>NC_134691.1:146823753-147128253 GCF_050947455.1 Rhinoderma darwinii | reverse complement strand
GTTTTTTTTCTAATCCTCAGCCTGTCAATTGTATTTTGTAATTACTGCTTTTGTGTTGTGGATTTTCCCCAATTGAATTCGATGGGGAGGTAAAACCCGTAACAAATATCAGATGTTGCATTTTTTCTAGAATCTGCGATTCTGCTGCAAAAACCGCAACTCAGAACAAAAAAACCTACCCAGAATTCTGTGCTTCTTTGTCTAGGCCGGCATGACGTCATGCAGACTAGCCTCCTGCGATGATGATTTATCTCATGTGACGTCATTCTAGGAGGCTAGTCTGCATGATGTCAGAGGGTAAGTATGTGTTTTTTGTTTTTTTAATTAATGTGCAGTTTTCCGCAGTGGACATTCACGCCGAAAAACTGCACTACAATTTGGTGCGGTTTTTCATCCGGAGTTCCCTGTGGTCGCCAGGGCGGATACGCTGTGTACATTTACGTTGTGTATCCACCCTGTGTAAATGTAGCCTAAGGCCCCATGCACACGAACGTGTTTTTGCGGCCGCAATTCCCCCGAAAATCCACAAGAGAATTGCGGCCCCATTCTTTTCTATGGGGCCATGCACACGACCGTAGTTTTTACGGTCCGTGCATGGCCCGGGAACCCGCACCGCAGAAAGAACGGGCATGTCCTATTACGGACATCTTCTGCGGTCCGGGCTCATTGAAAACAATGACGGCGGCCATGTGCATGTCGTACGATTTGCGGGCGGCCCGCGGCTGACAGTCCGCAGCCGCCCGACCCGAAAATCACGGCCGTGCACACGGCTACGGTCGTGTGCATGAGGCCTAAGGGTATATTCACACCCTGCAGATTTGTTGCAGAAGTTTCTGCGACTGCAAAACCGTTCCAATACATCTGAATGGGGTTGTTTCTGCAGCAGGTCCATGGATTTCTGAAAGCCCCATTTAGATGCACGGGACAGTCGCAGAAATTTCTGCGAAAAACCTACCACGTGTGAACGTAAGGCACCTTTCAGTGTTGTGGTCTTTGTTTATAGTAGAAACCAGGATACAAAACCCGATCTGTTCTATGAAACAGACGAGTGGCACTCGATGGTCCCCATTCACTTACAATGGAGTCCCTTGTTTTGACAGGAAAAATAGTGCTGCATGCAGTGCTATTTTTTTACTGTCAAATATGACAAAATGTGTGACGGAGTCTCCAACACAGATGAGAACAGAGCCTTAGGCGGGATTCACACGACCGGGTCGCGTCCGAGCCCGAGTGCCGGCCGGTAAAATCGGCCATTCTGCCCGGCCGGTTTGCATAAAGTTATGCATCCGTGCCGGGCCGGGCAGATCTGGACAGTGACATCAGCGGCAACTCCTGAAGGGGAATCCCCATGTGTTCGGGGATTCCGCTTCAGGAGTTTCCCCTGATGTCACTGCCCAGATATGGACAGAGACATCAAGCGCTCTGTCCAGGAGCGGAATCCCCGAACACACGGGGATTCCGCTCCTTCAAGGAGCTAAAGTGCGACTAGCACATAGCAGAGCGGGGAGATACCTCCCTCTCTGCTATAGTGGCGTCGCTACAGTAGTAGCAGCCGCAGCTGCTGCAGCTGCTAGCGGCGCCATCAAAGGTGTCGCCGGGCTAGGGCGCTTTTAAAACAAGCAGGAGAAGGGAGCCAGCGCAGCGCTCCCTTCCACCTGCTGTACACCCCGGCCCTGCCACACCGTGTACAGCGATGCCATTCGTCAGAATGGCATCAACTCCTCCTCCTCACATGCACTCTGCGCTGTGAGGAGGAGGAGATAGAGCGCAAGAGCCGGAAAACCCGGGTACCCGGGCGAAAATAGAGCATGTCCTATTTTTTGACGGGCGGTTTTCCCGGCCGTCAAAAAATCGGTCGTGTGAATAGCCCCATTAGGGGTCTATTATTACTAATGCAGCCGGGTGCCGGCCGATTTATGAACGGACGGCACCCGGCCGGGAAACCCTGCCGTGTGAATGAGGCCTTAGTAATGTATTTTCACAGTTTTTTTTGTTTTGTTTTAATATAAAATGGTGTTGCAAGTTGGACATTCTTTAATGATGTAAGTTTTTTCCCCTTAGGTTCTCCAGGTCCTAAATGTGGTGTTTTTTTTTCTGAAACCATCACAAAATAAAAAACAAACCAATATATCCTTTGTCTGTGATCAGCGCTCCCTGTTAGGCTGAAGGCGACTCAGATAGGATGTATATGATCCCGTCTTAGGGGTGAGTTGACACAGAGTTTTTTGTAGGAGGAAAATCCGCCTCAAATTAACGTTTGGAAGTTTGAGCCAGATTTTCCTCTGCCTGCATGCCGATTTTCGCAGCGTTTTTTTGCCCGCGGACATAAAGCGCTGTGAAATACTCTCTCTGCCTCCCATTGATGTCAGAGGCGTAAACGCCCGAAGATAGGGAATGTGCCTTCTTTCTCCCGCGAGCCGGTTTTCCCGCTCGCGGGAAAAACCACCTCTGCCTCCCATTGAAATCAATGGGAGGCATTTTTGCCCATTTTTTGGCACGTGTTGCGGCGCAGTTTCCGCGCCAAAGAACTCGGCAAACTCCATGTGAACTGGTCCTAAAGGGAGTCTGTCACCAGAATGTCCGTGTTACACTAGTAACAGGGTATTGTAGAGGAGACTAACCTGTTTCTAGTGTTTAGTTTACATTTCTGCTTACTGCCTTTTAAGTTTATGCTAATGAGCATTTAGGTACTCTTACGACGCTCCATAATTCAACCCCCATCCCTCCCTTCTTACATTGAGCCGTTCCTGCTCTTCACTCAGCGCATGCGCAGTACGATGTTTCGGCTCCTTCTATTCCGCACTACTGCGCGTGCGCCAATTACCTCAGACCACACCCGGAAGAGACGGATCGCTGAGCAGGAGAGTGAGTAGACACCATCGCTGAACCGCCTTCAACAGTGACGTAAGTATTCGCTCCAACCCCTATCCTGTACTGTTCTCGGTCCTGAACGAACACTGCCACCAATGATTTCCCCTGCTATTTGACCCCCCCCCCCCCCCCAAAAAAAACAGCCATAAACAAATATACATGTTCTGACTATTAGATTAGAAAGAAGAGCCGAAACATCGTACTGCGCATGCGCTGAGTAAAGGAAAGGGACGTGCGCGTTAGACCGTACGGGGCCATGCATCAACGTACCGCCAACAAAGCCTGGCCCCTGTCAATCAATGTAAGAAGGGAGGGGGGTTGAACTGGGGAGTGATGTAAGAGCAATTAGGTGCAATGGTCACGCCCCATTGCGCCTAAATGCTCATTAGCATAAACTTAATAAAAGTTATTTCTCTACAAAGGAGGCAGTAAGCAGACATTGAAACTAATTACTAGAAACAGGTTAGTCTCCTCTACAATACCCTGTTACTAGTTTAATACGGACATTCTGGTGACAGACTCCCTGTAAGCCTGACAAGTAGCGCTGATCACAGCAGAAGGTGCAGGGTGCTCAGATCGCTTCTGCGCCTTCGTTTCAGCGACGGTGGGGGTTTTAGCACCCAGACCCCCACCGATCCAAACTTTTGATATGTCTCTATGACCTATACTCATTAAAATAGGGGATTTTGGCTGTAAATGTGTGTTTTCTAACAAGCACAACCCTCTCTCTAAGGCCTGGGCTAAATAATATTGCACATGTCCACATTTAATTCAGTTATAACTGACATGCAACAAAATATCAATATGGCTATGTTTATACGGCATAGATTTGCCCCAAATATAAAATACCCCATTCACATGCATTGCCGCTGGAATGGTAGCGGATTCTGTGTCAGCATTTAGGCGTGCAACCTGTGAACTTGCCCATTGACTGCTATTGAAGCGCGATGTACACCATTTTACATTGTTTCACTGTCCGTTTTGGCTGGCAGTTGCTCCAATTGCGAAGCCTACAGCTGCCCCCCCCCCCCTAAAATTATCACTATAGGGTCATTGTAATTTTTGTTATTCCTTTGTGTACAGAGAAAAAGCTTTGCTGAAGGAGAAGAGGAAGCGCAAGGAGGAGCTATTTAAAGAACAAAAGGTACCGTGTTTTTTTTTTTTTTTTACGTTTTTTTTTTCTGTTTCATATAGTCTCAGACAGAAGCAAAATGATTCCGCTGATCTGAATATGATAGATCCATTTGTCGACATAGACATCATAAAGCTTATGCAAGAGCAAGCTCATCCTGCTATTCTGTCAGACTGACAGGATGTGGTCACATGTAAAAATCACCAGATTAAACTAGTGATCAGTGTCTCAAGTTTAAAGACTACTGCTAATCTGACAACACAGTACCTTTTTCTTATCTGGGTGCAGATACCTAGAATTGTTTCCTTCTTACATCACCCAATTAAGACACATTATTAACAATATGAGGGAGATAGGCTGGGTGCAAATGGCAGGCTGTGCCCATAGAAGCAATAGGGAATATTTGTGTCTGATCAGATGCAATTATGTTTTGAGACTAAAATATCAGTTAGCAGATCATTCTATGTTCTTGTCTTCTCAATAGTATTGTATTCTCAGCAGCCATTGCCGTTTGTTTACATGTAGATATGTTTTATTGTTTTAGAAAAGTAAATTACTCCCGGATGCCATCCTCCAAAGCATCAGCTCTCTTCCAGATAAACGGTAAAGGCATGGAAAATGGAAATGCAGGGGGAAATTGGGCTTAGTCTATGTACACCTTTAAAAACTTATGATCAGTAACGGGTGGATCTTGCGTGTCAGAGACATGCAGGACCTGCTGACACTAAACCCGTCAGTGCCACTGACTTGACAGATACAAGTTTCAGCCCTAAAAACAGCTGCTCTGTATACAGGATACAAAGCAGCTGTAAAAACAACTCAAAGTAAAAACAACTTTTAATAAAGTAATTCGAAAGCTGCACCAAACATTGATGCACGTTTTTATTTAAAAAAAACAACTTTCTCAAAGGTGTACATAGCCTTCAAAGTGAAGCTGCACCATTCCATTCAGTAGTGAATATCCAAATATATTGCTGAAAATATCTACGTAGTACTCAAGCAGCAGTTTCTAGAAGTTTTCTTAACCATGGGCAGTTTTATCAGCTGGGACAAATTAAACTTTAAAAATGTTTGACCATTATTATAGAAGCAATGATTCGGTTTATTCTTTTCCAAGGGAGGAATCAAGTGAACAACTTGAAGACCAGAATAAAACAGGTACCTTTTATTTAATACTTCTCTACTATTTATGTATTCATACAGGCCAGTAGTATGTCACAAAGCCTAAAAAACTGTCGTGAGAAAGGGTGGGCAGTGATGACTTCAGTGCCCTACAGCTATAGCTAATGGCTTCATAGCACTGATTGATAGGGGATGGGCTTTGGCAACCACTGATACTCCCTGAATCATGGAGCAGCAGTTGCCAAAAGGAGTTTGCAAGGGGAACAATTGTCCTAACATAAGTTAAAAATGAGCATGTTTGGGACAATGGCTAAAAAATAAATAAGCAATAAAGGGTATATTGACCGAAGTTGTGTCAATTTTATAAAATTGTATTTTCTGGCCAGAGTGAAGCCTTGAGCTTTATGTTAAAGAAAGTGTTGAGTACATAAACTAAATGTTAATATACTTAACTTGGCAGGAAATGGTGGACATGTCAAAAAGACATATGCAAAGAAGTTGCTTCCTCGAAAAAGGTACCGGTTTCATGGTTAACATACTAAGAGCAGAAATTGTGACGGTCAAAATATGCTCATAAAAGTAAAACTTCGCTCAGTGGAGTTCTGATTTTAGGCTACATATATATATGGTGGAGTTTGTATATGGCCAAACCTAGCGGAAAGGATTCCCTTTGTACAAGCCCATGATTGATGTATTTTTACGTTTTATTGCTCATGAGTTGATTACTGTCTAAATGCCTAAAGGGAATGTGTCGCTAGAAAAAAATATTTTTTTTTTTAGTTAAACAGTTAATGTATAGGTGATTAAACATTGTTCTAATTTTTTTAATTTTTTCATGAGTCAGGAAATATTATAAATTAGATTCTAATTTATAATATTTCCCAGCGCTGGTCACTAGATGGAGCAATTCCCAAAATTGCAGCATTGCATGTGGTAAAGCAACCACATAGCTTTATGCTGCAAAATTTGAGAAAACTCACTCGCTCTAGTGAGCTCACAGAATCCCCCCTCCTTTATCCTGGCTAGTGCCGGGAGAAACGAGGGGATTGAACGGTCAAACCTCCTACACTGTGTCGCCATTTTTTGATCTAACACACAGTGTAGTAGGTTAACATACAGTAGTAAACACACAGTAAAACACTTACATACACAGAAATAACTTACCTGCTCCAGTCGCCGCCGCTCCCTCCGGTCCGTCTGCTACCGCCGCTCCAAGTGCACAAGTCCGGAAGCCGCGACCGGAAGTAGTAATCTTACTGCCCGGCCGCGACTTCCGGTCCACAAGAAAAAGGCGCCGGACGTCGCACAGTTCTATTTGGACTGTGTGGGAGCGGCGCATGCGCCGTTCCCACACAGACGGCGTACAGCATAGTGGATGAACGGGCCCCGTTCGCATTCACTATGGGACTGTATGTGCCGTATTCCATGTCTGTATGTGTCGTTAATCGACACATACAGAGATGGGAAAAAAAATGGCAGCCCCCATGGACAAGAAAAAGTGAAAAAATAAAAAAAAGTAAAACACAAACACACAAATAAATAAAAAAAGTTTAATAAAACACTAAAAGCAAATTGGTCTAAAAAAATTGTTTCCCGTGACACTGGTCCTTTAAATGGACACTAACTTGTCACATGAATTATGCTAATCGAATAGTATACATGATATAGATCAACTTTGTAATTTACTTACTGTTAAAATGTAGTTGTTTGATCCATGCAATTTCTGTGTGTGGTTACTGCCACTAGGTGTCTCCCTTCCTGTAATTTGCTGTCTACCCCCTGTTGATCTGTCGTCCTTTACAGAGCAGAATTGACAGACCACAGAAAGTGGGAAGTGTCTTCACTGCCTGAATATAGAAGTCTATAAAGGTGACAGTAGCAGGAGGGAGTAAATAGAGAGACAGGCACAAACAAGCTGCCCATAGAAGCCTATGGAGAGGGGAGCAAAATGTGAGCCAGACAGCTTCTAGTAAGATTTCTCTAACTTCAGTGCTGGATTCTCAGCTACACTGCTCATTACTGCTGTATAATCTCCTCCATCCTGCTGCATCTTCTATATATACAGTACTGTGCAAATGTTTGAGGGAGTTGTGGAAAAATGCTGCAACGTAAGATTGCTTTCAAAAATAGAAGTGTTAATAGTATTTTTTTTATCAGCAAAATACAACGTGAATGAACAGAAGATGAATCCAAATCAAATCAATATTTGGTGTGACCACCCTTTGCCTTCAAAACAGCATCAATTCTTCTTGGTACACTTGCACAAAATCATGGGTTTTGTTGGATTATAGTCAGGTGTATGATTAACAATTTATACCAAACAGGTTATAATGATCATCATTTTCCTATGTAGCTTGAAAGTCATTAACTGTAACAGAAACAGCGGTCTAGGTGGCTTAAAACTGGGTGAGGAACAGCTAAACTCTGCTACAAAGCTGAGGTTTTGGAAGACCATTTCATGTCACAGATCCAACATGCAAAGACTGAGCACAGCAACAATACACAAGGTAGTAACACTTCATCAGAAAGGTCTCTCCCAGGCAAATATTTTAATGCAGACTTGGGTTAAAAGATGTGCTATTCAAGCTCTTTTGAACAAGCACAACGTTAAGCACGGTAGAAGCAGTGGTCTGACAAAGAAATTGAATGCAGCAGATCACTAAATTGGAAGATGTCCAGCAGTGCCATTGACTCAGAACTGGCAGAAACCAGCGGGACCCAGGTACACCCATCTGCTGTTCGGAGAAGTCTGGCCAGAACTGGGCTTCATGGAAGAATTGCGGCCAAAGCCATACCCAGGCTTAGACATGGAAACAAGGCCAAGCAACTCCACTATGCATGAAAACATAGGAACTGGGGTGCGTGAAAAATGACAGCAAGTACTCTGGACTGATGAGTCCAAATTTGAAATATTTGACTGTAACAGAAGGCAGTTTGTTCACCGACGGGCTGGAGAGCGGTACAATAATAAGTGTCTGCAGGCGACAGTGAAGCATGGTGGGGGTTACATGCAAGTTTGGGGGTGCATTTCAGCAAATGGAGTTGGGGATTTGGTCAGGATTAATGGTGTCCTCAATTCTGAGAAATACAGGCAGATACTTATCCATCATGCAATACCATCCGGGAGGCGTCTGATTGGCTCTAAATTTATTCTGCTGAAGGACAACGACCCCAAACATACAACCAATGTCATTTAAGAGAGATCTTCAGCGTAAAGAACAAGGAGTGCTGGAAGTTATGATATGGCCCCCACATATCCCTGATCTCAACATCATTGAGTCTGTCTGGGATTACATAGAGACAGAAGGATATGAGTAAGAATACATTCCCAGAAGATCTGTGGTTCGTTCACCAAGATGTTTGGAACGACCTCCCTGCCGAGTTCCTCCATTCTGTGTGCAAGTGTACCTAGAAGAATTGATATTTTGAAGGCAAAGGGTGGTCACACCAAATATTAATTTGATATACATTTCTCTTCTGTTAATTCAATTTGCATTTTGGTAATTGATAAAAAAAAACTATTTTTTTTTTTTTTTTTTTTTTTTTTTTTTAAAGCATTCTTTGCAGCATTTTTGCACTACTGCCTAAAACTTTTGCACAGTACTGTGTATGATCGAGATAGGAGAGCAGGATGTTCTCTTCTGTGTGCAGCGTATAGAAGACACAACAGCACTTAGGCGCCGCCCACTAGCTGAGAGAACTGAGAATTAGGCCTCATGCACACGAACGTTTTTTGTTTTTTTTTTCTCCCGTAAATACAGGTCGTTGGTCACACGTATTCGACCCGTATTTACGAACCCGTGCCCGTTAATACGGGTCCGGTGTCACCAGTATTCCACCCGTATTTACGGGCACATGTTCGCTGCAAAATTGCACTGCACTAATCGGCAGCCCCTTCTCGCTATCAGTGCAGGATAGAGAGAAGGGGCAGCCCTTTCCGCAGTAAAAGTAAAAGAAATTCATACTTACCCGGCCGTTGTCTTGGTGACGCGTCCCTCTTGCGACATCCAGCCCGACCTCCCTGGATTACGCGGTAGTCCATGTGACCGCTGCAGCCTGTGATTGGCTGCAGCGGTCACATGGGCTGAAACGTCATCCCAGGAGGCTGGACTGGAGGAAGAAGCAGGGAGTTCTGGGTAAGTATGAAGGTGTGTGTTTTTTTTTTTTTGTTTTTTTTTTACAGGTTGATCTATATTGGGATCGGTAGTCACTGTCCCTGGTGCTGAAAGAGTTACTGCCCATCATTTAACTCTGTCAGCACCCTGGACAGTGACTATCGCTTAGCAACGCTCCCGTAATTACGGCTGCACACACGTAGCCACCCGTAATTACGGGAGCCCCATAGACTTCTATGGGCCTGCCCGTGCCGTTATTACAGCCTGAAATAGGACACGTTCTATATTTTTCAACGGCACGGGCACCTTCCCGTAAGCTTACGGGTTAGGTACCCGTGGCCAATAGAAGTCTATGGGCCCGTAATTACGGGCGTTTTTACGTTCGTGTGCATGGGGCCTTACAGAGCATCTGCAGAGGGGAAAACTGATTAAAAATGTAAAATACATGTCATTTATTGTCCAGAAATAGTGTTGTTCCTAATGTACACACACGACCGCTTATTCTGAAAGTTAGGTATGCTTTAATAACTCTAAGCAGAACATGATGTAGGTTGTGTGACCTGCTATTTAATATGGCATCATGCACTGGAAATGTGTCTGTACTGAGCATAATAACCCAAACCTTGTCAGTGAGCTTCAAAACATCCTCATATTTCACAAGAAGCATGCTAGTTTTTCGTCTGAAAGCTATATAGATAATTCATCTGTTTGCTATGGTCTTAACCTATTTGTCTATAAACATTAAAGAAATTAATCGTTTGGTCCTCTCGTTTTACGTGTAATGTTCTGTTTCATTTGGCTTAGGTTGCAAAATAACTACAAGGTAACTACACTGGAAGAGTACAGTGCAAGAGATTTACTGCAGGAAAGAGCAAAATCTTTCATCAAGCGAAAGCTATATGGGAAAACCAAGAACAGGACAACTGGTAAATATTGTACAGAATGGTATAGCTTTCATCTACGTCTTTACATTCCTCAGCCTAATGTGTATAGAGGCTGCTTGACGCTTGCTTAACCCGTTAGTGACCGCCAAATATGCCTTTTCACGGCGGTCACTAACGGGCTTTATTTTGATGCATACACCTTTTAACGGCGCTGCATCAGAATAAATAAACAGAGCCGGGAGCAGTTAAATCTCCCTGATCGAACAGGCGAGATCGATACCCGTATCGATCTTGCACGTTTAACCCCTCAGATGCGCATCTGAGTGGTTTTGGAAGGAGGGATTAATGTATTATTGTGTTATTTATACCACACGGTAAATTTAGGACGCAAAAAAAGAGTAACGAAATTGCTGTTTTTTGTTTTTTTTTCTATTCCACCCTCCCAAAAAAAAAGCTAATGACAATTAATCAATACATTTATATGTAGCCCAAAACGGTGCTATCAAAAAATACAACTTGTCCCGCAAAAAACAAGACCACCTACAGCTATGTTGACGTAAAAATAGAAAAGTTAAAGCTCTTTGAATGAGACGAACAAAACTTAAAAAATAGCCTGGTCATTAACCCCTTCCCGCTCCTGGACGTACTATTAGGTCATGGCAGCTGTATCGTTCGCGCTCCATGACCTAATAGTACGTAACGGCCGTTTCGGCCGTCTTCGCGACACATGCAGGAGCTGTGACAGCTGCTGTCTCGTACAGCAGCTGCCGCAGCTCCTGCAGCGGGGACCGATCGCTGTGTCCCCGCTGATTAACCCCTTAAAAGCCGCGTTCACTAGTGATCGCGGCTGTTTAGGGGTTAAGCTACAATCACCGACCTGCTACACGATAGCGGCCAAGGATGGTGACTATGGCAACAGGACGCCTAACAATTGCGTCCGGCTATGCCATAGACGGAAGCCTAGTGGGTCCTGACAAAATGAGGAACCACTATGCTTGCTGTCAGTGAGTAGCTGACAGCTCCAATACACTGCACTACGCATGTAGTGCAGTGTATTAGAATTGCGATCAGGGCCTCCTGCCCTCGAGTCCCCAAGTGGGACAAAGTAATAAAGTAAAAAAAAAAAAGATGTGTAAAAATAAGAAAATCAAAGTTTTAAAAGTGATAAAAGTAAAAAATCCCCCTTTTTCCCTTATCAGTCCTTTATCATTAATAAAAATAGATAAATAACCAAATAAACTATACATAATTGGTATCGCCGTGTCCGTAACGGCCTGAACTACAAAATTATTTTGTTATTTATCCCGCGCGGTGAACGCCGTAAAAGAAAATAATAATAAACCGTACCACAATCACAATTGTTTGGTCACTTCACCTCCCAAAAAATGGAATAAAAAGAGATCAAAAAGTCCATGTACCGAAAAATGGTACTGATCGAAACTACAGTTCGTTACGCAAAAAATAAGTCCTCGCACGGCTCTTAGAATAAGGTAACACAAGAATTTTTATTGTGCAAATGCCATAAGACATAAAAAAAACTATAAACATCTGGTATCGCCGTAATCGTATCGCCGCGCAGAATAAAGTGAATGTGTCATTTATAGCGCACGGTGAACGCTGTAAAAATATAATTGAATAAAAAAACAATAGTAGAATTGCTGTTTTTTAGTCACCACGCCACTTAAAAACAGAATAAAAACTGATCAAAAAGCTGCATGCACCCCAAGAAAACTACAATGGATTCCTCAAGGGGTCTAGTTTCCAAATTGGTGTCACTTTTGGGGGGTTTCCACTGTTTTGGCACCACAAGACCTCTTCAAACCGGACATGGTGCCTAATAAAAAAGAGGCCTCATAATCCACTAGGTGCTCCTTTGCTTCGGAGGCCGGTGCTTCAGTCCATTACCGCACTAGGGCCACATGTGGGATATTTCTCAAAACTGCAGAATCTGGGCAATAAATATTGAGTTGCGTTTCTCTTATAAATCCTTTTGTGTTCTAAAAAAAAAAATGGTATAAAGAGGATTTTCTGACCAAAAATAAATAAATATGTAAATTTCACCTCTACTTTGCTCTAAATTCCTGTGAAACACCTAAAGGGTTCATAAACTTTCTAAATGCTGTTGTGAATAGTTTGAGGGGGTCTAGTTTCTAAAATGGGGTGTTTCATAGGGGTGTCTAATATATGGGCCCCTCAAAGCAACTTCAGAACTGAACTGGAACCTAAAAAAAAATAAAAATGAGGCAATACTTTGCTTCTCCTAATGAGCAGTGCCCACCCCGAGATGACCCCAGTTTTGACCGTTTTGTATAAATGGAGACCCCTATTAGATCGTTTCAGTGCCCGGTTTTCCCAAGCATACACCCCCGAGAAGTGTATTTCTATTGATGAGTCCTTGGTACACTTTAAAGGGAGGCTTCAATTCCGCCAGTACCTGCCGGGTAAGAGGGCAAGGTATGGCGTGAAGATGTATAAGCCGTGCGAGAGTTCATCAGGGTATACCTACAAATTTAGCATATATGAAGGGAAGGACACCAGTATTCAGCCCACAGAATGCCCCCCTTACTAGGAGTTAATGCAAAAATTGTGTGGGATTTGGTGCACCCACTGCTGGACCAGGGTCACCACCTCTACCTGGATAATTTTTATACCGGCGTCCCACTCTTCAACTGCCTCGCTTCCAGAAGTACTGCGGCATGTGGCACTGCTAGAAGAAATCTGAGAGGCCTCCCTAAGACTCTGCTTGGGCAAACACTCAGAAGGGGTGAGAGCAGGGCACATTCTAGCAGCAACATATTGTGTGTCAAGTACAAGGACAAGAGAGATGTCACACCAGTACCCATGTACCTGTACGAGGTACCAGTACAGAGACCCCCAAACCAGACTGCATCCTGGACTACAATAGGTACATGGGAGGGGTAGACTTGTCAGATCAAGTCCTGAAGCCCTACAGCGCCATGCGGTGTGGTATAAGAAGCTGGCCGTGCACATCATACAGATGGCTTTGTACAATGCGTACGTGCTACATCGATGTGCAGGCCAGAGGGGAACTTTCCTGGAATTTCTAGAGGTTCCCCAAACTGGCAAGAAGGGAAAAAGTCAAAAGAGGTGCAAAGTCTGCTATAAGAGGGCGATAAGGGAGGACACAATATATCAATGTGACACGTGTCCCGAAAAACTAAGGCTCCGTATGAAAGAGTGTTTTAAAATTTATCATACATCCCTTGGTTTATAATTTACCCCGGTTTTACTTACCCTGATGCACTCCGCACAGCTTATCCCCCCTCGTCTTTCCCCTCTGAGCCCTGCTGTGTGCCCAGGCAGCTGATAACAGCCACATGTAGGGTATTGCCATACCCGGGAGAACCCACATTACAGTTTATGGGGTGTAGGTCTCCGGTCAAAATTCTCACTACACCGCTAGATGAATGCCTTAAGGGTGTAGTTTTTAAAATGGGGTCACTTCTCGGGGGTTTCAACTGTACTGGTACCTCAGGTGCTTCTGCATACATGATTTCGCACCAGAAAATCCCCAGTAGGCCAAATGGTGCTCCTTTCCTTCTGAGCCCTCCCATGGCCCAAACATCAGTTTATCACCACAAATTGAGTATTGCTGCACTCAGGAGAAATTGGGCAACAAAATGGGGTATTTTGTTCCCTGTGAAAATAAGACATTTTGATAGAAAATGACATCTTATTGGAAAAAATTTCATTTTTTTTTTTTTTTTAATTTCAAAGCCCAATTCAAATACGTGCTGTGAATAAACTGTGCGGTCAAAATGGTAACCACACCCATAAATGAATTCCTTGAGGGGTGTAGTTTCCGAAATGGGGTCACTTTTGGGGGATTCCTACTGTTTTGGCACCTCAACACCTCTTCAAACCTGGCATGCTGCCTAAAATATATTCTAATAAAAAAGAGGACTCAAAATGCACTAGGTGCTTCTTTGCTTCTAGGGCTTGTGTTTTAGTCCACGAGCGCAGTAGGGCCACATGTGGAACATTTCTAAAAACTGCAGAATCTGGACAATACATATTTAGTAGTGTTTCTCTGGTAAAACCTGTGTTACAAAAAAAAAAATTGAACACAATTGAAATTCAGCAAGAAAAATAAAATTTGAAAATTTCACCTCTACTTTGCTTTAATTTCTGTGAACTACCTGAAGGGTTAAATAAACTTTCTAAATGCTGTTTTGAATACTATGAGGGGTCTAGTTTTCAAAATGGGGGGTTTCTAATACATAGGCCCCTCAAAACCACTTTGGAACCGAACAGGTTAACCTTAAACGCCTTTTTTTTATGTTCTAAGCCTTGTAACGTCCAAGAAAAATAAGTGTTCAAAAAATGATGCCAATCTAAAGTAGACATATGGGAAATGTGAACTAGTAACTATTTTGGGTAGTATAACTGTCTGTTTTACAAGCAGATGCATTTAAATTCTGAAAAACTATTTTTTATAAATTGTCTCAAAATTTTGAAATTTTTCACCAATAAACACTAAATATATCGTCCAAATTTCACTAACATAAAGCCAAATGTGTCACGAGAAAACATTCTCAGAATCGCTTGGATAGGTTTAAGCATTCCGAAGTTATTACCACATAAAGTGAAACATGTCAGATTTGAAAAATGGGCTCTGAGCCTTAAGGCCAAAACTAGGCTGCGTCCTTAAGGGGTTAAGGCCTAAAATAGGCTGGTCACTAAAGGGTTAAGCTTTGTCCATTTGCACATGTCTTGGCACTATTTGTCTCGGACATACAGGAGTCTAGCATGACAATCATATTTGGCTGAATTAAAGAATAGTTTAATTTATGTAAGTACAAAAAAAAATTACGCAAAGTTATTTTCCCCAAATACCCCTTGTACTCAACCACAAAGGGGAAAAAAACAAACACATTTTTGCTATTTAGTGGGTTGCCATTGGCCTGTGTTATTCTCTAAAATGAGAGAAAGCTTTGGACATCTCCAGTAGATGCGTAAGTTTAGCAGAGCCGTGAAGACACTTGGGGCACGTGTCTGACTGTCCTTCAAAGCCTAAATAAAAATGGTGAAGTGCAATACAACCTATGTACTGTGAACTAATGCATGCGTGCCTGCGTGTGCGTGCGGTCGGCATGATGTGATGCGGCTGGCGCTGCACTAATAAACGCCGGCACTGAAGACAGAGAACATGGCGGGCGCACTGCAAAGCACCCCCGTGTTCTGTCTTCAGTGCCAACGCCGGCGCTCATTAGTGCAGCGCTGACCACACCGGCACACTCATTGTCAGGAGCGGGGCAATGGCTGTATTACGCAGTCGCACACTTAACGGCGGAGATCAGAGAAACCTCTGATCGCCGCTGCTATTCCCTTGAATGCTGCGATCAAAGCGGAATCACTGTGACGCGATCGAGGGACATACTATGTATGGGCAGACAGCTCAGGGTCCATTGGAGGACCCCAGGGCTGTCTGACCATATTTCCTGTTGTTAGGGCATACTTGGGTATGTCCTAACAACTGCCCGTGTACTCTCAGTATGCAGGCCAATGTACTGGTATATAGATATATGCCAGTACATTAATGAGGCTCTGTCACCAGATTATAAGTGCCCTATCTCCTACATAATCTGATCGGTGCTGTAATGTAGATAACAGTGATTTTTATTTTGAAAAACAATAATTTTTGACCCAGTTATGAGCAATTTTAGATTTATGCGAATTAGTTTCTTAACCCCTTAAGGACGCAGCCTAGTTTTGGCCTTAAGGCTCAGAGCCCATTTTTCAAATCTGACATATTTCACTTTATGTGGTAATAACATCGGAATGCTTAAACCTACCCAAGCGATTCTGAGATTGTTTTCTCGTGACACATTGGGCTTCATGTTCGTGGTAAAATTTGGTCGATATATTCAGTGTTTATTGGTGAAAAATTGCAAAATTTTGAAAAAATTGAGTTTTTCAGAATTTAAATGCATTTGCTTGTAAAACAGACGGTTATACCACCCACAATAGTCACTAGTTCACATTTCCCATATGTCTACTTTAGATTGGCATCGTTTTTTGAACATTCTTTTATTTTTCTTGGACGTTACAAGGCTTAGAACATAAACAGCAATTTCTCATATTTTTAAGAAAATGTCAAATGCCTTTTATTTAAGGTACCTGTTCAGTTCTGAAGGGGCTTTGAGGGGCCTATGTATTAGAAACCTGATAAAACACCCCATTTTAAAAACGAGACCCCTCAAAGTATTCAAAACAGCATTTAGAAAGTTTTTTAACCCTTCAGGCATTTCACAGGAATTAAAGCAAAGTGGAGGTGAAATGTGCAAATTTCATTTTTCTTGCTGAATTTCAATTTTATTCATTTTTTTTCTGTAACACAGAAGGTTTTACCAGAGAAACACTACTAAATATGTATTGTCCAGATTCTGCAGTTTTTAGAAATGTCCCACATGTGGCCCTACTGCGCTCGTGGGCTAAAACACAAGCCCTAGAAGCAAAGAAGCACTTAGTGCACTTTGAGTCCTCTTTTTTATTAGAATATATTTTAGGCAGCATGCCAGGTTTGAAGAGGTGTTGAGGTGCCAAAACAGTAGGAATCCCCCAATAGTGACCCCATTTTGGAAACTACACCCCTCAAGGAATTAATTTATGGTTTTGTTACCATTTTGACCGCACAGTTTTTTCACAGCACTTATTTGAATTGGGATGTGAAATGAAAAAAATGTCATTTTTTCCAATAAAATGTCATTTGTGATCAAAATTTCTTATTTTCACAGGGAACAAAATACCCCATTTGGTTGCCCAATTTGTCCTTAGTGCAGCAATACCCCATTTGTGGTGATAAACTGCCGTTTGGGCCCATGGGAGGGCTCAGAAGGAAAGGAGCGCTGTGTGTTCTTTGGAGTCTAGATTTTGCTGGATTGGTTTTCGGGTGCCATGTCGCATTTGCAGAGCCCCAGAGCTATCAAAGCAATAGAAACCAATCACAAATGACCCCATTTTGGAAACTACACCCCTCAAGGAATTAATTTATGGGTAATGTGACCATTTAGACCCCATAGTTTCTTCACAGAACTTATTTGAATTGGGCTGGGAATTAAATAAATATATATTTTTTCCAATAATATGTAATTTTAGCTCAAAAATTCTTATTTTCACAAGAAACAAAATACCCCATTCTGTTGCGCAATTTGTTCTGAGGGCCGCAATACCCCATTTGTTGTGATAAGCTGCCGTTTGGGCCCATGGGAGGGCTCAGAAGGAAAGGACCACCATTTGGCC
The DNA here is from genome assembly GCF_050947455.1 of Rhinoderma darwinii. Lineage (NCBI taxonomy): Eukaryota > Metazoa > Chordata > Amphibia > Anura > Rhinodermatidae > Rhinoderma > Rhinoderma darwinii. Next base: position 147,110,866 of record NC_134691.1, on the reverse strand, counting down.
TACTGGGGATTTTCTAGTGCGAAGTCATGTATGCAGAAGCACCTGAGGTACGAGTACAGTTGAAACCCTCAAGAAGTGACCCCGTTTTAAAAACTACACCCTTAAGGCATTCATCTAGAGGTGTAGTGAGCATTTTGACCGGAGACCTACACCCCATAAACTGTAATGTGGGTTCTCCCGGGTATGGCAATACCCTACATGTGGCTGTTATCAGCTGCCTGGGCACACAGCAGGGCTCAGAAGGGAAAGACGAGGGGGGATAAGCTGTGCGGAGTGCATCAGGGTAAGTAAAATTGGGGTAAATTATAAACCAAGGGATGTATGATAAATTTTAAAACACTCTTTTTCATACAGAGCTCTGGTTATTCGGGACACGTGTCACAATGGTATATTGTGTCCTCCCTTATCCCCCTCTTATAGCAGACTTTGCACCTCTTTTGACCTTTTCCCTTCTTGCCAGTTTGGGGAACTTCCCCTGGAAAGTGTTGCCGCCCTGGTACGATGCGTGTGGCCCCGCTTCCAGAAGTACTGGCTGCCCCCCCTTCTTGGACCCTAAAGATTAGGTTCTTGATTATCACCTCTTGAAATTCCAGGAAAGTTCCCGTCTGGCCTGCACATCGACGTAGCACGTACGCATTGTACAAAGCCATCTGTATGATGTGCACGGCCAGCTTCTTATACCACACCGCATGGCGCTGTAGGGCTTCAGGACTTGATCTGACAAGTCCATCCCTCCCATGTATCTATTGTAATCCAGGATGCAGTCTGGTTTGGGGGTGGCCTTTCCTTCATATATCCTAAACCTGTAGGTATACCCTGATGCACTCTCGCAGCTTATACATCTTCACGCCATACCTTGCCCTCTTACCCGGCAGGTACTCGCGGAATTGAACCCTCCCTTTAAAATGTACCAGGGACTCATCAATAGAAATACACTTCTCGGGGTGTATGCTTGGGAAAACCGGGCACTGAAACGGTCTAATAGGGGTCTCCATTTATATAAACGGTCAAAACTGGGGTGGGCACGGCTCATTATCAGTATAATGGAAGAAATGAAGTATTGCCTCATTTATTTATTTTTTTAGGTTCCAGTTCAGTTCTGAAGTTGCTTTGAGGGGCCCATGTATTAGAAACCCCTATGAAATACCCCATTTTAGAAACTAGACCCCTCAAAGTATTCACAACAGCATTTAGAAAGTTTATGAACCCTTTAGGTGTTTCACAAAAATTTAGAGCAAAGTAGAGGTGAAATTTACATATTTTTTTTGTCAGAAAATCCTCTTTATACCATTTTTTTTATAACACAAAAGGATTTATCAGAGAAACGCAACTTAATACGTATTGCCCGGATTCTGCAGTTTAGAGAAATATCCCACATGTGGCCCTAGTGCGGTAATGGACTGAAGCACTGGCCTCCGACGCAAAGGAGCACCTAGTGGATTTTGAGGCCTCTTTTTTATTAGGCACCATGTCCGGTTTGAAGAGGTCTTGTGGTGCCAAAACATTGGGAACCCCCCAAAAGTGACCCCAATTTGGAAACTAAGATATACAAAAAAATGGGACATAGAATGTAATTAAAACCACAGAAAAGGCCATACTCACAGATTAGGTGGTGGGTAAAATACCCGTTCCAAACAGGACGCAACCAGGTCAGAGAATGCTGTTGATGGGAAGTGCCCAGGTGTGTTACTTACATTGTACATACTTTTTTTCAGGACGCGCCCGGGTCTTATGATGCTGGGATAGCCTGGTGTGCGGATGTTTGGCACTGCATGCAGGGCAGCCCGCTCTCTTACAGTATGGGCGTTATAAATAGGCTGCTATTCGGCGATATATGCTGTGCCTCACTATCCAAACACTATGCCTCCATGTTTTACACTCTCCACTCACTTTTTTTGTTTCACTCACAGCCCTGATTTCTACACACTACACTTAGTCATGTCCCCTATACCTCACATGTACACTATACACAGTACTTTATTATTTATTATTATTACACATTTACTTCCATGCCCAACACACCACTCCCCTCAAGGTTAGTGGGAGTGGCTATCATTATTTAAACACACCTGGGCACTTCCCATCAACAGCATTCTCTGACCTGGTTGCGTCCTGTTTGGAACGGGTATTTTACCCACCACCTAATCTGTGAGTATGGCCTTTTCTGTGGTTTCAATTTGGAAACTAGACCCCTTGAGGAATCCATTGTAGTTTTCTTGGGGTGCATGCAGCTTTTTGATCAGTTTTTATACTATTTTTAGGTGGCGTGGTGACTAAAAAACAGCAATTCTACTATTGTTTTTTTATTCTTTTTTTTTTTACAGCGTTCACCGTGCGCTATAAATGACATATTCACTTTATTCTGCGGGGCGATACGATTACGGCGATACTGGATGTTTATAGTTATTTTATGTCTTATGGCGTTTGCACAATAAAATACGTTTTGTAAACAATCATTCACTTTTTGTGTTACCTTATTCTAAGAGCCGGAACGTTTTTATTTTTCCATCAATAAAGCCGTGCGAGGACTTATTTTTTGCGTAACGAACTGTAGTTTCGATCAGTACCATTTTTCAGTACATGCGACTTTTTGATCTCTTTTTATTCCATTTTTTGGGAGGTGAAGTGACCAAACAATTGTGATTGTGGTACGGTTTATTATTATTTTATTTTACGACGTTCATCGTGCGGGATAAATAATGAAATAATTTTGTAGTTCAGGCCGTTACGGACGCGGCGATACCAATTATGTATAGTTTATTTGTTTGTTTATATATTTTTATTAATAATAAAGGACTGATCAGGGAAAAGGGGGGATTTTTACTTTTATTACTTTTAAAACTTTTATTTTCTTATTTTTACACATCTTTTTTTAACTTTTTTTTTACTTTATTACTTTGTCCCACTAGGGGACTTGAGGGCAGGAGGCCCTGATCGCAATTCTAATACACTGCACTACATGCGTAGTGCAGTGTATTAGAACTGTCAGCTACTCACTGACAGCAAGCATAGTGGGTCCTGACGTTGTCAGGACCCACTAGGCTTCCGTCTATGGCATAGCCGGACGCCATTGTTTGGTGTCCGGTTGCCATAGTCACCATCGCCGGCCGCTATCGCGTAGCAGGCCGGCGATGGCAGCTTAACCCCTAAAAAGCCGCGATCTCTATAGAACGCGGCTTTTAAGGGGTTAATCAGCGGGGACACAGCGATAGGTCCCCGCTGTAGGAGCTGTGACAGCTGCTGAACAAGACAGCAGCTGTCACAGCTCCTGTATGTGTCGGGAGGACGGCCGAAACGGCCGTTACTCCCGTGACGTACTATTACGGCATGGAGCGCGAACGATACAGCTGCCATGACGTAATAGTACGTCCAGGAGCGGGAAGGGGTTAAAAGACAACTGGGCGTGTTTTTACTTTTTACCAACTGGGCGTTGTAAAGAGAAGTGTATGAGGCCGACCAATCGGTGACCAATCAGTGTCCTGCACTTCTCATTGCTCCAGCCCAGCTTCTTTCACTGCACAATCACACTAACAATGGGCTGGAACAATGAGAAGTGCAGGACACTGATTGGTCAGCCTCATACACTCCTCTGTACAACACCCAGTTGGTAAAGAGTAAAAACACGCCCAGTTGTCCATTAAGAAAGTCATTAGCATAAATCTAAAATAGTTCATAACTTGCTCAAAAATGATCGTTTTTCAAAATAAAAAACACGAATCTACATTCCAGCGCCGATCACATTATGTAGGAGATAGAACACTTATAATCTGGTGACAGAGCCTCTTTAAAGTTTAAAAATAAAAGTTAAAATAAAGTAATGTTAAAAAAAAATATTTTTTTTGTTTTTCCAATTACACACTTTTTAAAAAACAAAAAACACTTAAAATAAGTGTCCATACATAAAATATACACTTCGTAACCGTAATAACAAATTTATAGCTTCATTTATGATGTGTACGCTGTAAAAAATAAAAACTGCTTTCTTTTGACTTATATGGTGGTATTAATTGACATGTGCCTCACAATAGTAATTAACCCCATCATGCACCTCAAACATTAACCCAATGTTGTCCATTATGACTGAGAAACATGATTGGGTTAATTACTATAAATGTGAGGCACATGGAGGTTCAAAAGTCATCACACCTCGTGCCTCCCATAAGAAAATAGAAGAATTTAAATTTTTATTGTTGGCAAGTAGTTTTGGTTTCGCAAATCGCAATATTAAACAAAGTATCGGTATCTAAGTCCAAATTTTGGTATCGTGACAACCCTAGCTAGCTTGTGAGATTTTGTCTGTCTGTGCCAGTTTTGCAACACGTAAAAACATGCCTATCACAGGCTTTGTCCATCAACTAGGAATAAAGTTTTGCTTTAATTTTTCTTTTTTACAAGTATAGCAGTGAAAGATTCCAAAATACTAAAATTCTCAAAGTAAATTAAAAAAAATAATAAACAAAAATGTCCTTGGGACTGATGGAAAGAGCTGAGTTCTGTTGCCGTCATTCCCATAGATGTTGAATAGATTAGTGAGGAGGAACAGGGGGTTTGGTACCCCCATTCTCACAATCGGTGGGGCCCCCACCCATCTGACAATTATCAACTTTAATGTGGATAGGTAATAATTGTCGATTCCGAGAATACCCCTTTAATTGTTAACATTGTTGGTTGAAAGATTTTTATTTTTTTTTTATTTTTTTTTGCGCTTTACGGTCAGCTGGGGGAAAAAAAATCCTGGCCAAGAAAGTCTGACTGCAAGTGTCAGGACCGCTAAGCAAGCAAACAGTCCTCTGTCTATTCACACGGATCTCCCATGTTACCATGCGTGTTTCTCTATGCTGGTTTAATAGAAAGGGGAGATAAAGGCAGACACATGACATTAGAAGGTTTCGCCAAGAGAAAGTTAACGTGTATGATCAGACATGACAATAGTCAGACAGTCCAGGTTATATATGGGGTTTTCAAGCCGTTATATTCCTGCAATTTAATACAAATACTACTTTTATTCAGAATTTAACAAAACTACTTGATGTATTTTGGGGCTCTTCTTTCTGACAGCTTAACTTGAGTAGCCAGAATCCTGTCTGATAGTTACAGTGTAAACTTTGAACAGGCCGGCACAAGATGTGCCAAGTTATTTTGGTGCATCTTGAATTACCTGTTAGACACTTTTCCTTATAGCACTTTTGATTTGGCTTATTTTATACCAGTTTTTTTGTGCATTCAAAGCCACACCCTTTTAGGCAAGTCACACCTCTTTCCAGCTAATCTACTCCCCCCCCCCCCCCCTTTTTTCCTCAAAAGTGCACCAATTTGTGCCAAAATTTGACACCGTTGCAAATCTGCCCCAATATTTGAAGGAGCAATCCACATAAACGTATCTTTTTACCTGCCATAGATCTGTTTTAGAATGTAACATATGTGTAGTCTATGGGCTCAGACCACCACTGATATCTGGATTGAAGGGACTATGGTGCGCCTTAGAGCCCTCCAATTTATTCAGCACCATTCATTGATTTCAGTTACTATAAATCTGACACATTTCAAGCAAAGCGACATGCAAATCAATCAGACAGTTTGCTTAGAATGTTAGGGTAGAGATTTTCATTAATTTGGTGCCAAGCGGGCGCTCGTCTAATACCTCCTGTATTTTTGGAAATCTGTAATTTCCACTACAAGAAGATAGAACAGATTTGCAGAAATCAGAATGTTTACTTGACAGAAATGTAAATGTAATGTGAATATTTCTTTACTCTACAGCCAATGACTTTCTCTCCATTTCACGGAAAAGGGGTTCGATTAAAAAGCCAGCAGCACAATTCACTGACAACAGCTGGGGTGTGTATTTATCAACAGTTTTTTCTTTTGCTTTATTTTCATTAATTTATAAAATACAGTTGGTGGCTTTTCTGAATATCAGGAGAACTCTTCTCTCTTTAAAATGTTTTTCTCGATAACATGTACAGAAGTGTTTTGTGAAGTATATTGTCTATAGCAATGTTTCTCACTATTGACGCCCCCACAGTCCTTGAAGCTTATTATGCCTCCCATGTGCCCCTGATTTTCAAGGACTGTCCCGCTGTTTCAGGACATGATGCTTCTGTACTGTCAAAGGCGATCTGTCGCAAATTGCTTCATCCAGAAGGACCTTCTTCTGTGCACATGAACAGCAAGTTACAAATGTGTGCAGGTGTGCACTGGTAACTGCCTCCATGTGGCCAAAGTGTGCAAAGTTAACGGGGGTTGTCCAGTCCACAAAAATGTATGGCCTATACTGGCTGCAGCCCTTCATTCCGGTCACTGCTCACACTGTTAATCGCCAATACAGCAGTAGCGGCGATTCACAGTATTACAACCTTCACCCATTGAAGTGAATGGGAGAAGGTTGTGATACAATCAACCGCTGCTACGAGTGTGTCTGCGATTCAGTGTGAGCAGTAAGAGAAATGAAGGGGAAGCAGCACTTGTACGAGCGCTGCAGCCCCTTCAAAATACCTGATCAGCAGGGGTCTCGGCAGTTGGACCCCGACCGATCAGATATTGATGACCTATCCTGTGGATAGTCCATAAATTTTTTTTTTAGGGGCTGGACAACCCCTCCAAGTCATTAGCCCAGCCATCACAACACTTAAAGGTGTTGTCCGTGCATTTCATATTGACCGCCTATCCTTAGGATAGGTGATCAATATCCGATCGGTGAAGGGTCCGACTCCAAGCACCCCCACTGATCAGCTTATTGATGGAGCCGCAGCATTCGTCGCCGTAGCCTTTTCCTAGTTCACAGGCACAGCGCCGTGCACTTCCGTAGCAGCTGTGCCTGGGATTGCAGTACCGGCCCCATTAAAGGAAAAGGAACTGAGCTCCAATCCCAAGCACAGCCGCTACGGAAGTGTATGGCGCTGTGCCTAGTAAACACTGAAGAAGCTGCGGTGAATAACACTGCGGCCCCTTCAGTCAGCGTGTGTGCGTGCGCGTTCCTCTATCCTCGGTCTTGTAACACTGTCTGCATCTGATTGGACAGTGTCACAGCCATAGTAACACGCCCCCTTGCCAGTACACGCCCCATTGACCGTTCAGGGGGTTATTTCGAATATAACGGCACAGATATCTAAATAACGGAGGCAGGTAGAAAAAATGTAAAGTGCCCCAGGGTTTGTGCAGCCCTCCCCATTACATGCTGCACTCAGCTGCATATGTATGGGGAGGTGAAAGGTTCTCTTTAAGCAGTTTTGTCTTTAAAATTCCTCTCTGAGAGATACGTGGCACACCACGGTTGTGACTGTTTCAATACCCTTTTCTGAGAATCCAGATTCTACAGCCTTCTGACGTGTCATTGGTGGGGTGATAAGATATGTCTGCTATAGATCAGTGTAGCCATCGATCTACAATGATGTTTCTTTATTCCTGCAGGTGAGGAAAATAAACAGAGAGCTGCAAAGTTCAATCTTATATGGGCGGACAGACAGAAACTTTGACCCTTCCAGAAACGAGAAATATTGTCTTTGAAGCTTGTCTATTATCTGTGACAGCGAAGTGTGATGTATAACTCCGGAGTATCTGCCTGTTTTCCAGATTTGTATTATACACACACCGCTATAGTGGGTGTTATTTATTAACCCAATTGATATTTTACTGCTCCGTGTGCTCCTCACATGTTGGAAAGATGTGCACTGTCTGTGGTACATGGATTGCCTATTTACATAACATATTTTGGAAACTGAACTGCCATTTCATTTGTGAGAATGGATACTCATTTATTTCATGACAACAGAACGATCCAGATGCTCATTTTTTGGGATATTGTAGTATAAAGCATTCAGTTGTCTATACTGTAAATCCGTTGTCTGTGTAATATGGTAGGCATATGTTTAATTTTTACTTATTAAAGATTTCTTTCTGTGTGAGCTCTGGTTTGTCATGAAAAGTGAATAACTGAATGGAGATGCTCTACAGCGGGGGTCTCAAACTCGGCCGGGTAAGTGGGCCGCATATAGAAAAAATGGGAAGTGGTCGGGCCGCATTACTTTCAAATTTGATACAAAACAAAATTATTGCTAATCAATTAGTTATTTGAACTACTATAAACACTACATTACTATAATAATACCGCTAGGTTTAAAATTTGAGATTTCTCCACGTTCTTATTTCAACAATCCAGTTTAAGTGTCACTAAATGCAGTCCGGCGGCTCAGTTGGCAGTATTTGGCAGACACACATGTCAAGATTGGGCAGCCCCTTTTAGATGCTGCCACACACTGCCCCCCGGTAGATGCTGACAACCCCCCCCCTTATAGATAGTACCCCCCTATAGGAGTGGAATCACAAGCTAGACATGCCTTGTGCACTGGCCTGGGATTCCTTTGCTGTAGAATGGGCCCAACATACCCCACCCTGATGACAGCGCCCTACACACCCCTCCATGTAGGTAGCTCCATTGAGACTCCCTCCTGGACCGGGGTGTGTAGCGCTGTCAAAAGTGGGGCGCTACAACAGGGGGTTTCCACTACATGGGACTGTCGGGCCACTGCTCACCAATGCGCTCGCAATGCGGGAGGACTGACGTCATGAAGGAGCGATCCTCCTTCCAAACGCTCTCTCCCCGTGGGTCGCGTGCTGCAGAGGACCGCCTCGGGCCACATGTGGCCCACGGGCCGAGTGCGTGTGACCCCTGCGCTACAGTAACCTGCGCAGTGTAGAAGTTCTAGTCCTGTCTGAGAATAGAATTTCTGCCTCCTGCTGACCTCTTGGAAGATGCTAGAGATAAGCAGTTAAGCATAGCAGATGGAGTGCTGAAGGCGGCTCACATACTTATATATTTTTTTTTTCTTGCTCAATCTACAGGCAAAGGATTTTGTTTGGGCTGTCAGCCAGATTTGCTGTAAGCAGCTTGAGTTGTGTCTAGCTGCATTAATAACTCAACGTTGCAGTGTTTTGTATACAAAACACAATTCTATGAAAATGTAACAACCACGTGTCAGAAAACAACATGGAGTGGGCTGTTTTGTACATGCATTTTCAAAGTTCTATAAAGGAAAAACCCCCAGAAAAAAAAAAATGTGGTGTTTCCAATTAGAGCACAACAGACCAAAAAGACATTACAAAACCACAAAAAACAAACGCTATGTTTATAGGCGCTCATATTTCCATATAGAATTTAATCTAACATCTGGCCATTGAAAACATATCAAAACGTTAAAAAATAATAATAATTCTCGTGCATGACTCTTCTGGAGAAAAGTGTTTAGAAACAAGTGTGATCAGTGGGGTTGACCACTGTCTGAGAATGACCCAAAAAACTTTCTGCAACTCTTTCATTTACTTGGAAATCGAGCAATGTTTTCTTGCTTATTCTTGGCATTGATGGGATTCCAGATGACAAATCACATCCCCCAGATAGTGGTGGAAGTTTAAGGGCTTTTTGGAACAATTCCTTATTAGAATGCATACACATAGCAGAGCTGAAACTGTCTCCATATAACATTGGAGACATACAAAGTTTTGGTAAGGCCCCATAGGCTTTTATGGGTGCTGTATTATGGCTTTGAACAACTCTGAGGTCTCTTTGGAGATGTAGTATGACTGCATGTTCCCTAAGGCAAGGTTCACATACAGCAGAAAAAATACACTATTGAATCGGTCTAAAAATCTGCATGTGTTAGATTTTGGTGCATAGATAGGTATGGATTTTACTATTGGCATCGCTGTGAATAAAATCGGCGGCATTTCCAAAATGGATATGGTCTGCTGTGGATTTGAAAATTCCCTGCATACCTATATTCCAGTGTGGATTTTTTTTATTCGGTAAGTTGATGGGGTTTGGTAAAACGCCATTCATTTACATCGTACTGTAATTTTTTGTGGAATATTGTTGCAAATTACGCAACTGAAATTCTGGAACAAATATGCAATGTGTTAACACAGCCTTGGGATATGTTCACACGCAGTGGTTTCAGACGGAATTCGGGCATTTTAAGCCTGAAAAAACGCCCCTAATACGCCTGCAAACATCTGCCCATTGCTTTCAATGGGAATTACGATGTTCTGTTCTCACAAGCCTTTATTTTACACGTTGCTGTCAAAATATGGTGCGTAAAATGACGGCTCGTCAAAAGAAGTGCAGCACACTTCTTGGGATGTTTTTGGAGGCGTTTTTGGAGTCCATTGAAAAACAGCTTAAAAAAACGGCTGTAAAAAATGCTGCAAAAAACACGAGTTGTTAAAAAAAAAAAACAAGTCTGAAAATCAGGAGCTGGTTTCGCCTGAAAACAGCTCTGTATTTTCAGATTTTTTTGCTCACTGCGTGTGAACCTACCCAAACAGTTACTCTGAATAATGTCTGAAACGGTCTCTGCCAGCTTATGATTAATACAGCTCACTTGTCTCATGTTGCTGATGTAACCAGCACGTTACTGGGTTGAGCTGGCAGATGTCTGTGTGTACTAATGCTACTGGTGCATGTGGTTTTTAGTTCCAAGTTTACAGTAATAGAGTTATAATGATACCTGAGCATCCTTGGTTTGGAAGGTCAAGTAAGTGCTTCATAGATCAGATCTCTGAATTATTGGAGTGGCTACATTTCAAAGCTTCCCTCATCATTTATTAAAGATCTGTCACCTCCACACTCACTTACTTATTTTGTTTTGAAGGGATCCACAATGTAGTTCTCAATAGGAGGGAAGTCTGTTTGTGCCCCATAACCCCCCATAACCCCCCCCATAACCCCCCCCCCCATAACCCCCCCTCCATAACCCCCCCCTCCACAATGTAGTTCTCAATAGGAGGGAAGTCTGTTTGTGCCCCATAACCCCCCCCCCATAAACCCCCCATAACCCCCCCCCATAACCCCCCCCCATAACCCCCCCCCCCCCCCATAACCCCCCCCCATAACCCCCCCCCATAACACCCCCCCCCCCCATAACCCCTGAGCTACTGTATCTAATCCCATCATGTGTGATACTGTCTGCTGGGCCCTCTCTAATCCGATCATGTGTAATACTGACTGCTGAGCCAATGTATCTAATCCTATCCATAGTTTATAGGGTCATAGTGCTATAGATATGCTATGCTATCTCCTATACACACATAATTATATATATATATACCGAAGATGAGCTGGATATAGGTGTGATTACGCCTCAAGTTTTTACTTATACCAGAGAGGACGCTGACCGTATCCTACAAGGTCTATCGGGAGATGTCACCTTTCTAAGTGTTCCCACCGTTGAGAACGTACGGAGAAAATGGGAGGCAGATTCTAAGAGAGTGATTTCCCTTGAGCTACACCTATCAACACTTGGCGAGTATTATAGATGTCTCCGTATACCGCGTGGCATGCGCTCACATTTGAGGCCCAATCTCTTCCCTGCCAATACAGCATTTAAGGAGAGGTTTGAAGCTATCTCAAACAAGTATTCCCAAGATCTTTTGCTGTTGAACCTGGAGTTCTTACAGAAGGAAATCGATCTGGTGAAAATACGTCTGAATGAGAAAGAGGCCCAGCTGAGAGAGATGATGTCCATACAAGATTTCTCAAACTTGAGAGAGAAAGTTTCTGCATTTTTACAGAGGTTTCGTAGCGACATTGAGAAGACCAAACGCCAGAAATGGCAGCGAGATCTAGATGATTACGCCACTGGCAAAATTTATTGCTGGCAGGGCGAAGATGCTGACCCAAGGGGTCCCAGGAGGATCGAAAGAGGACCCAGAAGAAGACACAGGGGAGCCGAGCCATACGTCACGGATTCAGAATTTTCTGATGACCAGTATAATGTTCCTTTTTTAGGGGACAACATGGACACCCCCAGTATGGGAGAAAGCGAACCCGCAGGGGCGGGAGGAAACATAGGAGGAAGAGTGAGTGCCAACAGAACCAGAGGCAGGTCTACTCCAGCACGGGGGACACGGCAATATCAGACCAGAAAGAAAACCCCCCAGATCTAGTGGTGAATATTTCGTCATGTATACTTACCGATTCACAGGTCAAAGTGCTCAATCGTGGCCTATCTTTCTGTCCAAATAACCCTATAGATTGGTTTAGATTGAATTTAGATCTTGAATGTTTTTTTAGATCATTAAGACTTAAAGCGTATTTCTCTGAACAGCCTCAATCGGCTGATGCTGTTTCCATAACTTCAGCTAGTGAGATGCTCCATCTTAAGGATTATGGGTTATTTAATAAAAGCAAATTTCAACCTCCCCAAAATATCCATGCTGTTGAAACGTATATTTTACTTGTTAGAGAACAGATAAATTCATTGAGGAAAGTGCAGAGTGGTCAGTGTACTCAGAGAAATTTGACACACTCAGAAAATATGGCGCTTAAAGAATTGATATGTAACAGGGATCTTACCATTAAACCGGCAGATAAGGGGGGTGCCATAGTTGTTATGGACACCTCCCTTTATCTGGAAGAAATGACCAGACAACTGAATGATAATAATGTCTATGCTGTTCTTTTGGGTGATCCTAAGTTCGCGTATTTACGTGAGTTAGATACCCTGATCGGCAATGCATTTAAGAACAAAACTATTGACAGGAATTTACATGATTTTTTACAGGTGAAATTCCCTGTGACCCCTGTCCTTTATTTACTGCCTAAAATTCACAAGGATTCCACTCGGCCCCCTGGACGACCTATTGTCTCGGGGAGTGATTCCCTATTTGTCCCAGCTGCAACATTTTTGGATAAAATTCTTAGGGAGTTTGCTATTGGTGCAGACTCCTATATAAGGGACACCTCGGACTTCCTGGTCAGGATTCAGGATCTGGTGATTCCTGACCGGTCGGTTCTGGTTACCCTTGATGTAGGGAGTCTGTATACCTCAATTACCCATCAGGAGGGTATTGATGCCTCACTCTTCTATCTAGAGAGGTCTGGCTTTTCTGACGATAAAATTGGGTTTATTCGATCGTTATTGGAATTTATTCTTGTGAAGAATTACTTTTTGGTAGGAGATACTTTTTATCTACAGAAAAGAGGAACGGCAATGGGGTCCAATGTGGCCCCTACATACGCCAATATCTTTATGCGGCGTATTGAGGAGGGCCTTGTCTATGTGTCCCACCACTTCAGTTCAGTACTGCGGTGGTGGAGATACATAGACGATGTCTTCCTCATATGGACCGGTTCAGTGAATCAATTACAGGAGTTCGTTACATTTCTAAATGATTTAAATCCCACTATAATATTTACCATGTCTTTTTCTACAAGTTCTATTGAATTTTTGGATACTCGAATTTCCATTATTAACAATAGATTAGTTTCTGATCTGTTCTCTAAAAAAACGGACAGAAATAATCTCTTACATTTCACTAGTGGACATCCAAGTATGCTGCTAAAGTCATTACCTTATAGTCAGCTTATCAGAGTTAAAAGGGTGGTGAGTCAGGAGGATAAATTGTCCTCAAGACTCAACCAAATGTGCAAGAAATTTTCAGATCGGGGTTATCCAGATTATGTATTGGATCTCAATAGACGGAAGGTGCATCTGTTGGATAGGCAGGACCTTCTCAGTGGTCAGACTGCTACTAAAAAGAATGTTCGGTTGCCATTCATCTCCACTTTCTCCTCATTAAGCCCACAGATTGGTGGGATTCTGAGGAGGGATTGGAAGATGTTGGAAAGAGCTCTTCCGAGGGTCACCGAATTCCGGGAGAGGCCTATGATGGCATATAGGAGAGGTAAAACACTCAAAAATAGTGTGGTTAAGGCCGATATTGGGTCGCATCGGAGAAACCAGATGTTTCTGGCCCCCCCGAAATATGGGTGCTTCCCATGTCTTGGTTGTAACATCTGTGATATGATGATCAAGGGTGGCATCTTCAATCACCCACATAATGGCCAACCTATAAATATCAAAGTTTTTTTTACGTGCCAATCATCGTATGTAATTTATCTGCTCAGCTGCCCATGTGGTCTTCACTATGTTGGTGAGACCACTACAGAGGTACGTCTCAGGATAAGAAATCACAAATCAAACATCAAAACTAAGAGACAAGATCTACCAGTATCGAGACATTTTGTTGAGAAGAAGCATAGTTTATCACAGCTGAGATTTAGAGTCATTGACTCGGTGCCTCAGCTTAGACGTGGCGGTGACAGGGGGTTAATGCTCAAAAGAAAAGAGCTCGAGTGGATTTTTAGACTAGAAACCATGTCTCCCAAGGGGTTGAACATAGAATATCCTTGTGGCCCACATATTTGAGTTAGTGACTATGTATTCATTTTCTCCCGTGGACCTATAAAGATAGGATGGGTTGGCGCTCTCAAAGGTATAATTTGTGTCTGTTATGTATAGCTCAAGTGAGGTCCTATGTTGACCTTCTTTGAATATACATACTATATTATATATTTTATATATCTCTTTTTAAACTTGCATATTTTGTATATTAATGCACTTTTTCTTTTCTTTCCACGTTTTAGATACATAACTGTTTGTTAAGCAATTTTGAGAGACATTGGAAAGCGGCAGAAGTTCTTCTCTCTCTAAAATGCATCAACGTTACACTTGGAATATATATTTGCAGGGCTCTATTGAGATAGCTAAATTCAATTATAACCTAGAAGTACTGTGTATCCGGACCATATAGTTGCAATGCTGTTCATGTATGTAATTCCTCCCAGATAATTCTAATAAACGTTAGTTCATTTCTCCATTCAAATATGGGTCCAACGTGTTTCTCTCTGCTATACTATTCTACTGGGACTATCTGATATCCATGTTTGGAGTGTGTATTGTTCCTTTTATATAATATACGTAGCATTCCCATCAGTGATTACAATCACATCATATTGAGAGAACATAACGTGTAGATTTGGTTTTTTACCACTAGGGGGCCACATACTACATTAGCAGCACTGCATCTATGTACACATATGCATTTGGTATAGCCTTTCTACTTATATGGACTTATATCGATATGCTTCTATGTGGATGGACAACTGAGTCCTAGTTACTGTTCCAATCCAAATTCGGATATTATGTTATATACAGATATTTATAGGTTCTTAATTAGCTGTATCCCGGCTGGCGCATGCGCAGGAGCGGTGGAACGCAAGCTCCGTTGTGGCGCGTGCGCAGTGGGAACCTGCTGTCTGATGCGGTCCACCGGATGAAATATCCGGTCTGGGCGCCATCTTGGGACATGCGCACTAGACACACACATGTGTGTGTCGGGCGCATTTTCCATCCTCTCTACAGATTGATTTACAGTGAGTACATGTGTGCTATGTAGTAATTAGCCTCTGCCTGCTTCCAATTATCTGAAATTGCCCTCATTTACAGTATCCCTTGCAATTTTCACCACATTTTGTATATATATTGTATTTTTCCTATATATTTCACAGTGGAAGAGTGATGTGCACTGTATAAAATGCTTTCATTTAATATTTACATATGCTCTATACATGTTTTGATGGATTTATACATATAATTGTTTTATTATCGATTGATGTATGCTCCTCCTATAAATGCTTGACACTTTATTCAGTTTGTTATGGCTTGAGAAAGGTTCCTGTTGAACCGAAACGTTGCTGTGTTGAGGTGAAATAAATCCACTTTTGCTTTCATCTACCTTGAAGTCCTGGTGCCGTTACTGCGCTCTACATCTTTCTCTATTGGATTTTGGGGAATTGATTCACCCCCAGGTAACGTGCACATGGCCTGATTTGTTATAGCATTGGAGTGCTGTGTTCATCTATTCTGGACTGTATATATATATATATATATATATATATATATTTATTATGCACACAGACACACACACACACTTTTTTTTCTTCAGGCGGAAACATGTGTATTGGGGCTATTTCCCCTGACATTTTAAGTCCTTAGTGACACCCCCGGCTGCTAGTGCTGCATTGTTGGGTCACTTAGGAGACCCAGCGATGCAGCTGAAAGCTGCAGACCGTCGGCCATGAGAAGTTTGCGGGGGCCCATGAGCATTTAGCTACGCCCCTGGTTATCTATAATCATAGGAGTCCCACCCTTCCCGTGGGAACAATGTCACCGGTCCCGTGCTGAAAATATCATTACAGTATGGGGCAGTATTCCCACGGAGAGGCAGGGACTCCTAGCATTGATAACTGTGATGCTAGGAGTCCGGCTCCATGAATTGTGGTCGGCCTGGGAAACACGGCCGATACACGCTCCGTATATCACGGACCAAACACGGCTGTCTGAATAAGGCCTTATTCTAGATACACAGTGCGGTCAAATCCCATTTTTTTCGCCACAATTTTTGCAAAATCGCAGCAAAAACGTGATTTGACAGGACTGTGAGACTATAGCCTAACTGCACTATTTTTTCATGTTTTGTATCCTTTTTTTTATGCAATTTTCGTATTCACGGCACAAAATCACGTGGTTTTGCCGCAATTTTTATATCGCGGAAAAAAAAACGCTAGGAAAACAAAACAAAAACCACAAAAACATTTTAACATACTTTATATATTCTACAAGTGGGGTCAGGAGGAATGGGAAGCAGGATGGAGAAGGGAGAAAAAAAATCACCAGCCTGCAGGTCCAGTCGGCTGTGTAGAGGAGCTGGCTGGGGGGCGGGATCTCCATACGGAGCTTCTGCTTCTCATGCTGCATCTTCCCCATCCAGTTCGTGAAGCAACAGGTATGCGAGAGGGGGGGGGGGGGGGGGGTGGCCTTTTCTTCAGCCATGTTTTCAGTACGGGAAAGTTTTCCCGCAGCGAGGCAGGGACTCCTAGCGTCATAGATAACGATGATGATAAGAGCCCGGCTCCCTGCAGTGTGTTCAGTTCGGGAAATACTGCCGACATACAGACCGTATATTCCGGACTGAACACGCTCGTGTGAATCCTGCCTTATAGTCCGAAAAATACGGTAGTCCGTGTTTGTAGTGAATGTAAACATGATTACTATACTATATCACTGCTTGCTGTAATTAAAGCCATACTATATCACGGCTTGTATACAGTACGCTTTATATAGCATGCGTGTCAGCTCGTGTAAAACACAGGTTATGCCACTCCAATAGACTAGAATATATACACACTATATGGACAAAAGTATAGGGATACCTCTTAACCCCTTAATGACATGTCACGTTCTGGTACGCAGCAGCCGTTAAGGGGAAGTATGGAGCGAGAGCACGGGCTGAGCTCGCTCCATACACAGCGGGTGACGGCTGTGTTAGGGTATGTGCACACGATGAGAGGCTTTTACGTCTGAAAAGACAGACTGTTTTCAGGAGAAAACAGCTGCCTCGTTTCAGACGTAAAAGCTCCTCCTCGCATTATGCGAGGCGTCTGTGACGCTCGTAAATCTTGAGCTGCTCTTCATTGACTTCAATGAAGAACGTCTCAAATTACATTGCAAAGAAGTGTCCTGCACTTCTTTGCCGAGGCAGTCAATTTACGCGTCGTCGTTTGACAGCTGTCAAACTACGACGCGTAAATGACAGGTCGTCTGCACAGTACGTCGGCAAACCCATTCAAATGAATGGGCAGATGTTTGCCGACGTATTGTAGCCCTATTTTTAGGCATAAAACGAGGAATAATACGCCTCGTTTACGCCTGAAAATAGGTCGTGTGAACCCAGCCTTACACAGCCGACACCTCACTGCAACGGGCGGAATCAAAGTTCACTTTGATTCTGCCTCTTTAACACCTTAAATGCCACAGTCAATCGCGACTGCGGCATTTCAATTGTTAGAATCAGGGGGCGCCCCCTCAAACAAGCCATCGCCCCCCACCGTTTTTGTGCGTCTACCGCCGTTATACCAGCGACAACATGTAGCCATTAATGAGAAGTTTGACAGCAGCACTGAATAGGGGGCTGATGCGGCTGTTGGCCACGTCAATGCCACTTTGTGTGGCCTTACCCTTAAAAGGGTTGTCCAGGTCGGGGGCTGTTCTTTATACTAACTACCTAACCACACGATAGGTAGTCCGTATATGATCAGTGGGATATCCGACATGTGGACTCCATACCGATCAGCTGTTCCGGGTGCCGAAAGCAGGAGGCTCCAACCACTGAATAGCGGCCGTGATGCGGTACTGCTCCTATTCAAGTGAATAGGAGCATAGCTGCAGTAACCCAGCATGACTGCAATAGAGCGGTCGGAGCCTTCTGCTTCCAGCGGCCAGAGACAGATGGAACAGCTGATCGGTACGGGGTCTGGGTGTCGGACCCCCACCGATCATATACTGATGACCTATCCTGTGGATAGTCTGGCATTGGGTTGTTTCTCTCTGCCCTTTTAAATAAAATAGCCAAGCAGGCATGTTTAGGCCAGGTTCACACATCACCTATTTGCTGCCAAATCTCCGTGCAGATTCTGCAAATGAGATTCCATAACAAAGTACAGTACAATGTAAGGGAATGGGGCCTTAACAAACCCCATTAATTTACAGCATAAAAAATCCATAGCAGATTCTAGACATGCGGACAGATTTTCAAATCCACAGCATGACCTGTCCCTGAACTGCCACAGGTTTTTACCAATGGATGAAATCCGCATCTAAATATTAGTGCAGATTTTTAGGCTGGCTCCTTGGTTGAACTTTTTGAGTATAATGTCTTTTTTCGACTGTACTAACTATTTAGTGTTTACACGATGGCGAGATATCAGTTTGACTGACAACTAACTCATTTGTAGATAGAAACGTTGCATCATTGTGTTGACTGAATAAACCACATCTTTTGGCTTTACTGGAGTGCTGTGGGATTTCTTTAAAAATATTCTAGAATCCTTTGATCGGGATTACCTGCTTGCACCCGCTACCATTTTGGATTTTGACTGCTAGTCTCTGCGCATGTATGTATGTATGTATGTATGTGTGAATGAATGTATGTATGTATGTATGTATGTATG
This sequence comes from Rhinoderma darwinii, assembly GCF_050947455.1. Classification (NCBI taxonomy): domain Eukaryota; kingdom Metazoa; phylum Chordata; class Amphibia; order Anura; family Rhinodermatidae; genus Rhinoderma; species Rhinoderma darwinii. The sequence continues at coordinate 147,092,019 of NC_134691.1, read as the reverse complement.
TGTGAATGAATGAATGAATGTATGTATGTATGTATGTATGTGTGAATGTATGTATGTATGTATGTATGTATGTATGTATGTATGTGTGAATGTATGTATGTGTGAATGTATGTATGTATGTATGTGTGAATGTATGTATGTATGTGTGAATGTATGTATGTATGTGTGAATGTATGTATGTATGTGTGAATGAATGCATGTATGTGTGAATGAATATATGTATATATGTATGTGTGAGTGAATGTATGTATGTGTGAGTGAATGTATGTATGTGTGTATATATATGTATGTATGTGTGAATGTATGTATGTATGTATGTATGTGTGTGTGAATGTATGTATGTTTGAATGAATGCATGTATGTATGTATGTATGTGTGAATGAATGTATGTATGTATGTATGTATGTATGTATGTGTGAATGTATGTATGTATGTATGTGTGTGAATGAATGAATGTATGTATGTATGTATGTGTGAATGAATGTATGTATGTGTGAATGAATGTATGTATGTGTGAATGAATGTATGTATGTATGTGTGAATGAATGTATGTATGTGTGAATGAATGTATGTATGTGTGAATGAATGAATGTATGTATGTGTGAATGAATGTATGTATGTATGTGTGAATGTATGTATGTATGTGTGAATGAATGTATGTATGTATGTGTGAATGAATGAATGTATCTATGTGTGTATGTATGTATGTATGTATGTGTGAATGTATCTATGTGTGAATGTATGTGTGAATGTATGTATGTATGTGTGAATGTATGTATGTATGTGTGAGTGAATGTATGTGTGAATGAATGTATGTGTGAATGTATGTATGTATGTATGTATGTGAATGAATGTATGTATGTGAATGAATGTATGTATGTGAATGAATGTATGTATGTGAATGAATGTATGTGTGAATGAATGTATGTGTGAATGAATGTATGTGTGAATGAATGTATGTATGTATGTGTGAATGAATGAATGAATGTATGTGTGAATGAATGTATGTATGTGTGAATGTATGTATGTGTGAATGTATGTATGTATGTGTGAATGTATGCATGTATGTGTGAATGTATGTATGTATGTGTGAATGAATGTATGTATGTGTGAATGAATGTATGTATGTGTGAATGAATGTATGTATGTGTGAATGAATGTATGTATGTGTGAATGAATGTATGTATGTATGTATGTGTGAATGAATGTATGTATGTATGTATGTATGTGTGAATGTATGTATGTATGTGTGAATGTATGTATGTATGTGTGAATGTATGTATGTATGTGTGAATGAATGTATGTATGTGTGAATGAATGTATGTATGTGTGAATGAATGTATGTATGTATGAATGTATGTATATGTGAATGAATGTATGTATGTGTGAATGAATGTATGTATGTGTGAATGTATGTATGTGTGAATGTATGTGTGTGTGAATGTATGTGTGTGTGAATGTATGTATGTATGTGTGTGAATGTATGTATGTGTGAATGTATGTATGTGTGAATGTATGCAAGTGTGAATGAATGTATGTATGTGTGAATGTATGTATGTATGTGTGAATGAATGTATGTATGTATGAATGTATGTGTGAATGAATGTGTGTGAATGAATGTATGTATGTGTGAATGAATGTATGTATGTATGAATGTATGTGTGAATGAATGTGTGTGAATGAATGTATCTATGTGTGAATGAATGTATGTGTGAATGTATGTATGTATGTATGTGTGAATGAATGTATGTATGTATGTATGTGTGAATGAATGTATGTATGTGTGAATGAATGTATGTATGTGTGAATGAATGTATGTATGTATGAATGTATGTATATGTGAATGAATGAATGTATGTATGTGTGAATGAATGTATGTATGTGTGAATGTATGTGTGTGTGAATGTATGTGTGTGTGAATGTATGTGTGTGTGAATGTATGTATGTATGTGTGTGAATGTATGTATGTGTGAATGTATGTATGTGTGAATGTATGTATGTGTGAATGTATGCAAGTGTGAATGAATGTATGCAAGTGTGAATGAATGTATGTATGTGTGAATGAATGTATGTATGTATGTGTGAATGAATGTATGTATGTATGAATGTATGTGTGAATGTATGTATGAATGTATGTATGTATGTGTGAATGAATGTATGTATGTATGAATGTATGTGTGAATGTATGTATGTATGTATGTGTGAATGTATGTATGTGTGAATGTATGTGTGAATGTATGTGTGAATGTATGTGTGAATGTATGTGTGAATGTATGTGTGAATGTATGTGTGAATGTATGTGTGAATGTATGTGTGAATGTATGTGTGAATGTATGTGTGAATGAATGTATGTGTGAATGTATGTATGAATGTATGTATGAATGTGTGAATGTATGTATGAATGTGTGAATGTATGTATGACTGTGTGAATGTATGTATGAATGTGTGAATGTATGTATGTGTGAATGTATGTATGAATGTGTGAATGTATGTATGAATGTGTGAATGTATGTATGTATGTGTGAATGTATGTATGTATGTGTGAATGTATCTATGTGTGAATGTATGTGTGAATGTATGTATGTATGTGTGAATGTATGTATGTATGTATGTGTGAATGAATGTATGTATGTGTGAATGAATGTATGTGTGAGTGAATGTATGTGTGAGTGAATGTATGTGTGAGTGAATGTATGTGTGAATGAATGTATGTGTGAATGTATGTATGTATGTATGTGTGAATGTATGTATGTATGTATGTGAATGAATGTATGTATGTATGTGAATGAATGTATGTGTGAATGAATGTATGTGTGAATGAATGTATGTATGTATGTGTGAATGAATGAATGAATGTATGTATGTGTGAATGAATGTATGTGTGAATGTATGTATGTGTGAATGTATGTATGTATGTGTGTGTGAATGTATGCATGTATGTGTGAATGTATGTATGCATGTATGTGTGAATGAATGTATGTATGTGTGAATGAATGTATGTATGTATGTATGTATGTATGTATGTGTGAATGTATGTATGTATGTGTGAATGAATGTATGTATGTGTGAATGAATGTATGTATGTGTGAATGAATGTATGTATGTGTGAATGTATGTATGTATGTGTGAATGTATGTATGTATGTGTGAATGTATGTGTGTATGTATGTGTGAATGTATGTGTGTATGTGTGAATGTATGTATGTATGTGTGAATGAATGTATGTATGTGTGAATGAATGTATGTATGTGTGAATGAATGTATGTATGTATGTATGTATGAATGTATGTATATGTGAATGAATGTATGTATGTGTGAATGAATGTATGTATGTGTGAATGAATGTATGTATGTGTGAATGTATGTATGTGTGAATGTATGTATGTGTGAATGAATGTATGTATGTGTGAATGTATGTATGTGTGAATGTATGTATGTGTGAATGTATGCAAGTGTGAATGAATGTATGTATGTGTGAATGAATGTATGTATGTATGTGTGAATGAATGTATGTATGTATGAATGTATGTGTGAATGAATGTGTGTGAATGAATGTATGTATGTGTGAATGAATGTATGTATGTATGAATGTATGTGTGAATGAATGTGTGTGAATGAATGTATCTATGTGTGAATGAATGTATGTGTGAATGTATGTATGTATGTATGTGTGAATGAATGTATGTATGTATGTGTGAATGAATGTATGTATGTATGTGAATGAATGTATGTATGTATGTATGAATGTATGTGTGAATGAATGTATGTGTGAATGAATGTATGTGTGAATGAATGTATGTGTGAATGAATGTATGTGTGAATGTATGTATGTATGTGTGAATGTATGTATGTGTGAATGTATGTGTGAATGTATGTGTGAATGTATGTGTGAATGTATGTGTGAATGTATGTGTGAATGTATGTGTGAATGTATGAATGTATGTATGAATGTATGTATGAATGTGTGAATGTATGTATGAATGTGTGAATGTATGTATGACTGTGTGAATGTATGTATGTGTGAATGTATGTATGAATGTGTGAATGTATGTATGAATGTGTGAATGTATGTATGTGTGAATGTATGTATGTGTGAATGTATGTATGTATGTATGTGTGAATGTATGTATGTGTGAATGTATGTATGTGTGAATGTATGTATGTATGTGTGAATGTATGTGTGAATGAATGTATGTGTGAATGAATGTATGTATGTGTGAATGAATGTATGTATGTGTGAATGAATATATGTATGTGTGAATGAATGAATGTATGTGTGAATGAATGTATGTGTGAATGTATCTATGTGTGTATGTATGTATGTATGCATGTGTGAATGTATCTATGTGTGAATGTATGTGTGAATGTATGTATGTATGTGTGAATGTATGTATGTATGTGTGAATGAATGTATGTATGTGTGAATGAATGTATGTGTGAGTGAATGTATGTGTGAATGAATCTATGTGTGAATGTATGTATGTATGTATGTGTGAATGTATGTATGTATGTATGTGAATGAATGTATGTATGTGAATGAATGTATGTATGTGAATGAATGTATGTATGTGAATGAATGTATGTGTGAATGAATGTATGTGTGAATGAATGTATGTATGTATGTATGTGTGAATGAATGAATGAATGTATGTATGTGTGAATGAATGTATGTGTGTATGTATGTGTGAATGTATGTATGTGTGAATGTATGTATGTGTGAATGTATGCATGTATGTGTGAATGTATGCATGTATGTGTGAATGTATGTATGTGTGTATGTATGTATGTATGTGTGTATGTATGTATGTATGTATGTGTGAATGAATGTATGCATGTATGTGTGAATGTATGTATGTGTGTATGTATGTATGTATGTGTGTATGTATGTATGTATGTATGTGTGAATGAATGTATGTATGTATGTGTGAATGAATGTATGTATGTATGTGAATGAATGTATGTATGTATGTATGTGAATGAATGTATGTATGTGTGAATGAATGTATGTATGTGTGACTGAATGTGTAAATGTATGTATGTGTGAATGAATGAATGTGTGAATGAATGAATGAATGTATGTATGTATGTGTGAATGAATGTATGTATGTGTGAATGTATGTGTGAATGTATGTATGTGTGAATGTATGTATGTGTGAATGAATGTATGTGTGAATGTATGTATGTGTGAATGAATGAATGTATGTATGTGTGAATGAATGAATGTATGTATGTGTGAATGAATGAATGTATGTATGTGTGAATGAATGTATGTATGTGTGAATGAATGTATGTATGTGTGAATGAATGTATGTATGTGTGAATGAATGTATGTATGTGTGAATGAATGTATGTATGTGTGAATGAATGTATGTATGTGTGAATGTATGTATGTGTGAATGTATGTATGTGTGAATGAATGTATGTGTGAATGTATGTATGTGTGAATGTATGTATGTATGTATGTGTGAATGAATGTATGTATGTATGTGTGAATGAATGTATGTATGTGTGACTGAATGTATGTATGTGTGAATGAATGTATGCATGATTGAATGAATGTATGTATGTATGTGAATGAATGTATGTATGTGTGAATGAATGTATGCATGATTGAATGAATGTATGTATGTGTGAATGAATGTATGTATGTATGTGTGAATGTGTGAATGAATGTATGTATGTGTGTGTGAATGAATGTATGTATGTATGTATGTATGTATGTGTGAATGAATGTATGTATGTGTGAATGAATGTATGTATGTGTGAATGTATGTATATGTGAATGTATATATGTGTGAATGTATGTATGTGTGACTGAATGTGTGAATGTATGTATGTGTGAATGAATGAATGTGTGAATGAATGAATGTATGTATGTGTGAATGAATGTATGTATGTGTGAATGTATGTGTGAATGTATGTATGTGTGAATGAATGTATGTATGTGTGAATGAATGTATGTATGTGTGAATGTATGTGTGAATGTATGTATGTGTGAATGTATGTATGTGTGAATGAATGTATGTATGTATGTGTGAATGTATGTATGTGTGAATGTATGTATGTGTGAATGAATGAATGTATGTATGTGTGAATGAATGAATGTATGTGTGAATGAATGAATGTATGTATGTATGTGTGAATGAATGTATGTATGTGTGAATGAATGTATGTATGTGTGAATGAATGTATGTATGTGTGAATGAATGTATGTATGTGTGAATGAATGTATGTATGTGTGAATGAATGTATGTATGTGTGAATGTATGTATGTGTGAATGTATGTATGTGTGAATGAATGTATGTATGTGTGAATGTATGTATGTATGTATGTATGTGTGAATGTATGTATGTATGTATGTGTGAATGAATGTATGTATGTGTGAATGAATGTATGTATGTATGTGTGAATGAATGTATGTATGTGTGACTGAATGTGTGAATGAATGTATGTATGTGTGAATGAATGTATGCATGATTGAATGAATGTATGTATGTGTGAATGAATGTATGTATGTATGTATGTGTGAATGTGTGAATGAATGTATGTATGTGTGTGTGAATGAATGTATGTATGTATGTATGTATGTGTGAATGAATGTATGTATGTGTGAATGTATGTATATGTGAATGTATATATGTGTGAATGTATGTTTGTGTGAAAGTATGTATTTGTGAATGTATGTGTGAATGTATGTATGTGTGAATGTATGTATGTGTGTATGTGTGAATGAATGTATGTATGTGTGAATGAATGTATGTATGTGTGAATGAATGTATGTGTGAATGAATGTATGTATGTGTGAATGAATGTATGTATGTGTGAATGAATGTATGTATGTGTGAATGAATGTATGTATGTGTGAATGTATGTATGTGTGAATGAATGTGTGAATGAATGAATGTGTGAATGAATGTATGTATGTGTGAATGAATGTATGTATGTGTGAATGAATGTATGTATGTATGTGTGAATGAATGTATGTATGTGTGAATGAATGTATGTATGTATGTATGTATGTGTGAATGAATGTATGTATGTGTGAACGTACGTACGAATGTATGTACGTGTGAATGTATGTATGTGTGTGTGAATGTATGTGTATTAATGAATACCTATTTTTTTTTTTTATCTAAATAGTTTACAAATTATGTGCTGATAAATTTCTTAATATATCTTTATTAATTAGAGTAACTTTTTGAGATACAACTGCTGTATTCTCTATACAGAGCAGCTGTATCTTTCGCTATGACCTGAATCCGCCAGTCCTGCGGACCTGACGGGTTCAGGGTCAGTGGGTCCTGCGTGTCTCGGACACAGAGGATCCACCTGTAATCTATCACATCTAAGTTATGAATTTAGATGCGAAGGATAACAGATGGATCCTGCATGTCAGACATGCAGGACCGGCTTTCACTGAACCAGTCAGTCCCATGGACCTGACAAGAACGGGATTTAGCGCTACATACAGCTGCTTTGTATAGAGAATATAGAGCAGCGGTCTCTCAATGTATTAAAAAAATATTTCTAAAAAGTTACACCAAACACACTGACCTATTTATGAAAAAAATAAATACCCATCAAAGGTTTACATAAGTCTTTAAAAGATAAACTGTCTGCAGCTGCAACTAGAGGGCGTTTACTGTATACATTAAAGGGGTTATCCGATACATGTAAAACAAGGGCTGCAGACTGGGTATGGGCTAAAATAAGAAAAAAAAAAAAAAAAATTACACTCACCTACTAAAATCTCTGCCGCTACAGCGACACTGCTTCAGTGGTCTCAGTCAGTCTGTAAACTTTTACAGGCATCGATGACGTCCCGTTCAACTGCCTGTAGCCTGTGCTTTAATTTTAACACCGTATGCAGTCATCTCCCTCTAGTGGTGGCTGTAGGTAACCAGCATTATCTCTTTTAAAACCGGGGGGGGAATTTGTTAAGACTAGCGTTTCATATATCAGTCTTAATAAATTAGGCACGTTTTACTCCAGTGCACTTCATATTAAAAGGTGTACGCCTCTTAATAAATAGGGCACATTTCTAGCTTTTCGTGCATCAGAAAGGGAACTCTACGCCAGGTATGAGCTAGTGTAGATTTCCGGTTTAATTTGTCAGTTTCTAATGTAAATTAAGGTAAATTTGTTGGGCTGGGTGACCCCTCCCATTGGGCCCCCTTACTTTTGGAAAAGTATCAGAAGCAGCACACAAATGCTGAAGTCGCAAATTGTGACTTTTCTACGACAGAAAACTGCCGTAGAGTGCTTCATAAATTCCCCCCAATGTCTCATGCGGCCACATCTCCAATTTCCCTGCATAAAGAATTTTGGCCCTAAAAATTACACAAAAAAAAAGGTGCCGATTAACTAACATAGACAAGTGTTATTTACACAGTAGACTACAACATCCTTTACTTACTGTATGATAAAAAGTTCTGTTGCTTGCAGTCAGTGAAAGAAAACAGCAAGACAAATTTGGAAGTCCGCTTTTGAATGTAAACAATTCCTTTCACAAAACTTCAGTTTGTTACAATGCATACATTTCCTTTTTTAAACATTTTAAAATGTAGCAAAAAACACTTGTAGAAAGAGTCCAGCATATTCATAAGTACTAAGTATCTACGCCTTCCATATCCCCAGCATAATCACTAATGCAATTTAAATTTCACACATGTTCAAGACACTTTCATCGTGTCTTAATAGAATGCGCACGCCCCAGTATGGAATACAAAGCGCACACTGGTTATTTTCTACTCGCACACTTGCAGTATAGTTACGTGGGGAGGGGGATCATGCGGACAGGTCTATTTTAAACATAAATGTTGGTACTATTCAATTAGGTACGATATTGTGACACCTCCACATAATAAGTATTTGTTGTGAAGTCAATAAAACACCAGTTTTGTTTCCGAATTAAATTTTTATTGGCAGATTAATTTAAGTACAGTTACATTTTTATTCAATATTTTAGCACTTAAAAATTAAAGTGTACAAAGGTGAAATTAAGATACCTAGAAGAAGACTAAATATTTGGTTCTTTTCTATAAATAAATGATTAAAGACACACCAATCCCTATTTAATATAGTGTGAAGAAGCTGTCCTGTTACAGAAGGAGTAAAGAAGAATTCTTCACATCACACGCTGTGCTGACATTTTACAATAAAGAGATTATCACACAACAAGAAAAAACCATGAAACAGCCCATAGCAAGTACAAATGTTGAAGCTGGCCGTATCAACGCCTCCTGGGACTATAGAGCTTAGGTGTAGATTAAAAGGAGAAAAAAAACCAAAAAAAACACAACACTCCTTTTGGGGCATTTCAAGTTTTATGACACCGGTGGGAAACTCAGTCTACACTGTATGTCATTACCTTTTTACGGTGCCCTCTGTGGGAAAACAGAAGCAGATTGATGTCTACACATGAGACATGCCATACACAACCTGTACAACGGCAGTCTTCGATAAGTATTACATATGTCCTGTGATCTCAGTCACAGTGCGTGCAGGTTCAAGATATACAGTTTGGCCAGTGAAGATCGGGAGGCCATGAACTGTGCAAATAAAAGAAAAAAAAAAAGAAGAAAAACAGGGCGCGGCCTGTAAATCACAAGGATTCTTGCAGCACAGCATTTAAGTGTCTATAACGCATCCCAAAATAATAACAAACAAAAAACACAGGACCAAGCACGTTGCTTGTATACTAGCGTCGCCCTGTGATTTGTTACTCTTCACTGTACCTCACGTATTGTAAGAGGATTAACATAGATTAATAGTCAAATCAATATATTGCTGGTATGGCAAACCAGAATTACGTAGCAACATCCCCTTAAGACCAAATAAAACAACAATAAAAAAAGCCTATTTAAAGTCAAATGATTGGGACGTACTGTTACAAATGTAATAAATGAAACAAAGGAGTTCCGAGTAACTAGAGCTGGTCTATGTGTCTTACAGTATTTCCATACTGCCCGTATTCGGTGCACTTCTTCTACTGCATAGCTAATGTACGTAATCACTCAACCTGGCGAAAGCACAGGAACCGATGCCCGAGTGGGCCATCATCTCTAAACACTGCGCAGCTTGTTCTAAAGCCAGGGACAGGGGCGGCTGCTTTGGCAGGTTGTGAATATCTATAGAATTAAACAGATAAAATATGGTTAGAAGTTTACAATGTGTAGGAAGAAATAGCCGACAATACTAAGATTCTTTTCCCCTTTTACAGTCCGCAAGATTTATTACATGCACACCAATTATTATTGGGAAAGGCAAAAAGGTAATGGAGAAGAACATGTTAGTGTATGAAATCAATCAATGGGCAGTTGTTTGGAGGCGTCCTGCCTCTGATTTTTCGGCCGTTTACGGCCTGAAAAAGCGGCCGAAAATAAGCTGTGTGCACATACCCTTAAAGTGTAGCTAAACGTTTGACAAACTTCTGACGTCATAGTGACATGTCAGACGTTTTGATTAGTGGGGGTCTGAACACTGAGACCCCCACCAATCGCTAGAACGAAACAGCTGAAGCGATCGTGTGAGCGCTCAGCCGTTTCGTGTCTGTTCGGCTTTTTCCGGAAAGCCGATGTATCGGAGTACGGGCTCATAGACTTTCTATTGAGTCCGTACACGATACATTTATTTGTGGAAAAAGCCGAACAGACACGAAGCGGCTAAGCGCTCACTCGATCGCTTCAGCTGCTTCGTTCTATTGGTTGGTGGGGGTCTCAGTGCTATGACATGTCAGAAGTTTGTCAAACGTTTAGCTACACTTTAAGTCTAGCAGCATTTCTAATAGAAACAGTGAAACTTTTTGTTAAAATGTGCGCAAACAGAAGACCATATTTCGGGGAAATTCTCTTTAGTGCTAAGGCCAACATAATGTAAATGTTTGGTGCCTGGCAATATGGTTGTGCAGCAGTCTTATTCATTGTAAGTAAAGCACACGCACGTTCTCACACTCATGTGCTCCTCACAGAGATTCGTACGGTAAAGATTTTCCTGCTTTGCTCGGTCATATTCTTAGCACAAATTATACGCCTCCCGTAAGGTACTGTATTATGGCCGTCTGAATCCAACCTTATCCACCATGAGCCTCACTCTCTTAGACTATTTTCAAAGTCAGGGTCCATGCTAAGGGCTCAAAGGCCTAGTTCACACAGATTTTTGTCAGGCAGAAAAAAATCTTCCTCAAAATTCCTTCAGGATTTATGAGGCAGATTTTGAAATGCAAGTTTTTTTTTTTTAGTCTTTTTTAACATGTTTGTGGTTCGGCCCCCCCATAGTTTTCAATGGAGATTCAGAGGAAAAAACCGCTCCAAGATAGGGCATGCAGCTTTTATTTTTGCGAGCGGTCCACCCAGGGAAAAAAAAACTAAATACTGCCCCCCCCCCCCCAGTGAAACCAATGGAGGGAGATTTTGGTCATTTTTGGGGCGCTGATTCTGATGTGGTTTCCGTGTTAAAATCAGCACAAAAAACTCAGTTTGAACTAAGCCTAAGAGTGTAAATTGTAGACCAGATACATTTCCACTCCATATGCTTCACCTTGCTCTCTTAGGGTATGTTCAGAAGAGAATGAAGGTGGGAATTGTTTCAGTACTAATGAAAATGCCATCTCTAACACACACGCGTTTAAGTGCCACACATCTAATATTTTGCAGCAGATGAGCCATTGATCATATGTCATCACGAGATGCACCCGCCACCGGTTTGTGTCATATGATCTATACAATCTACACACATTGAAACCCGTCTTGGTTAGTGAACTTATGATTTGAGATAGTCAAATAATTTTGCCCGATTCACCAGTCAATAGACTAAAATAGGAGAATTCACCTTTTTGCTAAAAGCGAATCTGAAATCTGGCGAATTTGCCAATCTATTCTAGTGCATTGCAAAACTTACATCAGCGAAACACGAATCAGGTAGAAAAATGCAAATAATTGAATGAAATATAGTACATTGCAATACAAAGAAGGCGGGAGTAAAAGAATGGCTGCTTGTATGCACGAGCCGTCATCCATCACACATACACTGACAATGTTGTATTGAATTTGGCAGAATTCCCAGACTGTTTCTATGGTAACCAAACCCGGGACATGACAAAGTGGCGGAAAGAATTTCAGACTGTATTTCATATACGTGTAGTGTCTGACGGGAGATAACTGGGGCTAATATAAGCGCAAACTGAGGTGCGTGAATAACGGAAGAACTGGTTTTTAAAAACATTTAATTTTGCTTTTGGTTCCCGGTTGTACGAGCAGAAGTGAATTGAATTAGTGACAACACATTGATGTAGGCAAGTGCCCGGGCTGGTCGGTGGATGAAGAACTTCTTACCTAGTATTGCACTATTTAGAGATGAGCAGACATGTTCTCTCTGTATAGGGTCAAGCTGGTAACCAACTGGGCTGTTCCAGGGGTCGGAGTATGCAAGTAAACTAAATGCATCCTGTTAGAAGAGAAAAGCCATACAATATATAAAATGATAAATTAAGAATTGTACTAACTTAGTTCAAAATAACAATTATAAATCATATAGCGCTCGCCTAGCAAAAGTCCTGTATACAAAGTAAATCAGAAGACCTACGGAGATAGTTGAAGAGAACCTTAGAAAAACCACCTGTGCTGTCTAGATTTACCATGAGCCGATATCCAATTCTTAGGGCTGCTACATGACACGTCCAAAGTATTTTAAACCTACAGGTGGCTAAGACTGCAACCACTATATATTCCAACAAGTATGAGCTCCAAACAGACCAGAATCTGTGAATAATCCCCTTGCAAATGAGAGGAACACGAAAAGTAAGCCCTTCAGTCATGGCTATAGAAGGACAGAGAGAAGAGATCTTTGTTCAGGCAGTGATATACCTTCAGCATATTTTTGTTAGTGGCATTTTTTCCACGTTCTCTCCTTAGTTGCTCGCTCATGGCTTGTAGTTCTCTCCCAAAACATATCATCCTCTCAACGGCGGCCTGGCTTCCTCCACACAGTTGGCGTCTCACCTGAGTTGAATCTACCTCTGCCAAAAGGAAAGAAGGCAAGTTACACTGCTGTATGATCAGCATTGTTGTCCTTAAAAGCTTTTTGGTCCCTCAGAATAAAAAGGGACACAAAAGGATGAAGTACTGTGGAAATTTGTACCCAGTTGATTTTTGTAGTTGTCCAGTAATAATAAAATAAAAGCTATCCAGACATTAACAGAAAGTAACCCAAAAAGTTGGACACCAGCAACAAATTCCAGGGCCCATTGGCTACCTGGTCGTGGCATTTCTAGCCATGGCCTAGAGGATGCCCTCACCATTTGACTTGCAAGAACAAAATAAGAATTCCTCATACTATACCAGGAGTTGATGGGGTTGCCCACTTTACACCTTCAATCATTTCCATATCCCCTATTAGGATAAAATTGAGTAGAGAGAGCACAAGGGTGAGATCTGCCACTCAGGACTCTTATTAGCTGAAGAAGGTCCCCACCTGGCACATCCATGGACGGCCTATTGATTTCAATGGGCACGGTGTAATGATTCATTTCCCCTATGGTGTTGATGGAGGGGAAATTAATGATTAGCATCTGATCTGTCCAGCTACGACTAGTGCTGGAGTTCTGAATGGCGGGACCATTCATGGTCAGTGAACAATCCTTTTGTAAGATATTTAAAAGGTTAACTACTTCAGAAGGATATAGATCTATAAGGCTCAGACCTATTGGAAATTTTCAGCGTCAAAATTCACGTGTCACAGTGGATATAGGCCTAGACCCCCTATGTTCAGAAGTAGCTGACATTTTTCACAACAAATCCACAACGTATAGGGTATGCGGAGGATAATCCACAGCATGCTCTAAAATTTACACCCATTCACTAGAAATGTACTGTACTTTGATTAGGATTTTCAGTGCGGAATCTGAAGCAAATCCACATTGATTGTGACCTAAATGTGTTTTTAAAGAGTTAACCGGAAGCCTTAAAGGCTTACAACATAAACCCGATCATATAAATCATCATTCCAGCTCATTCCAGTTACGACATTACTGATAAAGGCTAAACAAAAGTGAACGAGAAAACATCATTTCTACTGTTCTACATGCTTGGGATTCCTTGATTTTAAAATAAGCCATGGGTTTAGGTATGATTAACAACGTTTGGACCCCGCACATGCTCAGATGTACTGTTGAGACTGGAGTATCCTGGCTGCCAGTATAGCTCCCTCTCTATGTGTGTATTCTGTGATTATAGGCACTGAATATATGAAAACTGCCTCACATTTAAAAAAAAATTCTTTATATATATATATATATATATATATATATATAAAAAATATATATATTCCCTTTGCCAGATCTATAACTAATTTTTGTAAGGCAAAAAATATCAGAGCAAACCCATTTCAGTGTCACATTCTTCCAATTCATTGTCATGCTTTGTGCTGCCATTGAGAAATCCATTAGATGAAGCAGCGGCAAAACCGTTGGAATAGTGATCAGTCTCCATTTCTACATCATTGCTGAAGAAAAGAAAATACTTAGTCTTAGTACCATCTTACAAAAAAAAAAAAAAAGTCTTAGTTTCAGTTGTAAATGAAAAGTAATCAGGGCACTAAAATGATACTTTCAACCAATACAAAGATAGATGATGACACTATGTTTGCACGTAGATCTAGTAATATTCTGATTAATAAATGCCAACGTGAATCGGAAAGCCTGATATAATGATGGTATCTAAGGCCGGCCATGGACGCAATGATAATCCTTAATGATCCGACTGGAGCTGTTGCATCATTTTATGAAAAATTTAAAGTTTACACTGGAAATCGTAATTGCCGATAATTTAGGCTGTGTTCGTACATTACAGATTTTCGGCAATTTTGACAAAATCCTGTTGTTTTTGCAGTGGTTTTGCCAACATCACTGAAAAACCACTCCAAAACGGCAACGTGTGAATACAAACAGCCTCCTTTCACATGAACCAGAGTGGTAGGACCGACCACATTTGTGGTGAGTCACATCGGACCCCTCACCTGTAGAAGAATATAGCCTATGCCCTGTGACCACCAGCCAAGGCAGCACCAGCAGGCCGTCATATCACACATGAGCGTGCACATGCAGCTCCTGAGTGCCGTTTCTCCAGCGCCCGACTTACTGTCTATTAGATGTGTCTGTCTTCTGTGTGACTCAAGCTCGCCATAGACGCAAATATAATATTAGTGTCTATAGAACTAAGAACGATCGGCTCTGATAATATAAATTTTTCCTAGTATTCTTATAGAACGCTTATGGTTTCTGCTCAAAAAATATTCAGTGATTAGTGAACTCTGCAATCGTAAATTATTTTCTAATGGGGAAAAAAAAAGGCTAAATTGATCATATAAATGGGAAACATCTCTTCATCTATGGACCATTCCTGCCTAATGTTGAACGATTTAAAAAAAAGCAAAAATTAATTTGTTGGACAGTGGTCACATCTTTAAGTCTATGGCCAGCTTAAGGCGGAGTTAACACTCATAGATTTTTGGTCCAATCAGATTAATATCAACGTAAATTCTTGTGTGTGAATCTGCAATTTATCCAAAGCAAAAAAATAAATATATAGTGTGTATGTATGTATTTTTTTTATTTTACCTGTAAAAATGGTTCTAATCTTAAAAGGGGTCGTCCAGGCACGGACAACTGATGGATGACCCATCCGTGTATGATCGTGGGGGCCCACACCCGGACCCTGCACCAATCAGCTGCTCCGTCTGCCTCCGGGCAAGTCAATGCCGGAAGAGGATGGCTCTGGTCATGGAATAGCGGCCAAGCTGGAGTACTGCTCCTATTCAAGTGAACAGGAGCAGAGTTGCTGTACTGCAGCATGGTTGCTATGCAGTGGTCGGAGCCATCTGCTGCCGGCTCCGAATACCGCATTCCCTTCAGAGCATCCGGAGGCAGCCAAAGCAGCCGATTGGTGTAGGGTCTGGGTTTTGGACCCCCACGATCATATACTGTGGATAGGTCATCAGTTGTCCGTGCCTGGACAATCCCTTTAATAAAATGTATGTGGGTATGTAAATAGCCAGCTGTATCAGACCAATATCAGTATTCTGACTGGGGGCCACCATCTACGTGTGTAAAACCAGCCTGAGCTGCAATACCATCATCAATCTGCATTTCTTACAGCAGTGAGAGATGAGTCACAAAGTAAAATGCTCTGCAGTAGCCGCACAAATTCAAGCTGACAGATCTCAGGAAATAGTTGCTATCAGATAGACGGTTTACGCTCCGCATGAACTCCGTACCTGGTGTAGTTGTTAATTTGCTGTGACATAGTCATGTTTATACTGTTCAGTTCTGTTACATTAAGGCTGGAAGGCTGGTGTTTACTACGACTGTGGGACTGGTGACTTTTGTTTGATATTACACCATTACTGCAATTGCTATCCGAACCTGAGGAGAGAAAGCCGAGGCTTTAGGTGCTGTGTAGGGGGAAAAACAATCACTATTATAAAATAAAAGACAGATTTAACACGTGCTAGAAAGGATTGTAGGTTTGTGACTCATGAACTCTTCAACTGTGCAGTGGAGGCCTGTTGAAACTTACAAGAACGCAGCGACAGTGCCCAGGGACTGGGGGAAGAAATGGTGCAGCAGAGATCTACAGGGTGGGCCATTTATATGGATACACCTAAATAAAATGGGAATGGTTGGTGATATTAACTTCCTGTTTGTGGCACATTAGTATATGGGAGGGGGGAAAATTTTCAAGCTGGGTGTTGACCATGGCGGCCATTTTGAAGTCGGCCATTTTGTATCCAACTTTCGTTTTTTCAATGGGAAGAGGGTCATGTGACACATCAAACTTATCGAGAATTTCACAAGAAAAACAATGGTGTGCTTGGTTTTAACATTACTTTATTCTTTCATGAGATATTTACAAGTTTCTGACCACTTATAAAATGTGTTCAAAGTGCTGCCCATTGTGTTGGATTGTCAATGCAACCCTCTTCTCCCACTCTTCACACACTGATAGCAATACCGCAGAAGAAATGCTAGCACAGGCTTCCAGTATCCGTAGTTTCAGTTGCTGCACATCTCGTATCTTCACAGCATAGACAATTGCCTTCAGATGACCCCAAAGATAAAAGTCTAAGGGGGTCAGATCGGGAGACCTAGGGGCCATTCAACTGGCCCACGACGACCAATCCACTTTCCAGGAAACTGTTTATCTAGGAATGCTCGGACCTGACACCCATAATGTGGTGGTGCACCATCTTGCTGGAAAAACTCAGGGAACGTGCCAGCTTCAGTGCATAAAGAGGGAAACACATCATCATGTAGCAATTTCAGATATCCCGTGGCCTTGAGGTTTCCATTGATGAAGAATGGCCCCACTATCTTTGTACCCCATACACCACACCATACCATCAATTTTTGTGTTTCAACAGTCTTGGAGGGATCTATCCAATGTGGGTTAGTGTTAGACCAATAGCGGTGGTTTTGTTTGTTAACTTCACCATTCACATAAAAGTTTGCCTCATCACTGAACAAAATGTTCTGTGAAGATAGGAGATGTGCAGCAACTGAACCTCAGATACTGGAAGCCTGTGCTAGCATTTCTTCTGCGGTGTTGCTATCAGTGTGTGAAGAGTGGGAGAAGAGGGTTGCATTGACAATCCAACACAATGGGCAGCACTTTGAACACATTTTATAAGTGGTCAGAAACTTGTAAATAACTCATGAAAGAATAAAGTAACGTTAAAACCAAGCACACCATTGTTTTTCTTGTGAAATTCTCGATAAGTTTGATGTGTCACATGACCCTCTTCCCATTGAAAAAACTAAAGTTGGATACAAAATGTCCGACTTCAAAATGGCCGCCATGGTCAACACCCAGCTTGAAAAGTTTCCCCCCTCCCATATACTAATGTGCCACAAACAGGAAGTTAATATCACCAACCATTCCCATTTTATTTAGGTGTATCCATATAAATGGCCCACCCTGTAGATCATTACCATACTAAAAGAAATTTTATTTTTATTAAAAACTGCATCACAAAAACTACTTGCAGCTTTTGCCATGGTTTTTAAAAACCATGTCCACAATCCCGAAAATACTGCAGCACAACAACAAAGCAAATCACGTATGTGGTAATGATGTGACTCTCAGATGCGCCATTATTACCACCATGTTATCATACCCTAAAAGGTGCCAATACACATAATGCTAAATGTTAACGAGACAAGAAAAAAACAAAAACGATCATTAGTAATGATTATAACCGGGTATCATGAGAAAATGCCCCTGCTGCAAAACATTCAAACAATCTTTGCAGTCAACGGTTTTCAACGAACAGAAAAAATCTTTCTAATTCTCAGTTTATGCCTCTTAACAACCAGTGTCCCGAAAAATATTATAACGTCGGACAAAATAAAGCAACAAATGCTGCTCATAAATAGGTTAAATCAGAAGCATTGGGTGGTAAAGTCTCGGCACTCTGGTGCAGATCGATATCCAACTGCGGACTACATGCAATAAGACTGCGGTCATGAGGTTTAATGGAAATGTTCTAACCTTACAGTTCCGGACGCCAAAACAAACTTAACGTGTAGCCATCGCTCGCAAAGAAATCCGACTTCTGAAATTATCTTGTTAAGAAAAAATGACACGTTCTCCCCTTATCAGAGGCATTTTTTCCTCCTATACCCTACTATTGTAACTGTCCACAAACACTGAACTCACTGAAAAATCCCAAAACTAGTAAGCAGGAAAATTGACGGAGTTTTTAGTCCCACTGAGGGATCATATTACTCACTAGAGCTGCATAGAGAAGGTATGAAAAGGAAGGGATTTGCTGTCTGCACACATACACAGGTGTATTTTGGAGGAGAGACTTTTTGCCTGCTGATCAATACATTTTCTAGTAAGTAAGACGACCTCCCACCGGTGCATGATTGAGAGCAGAACTTTTTATTCCCAAACCTTTTGTATAATGTTCTAAAACCTCTGCTGTTGCCGTTTGTGTGTGAAAGGCGGTCTATAGACTGGCTGGCAGTTCTCATGTCCTTTCAGGAGCAGAGAATCAAAGTATTGAAGCTGGAAGAACATGGGGAGCTCACCCAGGATGCGGATCAGAACCCTCTGCTAGGTCAATAGAAGCGGGAACAGAATCGTGGGCTAGGGGACGGTGCCATGTTTCCGAGTTTGGAAGGACATCATACCATAGTGTGACCCTTCTGGTACAGAGCTCATAAAAAAACCTGACAATTACAGATGAAGCCTGCATATGCGTAAAACTTCTGAAAAATGCATCATACCAGTGACACTGTGGTCAGAAATACTGCTATTACTTAAGTACGTGTACACACACGCACGCACACGACGGCTTATTCTTAAAATTCACTAGAAATGAAAGGTTTGCTTTAACGAATTGACTTGACTTTTGAATCATCTCTAAGGTGGCAGATCTTGAGTCAGATCACTGCTTATTATTTGGTCACTCTGTGGCTACCATTGTAGATATATCTCAGCACCAGATACAAACCCAAACCTTCATGCACAAAGCTAATCTCAGAATTCCTCGAATTGACTATTACCAGAGGGAAGTTCATGGTTACAGCTCAGATGGCAGTTACAGCACGGCCCTATGTCTGACAGCAAATTGCTGTCTGTTTCCAGGGACAACCAGCAGAATTTTAAACAAACTGAATGGATAGAAGGTTGCAGTATTAGAAAGTTGGAATCATAAGCATCTCTTAAGTAGGTTTTACACTGGGCGATTATCATGCAGACAAGCGTTCATAGAACTCGTTCATCTGTTGATCGTATAGGTTTTAAAAAAATTAAATATTATCGTTCTCGGCAGCACATATCCCTGTGTAAACAGAGGGACGAGCTGCCGACACGAAAATAATGGATGGGGACGAGCGATCGGAGTAACGACTGCTCATCCCCATCCAATGCTCCTTGTGACAGGTGCAAACGAGCGCCGATCAACAATGTCTCGCTGCACCGGCCAAAATCGGCTGGTGTAATAGGGGCTTAAGTAATGACAGAAGCTTTATTTGATAATAATTCTCAACAAAGCAGCTCTTTGTGAGCCAGAACGGTCAAACCACAGACATGACTATACAGTTTGCAATGGCCCACCTGAATAACTGTCTTGTGACTTAGGACTGCGGCCTCCCAGACATCTCACTTCACTGTCTGTCCCATTCACCATTTCTATGAATTGCCTAACTCTGAAAAAAGAAAGAAAGGATTTCATTACAGAGAAACATATCAACACGTGCACATTGAATGAACATCATGTACCCATAACAGTCCTTCAGTTTCAGATTCGACTTGTGTTTTGTTGTGACTGCACCAACGTGAACATGCCTGCCCAGTGTAACAAAAATCTGGATAAAACAGGGCATGAAAGGGAAAAGATGGCAATAATATTTGTTCTCATCGGCTGTAGTCACATAGGTCTTAGCTGTTGGCTTTGAATCGACAAATCATGCGCTACAAGTTTCTTTACATATGTGCTGTATGTTGTGGGGTTTGGTTTTAGCGGTTTGTTTGGCAGTTATGCAAAGGTCCTTTACATTTGACGCCTCTCTTATTTATGTAGATCAATACCAAGTACAGTCTACTTTAGGAATGACTACATTCTCAATAAGGAATGACATTCAGCCATAATGATTTAAAGTGGTAGTTTGAGAAAAAATTAAAAAAATAAATGTCTGTCTGTGTTTGTTGCCCCCACCCCCAGACAGCAAAATGTGTGTCCAAATATGTCATAATACATACAATTAAATTGTACAACTATGGTTGCCAGACACAGATCAGTGAATGCATTGGACACTCACTTTAAGGTAAAGAAAAGATTAGGGTTCCTTTCTAGCAGGTTGGGGTATAACTGCTGTGTGGTTTCAATAGCTTCTCCCATTCTCCCTGCCAACACCAATTTCTGAATTCCTGTTAAATAAAGACATAATTATTACATTTACAGACTTCATGCCGCAGACATCTAACATTAAAACGTTATCTCTGTTAGTAATCCATAAACTACATGCCGCAATCTTACCATTATGGGTTACTACATCTAACAGTGTGCAGCAGTTATTTTATATACTACTTTTTTAATGGACTGACCCAAAAGAGTTACGTGTGAAGTGTTAATGTACGGATTAGAGTTCTAAGCAAAATCCAACTTGCTTAATAAATATCTGACTGAGAACGCCCTGCCGTCTATTGTACGGGGCCATTCAACCGCATCACAGAGGCTCACATAATACGGATGGTTGTACAGCCAAAGCGCAGAAAGTCTGATCAGATGTGCATGCGCGGATACTGAACACAGATCTGGCAATACACAAGCATATAAACGTAACACACAAGCTTGCCATCTTACTCTGTCGGTTTTTGATGGAGGCTAGTTCTTCCTGAACAGTCTGGTCTGTGGACTTGGCAAAGGCCTCTGCTGTGGAACAGTAGCCGTGATGCACAAGATAAGAAGACACCATCCTAAACAAGACAAAAACACTATAAGAACATGTATACATATAAATAGCCAGGTTACAAAAGTGGTGCTTGACATTTTTTATTTAATAATGTTTTAGAAGATTCATAAGTTCTAATACACCTGAAAAATAATGCAGCGTCAATAACGGACGATCAGTGCAATAATTCAAGTAAAAAATTTATGTGAGGGGATAGAATAATAAAAGAGGGAAGGGGGGGGGGGCAGGTTTTCATACATGCGACAATTGCTGAATATAAACGAACCGGAAGTAAAATTAATTTTCAATTGGAGATTAAGTCGATGCTATTGTAACTGAAATTAACCTGACATGTTCAAAATTGGCATGATCAGACAACCCTTACAGTGGTGACTATGTTCTGTTAGGGGGTTAAAGTGGTACTCCGTGCATTTTATAATGATGGCCTATCCTTTGGATTAGTCATCAATATCAGATTGGTGGGAGTCCGCCTCACACTGATCAGCTGACTGAAGTGGCCGCAGCCACTTCAATGGGATTTTAAATTACATACATTAGCATCTGTTTGCGTCCGTTATGTTAGTCATCCGTTTTTTCGACCGAGATAAAGGTACAGAGTACAGAACTTTTATGCTGTTCAAAACAATGGATGTCTAACGGGTCTAACAGGTTTTTTATATTTTACTACTTTTGCACAATAAAAACACTTTAACTAAAACTATTTGTTTTTGCATCGTCGTTTTCCAAGAGCCATAGTTTTCATTGGTACTATTTTTGGGGTACATGGGACTTATTGATTAACTTATTACTTTTTTGGGTGGCATTCGGTAAAAATAGCCATTTCGCCATTGTTTTATTTTACGGTGTTCACCTTGTGGTTTGAATTACATAGTTAACTTTATGGTTTGGGTCATCACAATACTTAGTATATCAAAGTATTATTGTCTGTCAGTGAAAAACTGACAGGCAATCTATTACGCCATGCCTCTGGCACGGCCTAATATGAATAGCATATATATGTTATAGAATATAGCCTGGGGGTCTTTGTTAGGCCCCGGGCTGCCATGGCACCCTATCAGAGGCTCGCAATCGCATTTGCAGGCCGCTGATGGGTGACAGAGGGAGCCCTCACCCTCTATAAACCACTTAAATGCCGCGGTCGCTATTGACTACAGTATTTAAGGGGTTAAACGCCCGCGATCCAAGGAAACTTCAATCGCTATCGTTAGAGCAGGAGCCCGGCTGTCATCACGCAGCCAAACACCTATGTAGGACTTGGACTAGGCTGCCGTGAAAACACGAACTGGGGGTCACTTAGGGGTTAAACTAGAGTTTAAAACTACTAGGTGTCATATATATAAACCATATTAGTGGAATTCTCCTTATTCTCGCACAACAGCAATCATGTAAAAAAAAAAAAAAATGGTATTTAGCGCAGTAATGACTGCCCCTAGTGGCCATAATTCTGTGCATATCTTTCAAGACAGGATTAGGCTGTGCTCACATCTGCGTACCGGGTTCTGTTGTTCTGCTCCATCATCAGTTACGATTGTTTAAGAGTTTTTGTTGATTTATGTTTATGTTGTTATCTATATAAAAAAAATAATCCAAACAGCTTGCAGTTTTCACTTCGGCCACTGATCCTCACAATAGACTGACACTTCCTGTTCTGTAAAGATCACTTCTCAGCAGTTATCTCATTATCATCACAGGCAGGATTACAATGAAAAGTAATACCTCTATATAGATAACACCGGATTCACCACTGACAATAGGTGATGGACACTGCTCCCCTCCTATCCCTTCCTGCACAATGACCTCTTCACAGGTCACAGAGCATGGCTAGAAAACTCTCCCATAGAAGTCAATGGGTGCCCTCCTATCCACAGGTTCCTATGAGCCATCTGGCTGCTGTAAAGCATATCTCTAAATGCTGTTAACAGTAGCTAAGGCAAGATGGCTGCCCCATAATCATGTACAGAAAATAGAATAAAAACATCATAAATAAAAACAGATTAAAGAAAAAAGATCACGTTTCACGATTTGGTTTTAATAAGGGAAAACAAAACTAAGTGATGCATTCCCTTTAAGAGGGTTGTCTCACAACGAAAATGCCTGTCGATATGTCCTATTAATCCGTATTACATGGTAACTCATTCATTTGAATGGCTGCATGTACTACTACATTGTGGCGTATAGTCAATGCCAACTTCCCTCTGGCAAAATCTGCACTTTGCTGGGCTGTGAGATAACCTCTTTAAGGCAGGAATCACATATGCAGTTTTGTGGCAGTTTTTTTTTAACCAAATAAAGAAGAGGATACATATCAGTCTTTCCTTTATACTTTTCCTGCTTTTTGGATTCACTCCTGTTTTTGGCTAAAAAAAATAAAAATGCATGTATGATTTCAGCCTAAGGATTGCACAAAATTAACTGGACCAGGCTACGTGTATGCCCATATTCTACCCTCCCAAAACTTCGATGGCAAGGCATTTTGTCCAGTTTTTGTGATACTTTTATTATACACTACAATGGAGAATTCCTAGCATGGGTTGACACATACTCCTTTTCTGTGTAAAAATGGTTAATGTGGATCTCCCCTTACTGGGACTCATTTGCCCCAGTATATGTCAGGCAACTAGCCAGTAATCACTTTTTCTTCCCACTGGTGGTTTAGTTGCTTGTAGTTTATACTCATTCTGTCCCAGATGGCAAGACAGTCAACTCCCCATGCAATGAACTTCCTGATAAACTTGTGCTTACACAGAGCTGTCAATCGGAACAAGCAGAGAAGCAGGGTAAAGAATGGAAGAGGGACAGATGAGAAGCAACCTGAGCCCCTGTTGAGACTCAAGACTACCTAAAGACTCCCAGAGCTAAAAAGCAGCTAACACCGAAGAGAATAAATAGCAAGTAAACAATAAAAAGGTAAGTGAAACTCCTTACCGCTGTATTATAGATTGCCAATCCCCAGCAACAGGGAACCTCTCAATCTGTGCCTGAATTTTAGTTCTCCACTCTCGAATATAGTCTTCTATGTCAAAAACAAAAGGACTCTGTCCAAAATTTGCATCAACCACTTCTCCTGGAGTCTGAAGTCCAACTGTTGGATACAGATTGGGCTGAACACAAAAATAAAATTATTTTAGGTCAGCGTTGTATTACATTTTGTCAAATCCCATTTCATTATAAAGAGTTTAAAGAGAATCAATACAGCCCCGTACCGATTCGAGGAAGTGACCACGTGACAGGACAGTACGAAAAATGCTATCTGTACAATGTAAGGCTACATTGTAGTTACCTGGCTGTATTCACACAGGCAGTTTTTTTTGTTTGTTTTTTAATGGCCCGTGAATACCGGCCATAAAATAATGGGACATGTCCGATTTTTGTCTGCTTTCACGGTCAGACGGTCCCCATAGAACTCAATGGAACAGTTTTTAACGTCCATTTTTCCAGGAATCAATTCTGCTGATGGCCGTTAAAAATGGATCCTGACCCTCACAAGAGGACTCCCCGGGCACAGCGCTACTTTAAGCGCCGATTCCGGGGAAGCCATCTTTCAACTATAGAGTCCCCGGCAAGAACATCGCAAGCCATCTGGCCGGGGACTCAGTCTTGGAAAAGCATTTGGAAAAGCATTTGACATCACTGTCCATAAATGGACAGTGACGTCAGGGGCTGCTCCCGGAGCAGAATCCCCGGTCAGTTGATGCTCTGACTGGGGATTCCGTTCCTAGAGGAGCCCCTGGCGTCACGATCTATATATGGAAAGTGATGTCAGGGGCTCCCCCTGGAGCGGAATCCCCGGCCACAGAGTTGTCGACGCTCTGCCGGGAGATTCCGCTCCTAGAGTACCCCCTAGCGTCACGGTCTACTATCTTTTTATGCTTGTGCCCTAAGTGTGCAGTTAAGATCCCATTGACAAAACGTTATTGCCCTACGTTTATCGTGTACGTCTGGAAAGCACCCAACATACACTATAAACGTGTTCATAGGGCTCCATTATTCCGACCGATACCAAAAGAGTGTCCTTTTGGCTGGTATACTTCGGTTTACCTTTTTTGAAGGATGAAATAGCGTGGTAGACTACACTATTCCATTCAGAGGGATCCCACAAAAACTAATAGCACACGGTATAAGTGTTTTTTTGTGGTTTTTTATTTCTTTAACATGGGAGTCTATGGGTGACGGATGCTAATGTATGCATTCGTCACAGGTATACATTAAGCGTATACCTCGGGGTGATCCCAATATCACTGTCCATATATTAACATCGATTTCAGGAGCAGTGCTGGAGTCGACGGGCATAGCGCTAATAGATGATCTGCCCTGGAACTCCGGCCCTGTCCATATATGGACAGCGACTTCAGATGTTTCCCCCCGGGCAACATATCCACTGTATGCTATACTGTGGGATGGGTTTGTGACTTTCGTTGGAGGTATACATCGGGGTTCTTCCCGACATATACCTCTGACGGAAGACCTAAACATAATGTAAAGTATGGCCCCATTCACATCATCATTACCTGTTATTTATATGGCACCAACATATTCTGCAGCGCTAGATATATGCTCAAAAGACAAAACTACTACACCGATGACAAACACTTTTTAACAAATATAATTTAACTTTGTACTATTGCCTCGCCTACACCACTACTAAGCTCCAAAATAAATCTTAATGGCAAGGGATTACAAATAACTACATGGTACTTAAAATAAATAGAAAAGTGAAAATACTCCCAGTAGCACAGTAGAGGATTTTACTAAAATAAAGCTTACCGGAAGATCTGTGAATGCAATACCTAGTCAAGGAGAAGGAGGAAAAATAAAAATAAATGAGTACGGTATGTACTTCTATAGCATATATTAATAACACACCAACAATGCCTTTTATAGAGATCCCTTACATGCCCGAAATAAATGACTCTCCCCTTGTGGCTCCTCCAAAATCACCTCTAAGATATAAACAACACCACCCGCCAAAATAGCCAATACTCAGAGTGGAGTCTCAGGGTCTTTGCTGAATGAACACTGCTTACATTCAAAGAATGACAGATTGGATGGGGATATAAGAAGAGCATTCTTCCTCTAAAAACCAACATATACACGAAGAACTGACATTAGAAATCACTGAATGGATTCTATTCAGGCTTCCTATTTACAGTACTGTATTACATATAGGGAAAAACAGATACATAGCTCACGACGCTTATTACCTAGGCTGTGGCCATTTTTAGTGTAGAAGCATGTATTGTCGATTAGGTTAACACAGCATCCAATGACATCGCCTGTTGTAAAAGTTGGGCCATATGGTTGGCCAGTTCCAGAAGAGCAAAATGAATGTCCGTCATCTCCATGATATCCATAGGAATGCTTATCCCAACCTTTATGTTGTCAAAGTGAAAAGTAAAAAAAAAAAAAGGAGATTACAACACACAAGTTAATTAAATACTTCCAGTCATCAGTGAGAATATTTTGGAATCATTGAGGAGGGGTATATTAGGTCTTTCCATCATCCCCCCTCCCGAAAAGATTGCTACAGATCCTCTGTTTTTATACATTTTACGGGTTTCAGGTCCATTATGTCCTCTTAAAAACCCTACAAAGCAGCAGTGAGATTGTCTGGTAAAGAGAGGGTAATGCTCCTGTTCTCCGCTCTATCATATCCATCGAAGTCAATTACTTGAAGAATAAGGGTATATTTAGACACGGCATATTTGTTGCAGACATTTCTGTAAATGAAAATCTATTCCATACATCTAAATGTTTCTGCAGCATGTGCAGGGTTTTCTGCAAGCCCCATTCAGATGTATGGGACAGTCCCAGAAATTTCTGCAACAAATCTGCCGCATGTGAACATAACCTTATATAGTCTCACACCTGTGTTTGCATGCAGCAGACCACAAAATAGAACCTGCTGTTGTTTTCCAAACTGCTAGAAATACGTAGAACAAGATTTAATTATCTACTTGTTTTATCACTTTAACTGTGCATTCATCATTCCACTGTATCTGCGTCCTCAGGATGCAGATACAGTTGAACCCAAATGGTGGAGAAGGAAGCCGTCAGCTCCTTGCTCCACAATTCACTATGTAAATGGCAGTCGTGACCAGCCTGACACAGACAGACTCGATGCAGTGATGTCATTGCGCCTGGCTGCGCCGAGCCACACAATGCACAGTCTGGAGGAGACCTGCCGAGGAGACTCCTCCAATCGTCGTGGGAATGGGGTTAGGGGAGTATTTATTTTATGACTTTTATTAGGCACTATGAGGGCATTATATTGGATTTGGGGGGAATTATACTGTGTGGGGAGGCACTACAAGGGCATTATACTGGATGTGGGGGGCAACTGTGGGGGCATTATTCTATGGGGCATGAATTTGTGTGGGGACCATTATGGGTGCATCCTAGTGTGGGGAGGCACTATGGGGGGCATGATTCTGTGTGGGCTGAACTGGGTGTGTATTGGCAGGGTTAGAGTCGTGGGTTAACGTTAAAAAAAATTGCGGCGCTAAGGGACTTGTCCCTCTTTACAATACTCGAAAGTTGGGAGGTATGTCTGTGCAGTGTAATATAAGGTCACCACTAACATTACTGAACTATAGGGAATCTGTTTTTCAAGCGCTCTCTGGGCTCGAACAGTAGATAAACAACACACCTTTGATATACAAAAAAGAAAGCCAACCAAACAATGGTACTATAAAACTAAAAATATTATTTATTTCACGTCAAACTTAATCAAACATACACGTTAAAGAGGCTCTGTCACCACATTATAAGTGCCCTATATTGTACATGATGTGATCGGCGCTGTAATGTAGTTTACAACAGTGTTTTTTATTTAGAAAAACGATCATTTTTGACGGAGTTCTGACCTATTTTAGCTTTATGCTAATGACTTTCTCAATGGACAACAGGGCGTGTTTTACTATATGACCAAGTGGGCGTTGTCGAGAGAAGTGTATGACGCTGACCAATCAGTGTCATACACTTCTCTCCATTCATTTACACTGCACTAGCGATATAGCTATATCGCTATGTGCAGCCACATACACAAACACACTATAACATTACTGCAGTGTCCTGACAATGAATATACATTACCTCCAGCCAGGACGTGATGTGTATTCAGAATCCTGACCACTTCTGTAGCGTCTGTGTGAGTCTACAGCACAACACAGCGAGATCTCGCTGTAAATGACAGCTTACAGCGTAATCTCGTGAGACTACGCATGCTATGCTGTAAATCACAGAGAAGTGCTGAGAAGTGGTCAGGATTCTGAATACACATCACGTCCTGGCAGGAGGTAATGTATATTCATTGTCAGGACACTTGATTAACATTAATGTGTGTGTATGTATGTGGCTGCACATCGTGTTCTAGTAAGAACACGATGCTGCTGTGTAAATGAATGGAAGTGTATGACGCGGATTGGTCACGGATTGGTCAGCATCATACATGTCTCTCCGCAACGCCCACTTGGCGTATTTTACTTTTTGACCAAGTTATCCATTAAGAAATTCATTAGCATAAAGTTAATATAGGTCATAACTCCGTCAAAAATGATTGTTTTTCTAAAAAAAACAAAAGCACTGCTGTAATCTACATTACAGCGCCAATCACATTATGTACAAGATAGGGTACTTCTAATGTGGTGAAAGCTTCTTTAAGGGCTCATGCACACATCAGTATTTTCTTCAGTGTGCTATCTGTTTTTTCAACGGCTAGCACACTGACCCATTCATTTCTATGGGGCCATGTACACATCCATTTTTTTCGCGAGCCGTGTGCCCAATATGCAAAACTCAGAGCAGGTCCTATTCCTGTCAGTTCGTGCAGATCAGTCTCGCCCGTTCTATTCAATGGGGTGTTAAAAAAATGGACTGCAGACTGAGGCCATTCATGTGAGGTCTGTGTTTTGCGGCCGTATAAAAGGTTACGGATGTGTACATGAGGCATAAATAAGAGTACCACACACAGAACAAAATGGACCTGGAATATACAGTACTGTACTGCAATACATGACAATATAGTGATTTTAGAATCCAGTGTGTGTGTGTGTGTGTATATATATATCAAATAAGTAAAGTGCATATGGAAGGCAGCATACAGCCTGAGTAATGTGTGGAAACTTATCACACGCCCCGACCTGAACATTAGTTGGACTTGCGCATACTGGATAATGCCGTTTTATACCTTAACATGTCATTTAGTACTAGTGGAATTGAACATTAATATTTTAGAAGCCTCAGTCACGATCCGCTTGAAGAATAGGAATCACTCAAAACAAGAATGCGTCATATTACAGTCTCTGTTTCGCAACATATATAATACAAGTCAAACACCGGAACTTACCTGGAAGTCTGTTCAGATTGACACCCTGTGTGGATAGTCCAATTCCCATATAGCTGTAACGGAAAGGTAGAAAGAACAATCCAGTAGGTTAATTTTGAACGGACGGGTATAGGATTCAGCGCAAGATACAGCTGCTCTGTATACAGGACACAGAGCATCTGTATATCAAAAAGTAAAAATTATTTTTTAATAAAAACTAATTATAAAGTTGCACAAAACACACTGATTAACCTTTTTATTCCCAAAAAATATTTAAAAAAAATTGCTTTCAAAGGTTTACATAGGCTTTCATTTGTAATATTCCACATCAATAATAAAACACTATGGTTTCTATGAGTGTAATACATGCACATTTTTACACCTGTGCTATAGCTGCAAATCCTGGCCCGACCAGTGAAAAAAGTAGGGCTGAGTTGTGAAAAGAAGATCTACAGGGTAAACTGTATCACAACGAATCCAAAGAAAAAAATGGAGCGCTTGCCCATAGCATCTAATCAGATTGCTTCTTTTATTTTCAGAAAGGCTTCTGAAAAATTAGCGCTTGAAATTGGTTGCTATGGGCAACTATTCGACTTGTCCTTTAAACCAGCTTTGATAAATCTCCCCCATTGTTTTTGGATGAATTTAAATTTTAACTACAATGAACTTCCTTGAGATAATCTGAAATTATTAAAAGGGGTTATCTGGGTTCCTAATTTTTTTTCATAATGACTGATAATTACAAGAATTAAAAAATAAAATAAAAAAAAGTACTCGCCTAACCTTTCTCCTGGCGATCCGGCAATGATGCTCCGGCAGCACTCCTGATGATTGTTTACATATAGGTAGCATGTGACGGCTGTAGCAAATCAGAGGGCTCAGTGGTCATGTGTCATATTTCTAGTATAACGCCAGGAATATGATTAGCCCTCTGATTGGCTGCAGCGGTTACATGATACCTGCATCTAAACAATCACAAGGAGTACTGCTGGTGCATCAGCACTGGATCAGTGGAGCAAAGCATAGGCGAGTACTACTTTTTTTTTGGGTTAACCGCTTAAGGACCAGGTCATATTTCGGTTTTCCCTCTCTGCCTTCCAAGATCCATAACACTTTTTATTTCTAAATGGCGCGGTGTGAAGGCGCTTTTTTGCAGGGCGAGCTATTTTTGTTGGCACAATATAAAGTACCATATAAGTTACTAGGAAACAAATTCTTTGTGGGGTAAAACACGGAAAAAAACGGATTTCTTCATGTTTTTTGGGGATTTGTTTTTTGGCTTTCACTGCGCAGTAAAAACTACAAAAGTAACTTATTCTGCGGGTCAATACGATTACGGCGATACCAAAATACAAAGAAAAAACTATTTGTTAAAAAAAAATAATGTGTTTTGTGTCGTTATATTCTGAAAGCCATACCTTTTTATATGTACCATTTTTATATGTACCATTTTTGATACATAGGACCTTTACTTTTTATTTTAAAAAAAAAAACTATTTTTACAGACAAGGTGACCAAAAAACAGCATATATATATTTTTTTTACAGTGCTCACCCTTTGGGTAAATAAAGTTATGTTGTAACAGTTCAGACTTTTACAGATGCAGCAAAACCAATTAGGTTTGTTTTTTTATTTTTTACATTACTTAAGAGGAAAAATTGGAAAATGGGTCTTAACTTTTAATATTTTTTTGTACAATACTGAAAAACGTAACTATTTTCAAAAAAATGCATTAGTCCCCCCTTTTTTTTTTTTTATTAGTCACCCCTATTTCAATACTGTTGTTTTGCAGTATATAGGGCTTAACCCCTTCGCGCTCAGGTCAGTAATAGTACGTCCTGCTAAGTAGAACGTTCGCGCTCAGGTCAGTACTATTACTGACCTGAGTAAACACGGCGCCATTTAATCCCGGCGCGTGCTTGAGCTGTGATACCTGCTGTTTCCGACAGCAGGCTATCACAGCTTAGTGTGCAGGGACCGATCGCGGTGGTCCCCGCCGATTAACCCCTTAGAAGCCGCGTTCAATAGCGATCGCGGCTTCTTAGGGGTTAAGCTGCCATCGCCGGCCTGCTACACGATAGCGGGCCGTGATGGCTACTATGGCAACCAGAATCCTAACAATGGACTCTGGCTACGCCATCGACGGAAGCCTAGTGGGTCCCGACAAAGTCAGGACCCACTATGCTTGCTGTCAGCGAACAGCTGACAGCTCTAATACACTGCACTACGTATGTAGTGCAGTGTATTAGAATAGCGATCAGAGCCTCCTGCCCTCATGTCCCCTAGTGGGACAAAGTAAAAAAAGTGTAAAAAAGTAAAAAAAAGTTGTGTAAAAATAAGAAAATAAAAGATTTAAAAGTAATAAAAGTAAAAGTCCCCCCTTTTTCCCTTATCAGTTCTTTATTATTAATAAAAATATATAAATAAACAAATAAACTATACATAATTGGTATCGCCGCGTCCGTAACGACCTGAACTACAAAACGATGTCGTTATTTATCCCGCGCGGTGAACGCCGTAAGAGAAAATAATAATAAACCGTACCACAATCACAATTCTTTGGTCACTTCACCTCCCAAAAAATGGAATAAAAAGAGATCAAAAAGTCGCATGTACCTAAAAATGGTACTGATGGAAACTACAGTTCGTTACGCAAAAAATAAGTCCTCGCACGACTTTCCTGATGGAAAAATAAAAACGTTATGGCTCTTAGAATAAGGTAACACAAAAAGTAAATGATATTTTACAAAATGTATTTTATTGTGCAAACGCCATAAGACATAAAAAAAAACTATAAACATCTGGTATCGCCGTAATCGTAGCGCCCCGCAGAATAAAGTGAATATGTCATTTATAGCGCACGGTGAACGCTGTAAAAAAAATTGAATAAAAAACAATAGTAAAATTGCTGTTTTTTTAGTCCCCACGCCACCTAAAATTAGAATAAAAACTGATCAAAAAGTCGCATGCAGCCCAAGAAAACTACAATGGATTCCTCAAGGTCTCTAGTTTTCAAAAAGGGGTCACTTTTTCGGGGGTTTCCACAGTTTTAGCACCACAAGACCTCTTCAAACCGGACATGGTGCCTAATAAATTAAATTAATTAAATGTCACCTCTACTTTGCTCTAAATTCCTTTGAAACACCTAAAGGGTTAATAAACTTTTTAAATGCTGTTGTGAATACTTTGAGGGGTCTAGTTTCTGAAATGGGGTGTTTGATAAGGGTGTCTAATATATGGGCCCCTCAAAGCAACTTCAGAACTGAGCTGGAAACGAAAAAATAAAATAAAAATGAGGCAATACTTTGCTTCTTACATTATATTGATAATGAGCTGTGCCCACCCCGAGATGACCCCAGTTTTGACCGTTTGTATAAACGGAGACCCCTATTAGACCATTTCAGTGCCCGGTTTTCCCAGCATTCACCCCCGAGAAGTGTTTTTCTATAGATGAATCCCTGGTACATTTGAAAGGGAGGCTTCAATTCCGCGAGTACCTGCCGGGTAAGAGGGCAAGGTATGGCATGAAGTTGTATGAGCTGTGCGAGAGTGCATCAGGGTATACCTACAAATTTAGGATATATGAAGGGAAGGACACCAGTGCTCAGCCCCCAGAATGCCCCCCTTACTGGGAGTTAATACAAAAATTGTGTGGGATTTGGTGCACCCACTGCTGGACCAGGGTTACAACCTCTACCTGGATAATTTTTATACCAGCGTCCCACTCTTCAACTGCCTCGCTTCCAGAAGTCCTGTGGCATGCGGCACTGCTAGAAGAAATATGAGAGGCCTCCCTAAGACTCTGCTTGGGCAAACACTCAGAAGGGGTGAGAGCAGGGCACATTCTATCAGCAACATATTGTGTGTCAAGTACAAGGACAAGAGAGATGCCACACCAGTACCCATGTACCTGTACGAGGTACCAGTACAGAGACCCCCAAACCAGACTGCATCCTGGACTACAATAGGTACATGGGAGGGGTGGACTTGTCAGATCAAGTCCTGAAGCCTTACAGTACTTCTGGAAGCGAGGCCACAGGCATCGTACCAGGGCAACACTTTTTAGGAGAAGTTCCCCAAACTGGCAAGAAGGGAAAAAGTCAAAAGAGGTGCAGAGTCTGCTATAAGAGGGGGATAAGGAAGGACACCATATACCAATGTGACACGTGTCCCGAAAAACCAGAGCTCTGTATGAAAGAGTGTTTTAAAATTTATCATACATCCCTTTATTTTTAATTTACCCCAGTTTTACTCGCTCTGATCCACTTCGCACAGCTTACCCCTCCTCATCTTTCCCCTCTGAGCCCTGCTGTGTGCCCAGGCAGCTGATAACAGCCACATGTAGGGTATTGCCGTACCCGGGAGAGCCAACATTACAGTTTATGAGGTGTATATCTCCGGTGGCGCATGCTGGGCGCAATATATCGGACACTGAATTGGCATATATGTATAGAAAATTGCAAATTTCACTCTGCACCAACTGCTGCACATTATCTTTTACACAATACCTGTGGGGTCAAAATGCTCACTACACCTCTAGATGAATGCCTTAAGGGGTGTAGATTTTAAAACAGGGTCACTTCTTGGGGGTTTCAACTGTACTGGTACCTTAGGGGCTTCTGCGTACAAGACTTAGCACCAGAAAAGCTCCAGTAGGCCAAATGGTGGTCCTTTCCTTCTGAGCCCTGCCGTGTGCCCAGGCAGCTAATAACAGCCACATGTAGGGTATTGCCGTACCCGGGAGAGCCCACATTACAGTTTATGGGGTGTATGTCTCCGGTGGCACATGCTGGGCACAATATATCGGACACTGACATGGCATATATATAGAAAATTGCAAATCTCACTCTGCACCATCTGCTGCGCATTATCTTTTACACAATACCTGTGGGGTCAAAATGCTCACTACACCTCTAGATGAATTCCTTAAGGGGTGTCGTTTTTAAAATGGGGTCACTTCTCGGGGGTTTCAACTGTACTGATACCTCAGGGGCTTCTGCACACTCGACTTAGCACCAGAAAATTTCCAGTAGGCCACATGGTGGTCCTTTCCTTCTGAGCCCTCCCATGGGCCCAAACGGCAGTTTATCACCACAAATAGGGTATTGCCACACTCAGGACAAATTGGGCAACAAAATGCGGTATTTTATTCCTTGTGAAAATAAGAAATTTTGAGCCAAAACTACCTCTTATTGGAAAAAATATTTTTTTTTTTGAATTCACAGCCCAATTCAAATAAATTCTGTGAAAAAACTGTGGAGTCTAAATGGTCACAACACCCATAAATGAATTCCTTGAGGGGTGTAGTTTCCAAAATGGGGTCACTTCTGGTGGGTTTCCATTGCTTTGATACCTTTGGGGCTCTGCAAATGCGACATGGCACCCGAAAACCAATCCAGCAAAATCTGGGCTCCAAAGAACACATAGCGCTCCTTTCCTTCTAATACCTCCCATGGGCCCAAACGGCAGTTTATGGCCACAAATAGGGTATTGCCGCACTCAGGACAAATTTGGCAACAAAATGGGGTATTTTATTTGTTGTGAAAATAAGACATTTTGAGCCAAAACTACATCTTATTGGAAAAAAGTTTTTTTTTTTAAATTCACAGCCCAATTCAAATAAGTTCTGTGAAAAAACTGTGGGGTCTAAATGTTCACAACACCCATAAATAAATTCCTTGAGGGGTTTTGTTTCCAAAATGGGGTCACTTTTGGTGGGTTTCCATTGCTTTGATACCTCTGAGGCTCTGCAAATGCGACATGGCACCCGAAAACCAATCCAGCAAAATCTGGACTCCTAAGAACACATAGCGCTCCTTTCCTTCTGAGGCCTCCCATGGGCCCAAACAGCAGTTTATCACCACAAATGGGGTATTGCCGCACTCAGGACAAATTGGGCAACAAAATGGGGCATTTTGTTCCCTGTGAAAATAAGAAATTCTGATCAAAAATGACATCTTATTGGAAAAATTGTCATTCTTTTAATTTCACAGCCCAATTCAAATACGCGCTGTGAAAAAACTACGGGGTCAAAATTGGAACAATAACCATTAATTAATTCCTTGAGGGGTGCAGTTTCCAAAATGGGGTCAGTTTTGGGGGATTCCTACTATTTTGGCACCTCAACACCTCTCCAAACCTGGCATGCTGCCTAAAATATATGCTAATAAAAAAGCACCACCAAAATGCACTAGGTGCTTCTTTGCTTCTGGGGCTTGTGTTTTAGTCCACGAGCGCACTAGAGCCACATGTGGGACATTTCTAAAAACTGAAGAATCTGGACAATACATATTTAGTAGTATTTCTCTGGTAAAACCTTCTTTGTTACAGAAAAAAAATAGAATAAAATTGAAATTCAGAAAGAAAAACGAAATTTGCAAATTTCACCTCCACTGTGCTTTAATTCCTGTGAAATGCCTGAAGGGTTAAAAAACTTTCTAAATGCTGTTTTGAATACTTTGAGGGGTCTAGTTTTTAAAATGGGGTGCTTTATGGGGGTTTCTAATACATAGGCCCCTCAAAGCCACTTCAGAACTGAACAGGTACCTTAAAAAAATGGCTTTTGAAATTTTCTTAAAAATATGAGAAATTGCTGTTTATGTTCTAAGCCTTGTAACGTCCAAGAAAAATAAAATAATGTTCAAAAAACGATGCCAATCTAAAGTAGACATATGGGAAATGTGAACTAGTAACTATTTTGGGTGGTATAACCGTCTGTTTTTCAAGCAGATGCATTTAAATTATGAAAAATGCTATTTTTTCTAAATTTTCTCTAAATTTTGCAATTTTTCTCAAATAAAGACTGAATATATCGACCAAATTTTACCACGAACATGAAGCCCAAAGTGTCACGAGAAAACAATCTCGGAATCGCTTGGATAGGTTTAAGCATTCCGACGTTATTACCACATAAAGTGAAATATGTCAGATTTGAAAAATGGGCTCTGAGCCTTAAGGCCCAAACTAGGCTGCGTCCTTAAGGGGTTAATAGGAGCAGAAAGATGGTAGACCTGGAGGCCTTCATTAAGCCCGCAGGCTGCCATGACAACTATCGGTGCCCTGGGATTGCGTTGCTGTGGCGCATATGGGCTCGCCCCCCTCTTTCTAACAGCTTAGATGCCTCAGTCGCTATTGACTGCGGTATCTCATTGGTTGAACGGCCAGAATCAGCGTTAGCCACGATCCTTGCCGTTAGTGCGAGTTGTCAGATGTAATACACAGCTGACGCATGCAGCATATGGAGTGGGCTCAGTCCATGAGCCTGCTCCATACTTCTCCCTCCGTAACATGACATACAGTGTCGTCAAGAAATTAATTCATGTAATTTGCCGTCATTAGGAAAAAAATAAAAATTAGGAACCCGAATAACCCCTTTAAGTTAGGAGCTGCAACTTTGGGTCTCCTGGAAAGGCTTTTAAAAGGGTACATTCACCTTTGCAGCCATTTGTTTTATTGCTCCAATGCACCTAAAACAGAAAAAATGAAGCACCTCTGAAAATAGTCTGGATTATAAGTGCTGTATTGTTTTATGTCATTAACTCCTACATAGACTTAAAATGGAAATTTGCTGTCAACTGTTTGGTCATATGACCAATGATGCCCTTACAAAGACTGAAAACCGTAAATTATCATTTTGTCATAGGTTTACATAAGGTCTACACAACTCTGATAAGCTCCTGGGAAATACGCATTTATGATTCTTGGTTAAGATTAGGGAGCCTATTTTATTGGAGTCGGTGATCCATTTAATTTGAAGATAGTTGTGCTAAATAAATATCCGCAATGCTGCACTATTCTTCGTTAAAATGACAGACACCAGATGGATTCCATAATAAGCGAATGGAATCCATGTGGCGCCAGTGGTGTCCATTATACGACAGATCCGGCAATGCATCGTGGTCTCCATTATAGACGGAAGCTACGACGAAGATGTGAAGAGAGCCTAAATTTGACTGTTCAATCTACGGCTATATTGTCACTTATTTACCTTTTAATCATTCTGAAATACAATCTTCAAACGTATAGGACTTAATAGTGTAAAACTGGACATTTACAAAGAATGTGAAAAACATCAGCAGCTCCTGTGTAGTAGACATATGTAAAGGAACGCAGCATAATCATATCAGGGTGAGAGTGCAATTCTATTTCTGGTGTCTAGGGATAGGCGGGCGCATAGTACAGTGCCCACTTATTACCTGGAGCGCCTCCGGACAGAAGCATCGCTGAATCTAAAGTCTATGTACTAGAAAAGACCGTATGTAGCTACTCAGCACCTGTGATCACTGTACATATCACTCACGTAACACAACATTACCAAATACCCTCTTATTTCATTTAAGGAGATCGCTAATGTAATACAAGTCTAAATTGCAAGTCTTTTTTTTGGGGGGGGGGGGCACACCCCTTCTACATTATGCAACCTCAACTTTATTAGATATGCAATTTAATTTAGCAATATTTAATTATGAAGCACTTTTTATTTTATTATTGGGAACAACAGCTTGCTTGTTTTCAGGAACGGACACAGGCACTACCACATTACAAGAATTCAAATATATTAAAAAGAGAATCTTTCATGGAGACTTGCACCGAAAGGGGTATTCCCAGAATCAAAAATTAGCACCTATGCACAGATTTGGTGATCATTTTCTAATCGCTGGGGGCCCCACTGCGGGAACCCCCCACCGGTTGCAAGAATGGGGGTGCTGAACTCCCCGATCCTCCTCACCACACTCCCCGCAGTGAGGAGGAGCTTGAATGGAGCGGCAGTCGAGGATGCGCATGCCAGTCTATTTAATGTCTATGAGAATGACGGAAACAGCCAAGCCATGTTTCTGTTATTCCCGTAGACTTTGAATTGAGCGGCTCCAGTCAATGTCCTTCTCACTGCCGTCGAGCACGGAGGAGGAACGAGGGAGGGGTTCAGGACCTCCTTCCTGTGATTGGGGGGGGCAGCGGTGGGGCTCACAGCGATCAGAGAATTATAACCTATCCTGTGGATAGGTGATCATTTTTTATATACTAGTACAGCCCAGAATGTACTAACGTATGACCCAAAATGGGAGTTTGGCCTTCAGAAGTAATACATAGAAAAGGCGGTGACAACCTCTGAGGGAGAAATAATGGTCGCCACTTCCTGCGGTCTAATTAAACTTAGAGAACATGTAGGTATAACGAAGATAATAATGGCTGAACAGAGATGTAAAAAACTGAACAATTCAATGGAATCATTATTATTATGTAATGCAGCAGGAAATTAAAAAGAACATATTGCTTACCCATCTCTCCCTTTACTTATAATTTTCACTTCAAAATAGTATATGCCACATGCCGCTGGAATAGGATGTGTGGCCCGCACGGATGCTGCATCTCTTGACGTTTTTCCATGTCCTGTGCAGGAACAAAAACCAAAAACATTATTATTTTGTGGATTTTTTTATGATAAGTAATGAAATGGATAGGATGTTAGAATGATTTTATTTAAAAAGTAATGCTGGACTTGTGATGATATATTCAGGCAGTACTTCTATTATTGAAAATGCTCCCTCTCTCCATGAGAAATCCTATAACAGACCAGAACACCAATTGTAAAATCCTATTTCTTTCATACCTCAATCAACTTCAATATATCGGTTAGCAGAAACCAAGTCGCCATTTACAGCAGCTTGTATCGTGCGTACGAGCAGCAGACACAGGTTGCCATAAACAGTTCATTGTCTGGTGACGGCCTGCCCGACTCCATCACCGGCTGACTCAGGCTAATAAAAATAGTGATTCATAGGATAGAAGTGCATACAATTTCTTAATATGCAAGCATAGGTGTAACTTCGGTTTAAAAAATAACAAATAATTTATAGGGCACATAGTTATGTTGGGTGCTGTTAATAGATAGACATTCCTTTCCTAAATATAAAGTTGTACGAAGATGCCGGCAGCCAAGTATGGCGCTTTTCTTCCTTTATATAGTTTCAGACAGTACAATCAGAAAACTATTAGTTTCTTGGCAGTGATATTGACGCGGAAAACGCGTTGAAATCAGCCTCTGACCTCCCATTGAAATTAAGGCATTCTGAGGCAGATTTTTTCTGCTTGCAAAAAACTGTGTGAACAGGGCCTTAAAAGAGCGATCAGTCACTAGTTTCGCAATGCCCTATCTCCTAGCTAATCTAATAGGCGCTGTCACACTGATAATGCTAGTGAAAATTATGTCCCAAAAAGTTTATTTTAAAGGTTATGAGCTTTTTTTTCTAAATATGCAAATGAGTCTTTATAAGACAACTGGTCGGTAACCGCAGCGATTCTCCTGAGGTGGAGCTACCTCACAGCCTCTGACGCTGTCCTATCAGCATGAAGCTGCTTCACACAGTATGAGAGACTGAGGCTAGAGGGAAGGAATCACTTAAAAACAGCCATTTCTCAGATGTGGACCACCTAGAACAGCGGTTCTGGTGGCACATGAAAGAGGAGATTCTAATCCTTCATATGACACCAGCAGTTCTAGCTGTGACACAACCAGAGATATCACCAGTTGAATACACAGTCGGGAATAGAAGCTGTATACTATATGATCACACTGTGTTGCTGGGCAGGGAAGGGGGAGAAGCTATAATCTGATTGGACAGAGTCATACAGAAAACATTCCACCGCCCAGAGAGAAAAGAAGAGTCACCTCCTATTTGGCTATTAGCGCCACATTACCAGATTTAGAAAAATGCTCATAACTTTGCAAATAATAAATTTTTCTTAAAACAAAATCACCCTGAAGTTATCAGCAACATGGAGATTATTAGATTAGTTAGGAGATAGGGAATTGATCAACTGGTGACAGAGCCTTAGGCCTTATTCACATGACAGTGAAAAACAGCTGTGTGATGGCTATTCTTTTAACGGCCGTCACACGGCCATTTTCAGAACAATGATGTTCTATGGGTGTACTCACACGGCCGTTTTTTTTAACGGCCCGTAAATAATGGCCGTCAGAAAATAGGACGTCCTATTCTTGCCATTTTAATGGCCCAACGACCCCCATAGAAGTCAATGGATCCGTTTTTAACGGCTGTCAATACATGTAACATTAAAAACGGATCTGTGACATGGGGCTTGGCAAGGGAACTACCAGTTCCCTTACTGGCTATCGGCGGCTCGATGACGCACACTCACAGATGCAGCGCCAACCTTTTCACGTGTGGTCTCTCGTCTTCACAGGTTCTGCGAAGGCGACTCGATGACGTAATCGCGCCGCCTTTGCAGATCCCATGCAGACAAGAGACCACACGTGAAGACGAGCTGCAAAGGTGAGTGTCATTGCGTCACCTTCGCAGATCCCGTGCAGACGAGAGACCACACGTGAAGACGAGCTGTGTGTGTGTGTATATATACACACACATATATATATATATATATATATATATATATATATATATAGGCCAAGTCTATCCTACAGTCACTACTAGTATTTTTTCCTTCTTTTGGGGTAGGGGGGGATTATAAAATACATGATGAGAACACCAACCAAGGTCTTGGCTTTGCTTATGTTAGCATTGACGCTTGAAAGGTCAAACCATATTATCTTAAAGATACTATGCATAACCAGGCTTGAAGAATGAAAGCAACAGATGCACTGAGCCTAATCTGACAGACATGTAAATGAATAAAAACTAGGGCACTCTGGTAGGAGGAACACTAAGAATAGTTCAGGTGTAGCTATCGTCAAGCTATATAAAGTGAGAACATGTTTAGTAGCTTCCTTATAAGTGGCAACAGCCTAGTGTCCCCATGACAACACTTCTTACTCTGTGCTCCGGTGGATGACTGTTAAAATGAGGTCATTATAAGGATCCATAGTGAGTCATTCACAACACGGTCCATATCTTAATACAGAGTAGGAGTCTATATTCTGCTCACAGTGCCAGGCGTCATTGATGCCTGGAAATGCTCCGGGACGCTTTAAAATCATGCTCATGAATATTATTACGGAGTTAATTTAGAGCTGGAGGGTGGCACTGGTGGCACAGTATGACAGGTAAAACAAGTACATAAGAAAAAGGTTCTCGGTACCTAACAGAAGGGAGAGCTGGAGGTAAGAAGATCGCCAGGTTGGCAGTTGTCTTTCCCCTGCGGCTTTAATCCCCTTCCTCCATTGCCTTCTCATTTATCAGCTGCCCCCAGCCCTTCGTTTATTGTCCAGCAGTGTGATCCTCCAGGGTCATTCACCCCTCCTCCATGTCTGCTGCTGACCCCCATCACTTCTCTACAGGGGGTGTCTCTCTTTCTCCACCTCACTCATTTGATCATGTGTTCTTATCTGGGTTCAAAGGTCACAGTAAAAATGTGTTGTGTTGTCACAAACTAGGGCATAAACGCACCACTTTGCCATCATTTTTTAAAAATTGTGCCAAAATTGTGCAGTTTGCCACGGTTCCTGGCACAAAACGCATTTTTTTTCTGGGATGTGTGAACCCAGCTTGACTAGAATGGGCTCAGTGCAAATCCTGCCTGACACGGCTGCACATTCATTTCTAATGGAGATAAAGAAAATAAATAAATCATCATTTGTGTAACATATCTTTTATTTGGACTGTGCATTTTTGGGATGCGCTCAACGGTACGGCTTATATTAAGCAGTGATTTACCTCGCTTCCCAGAAACACAGATTTGATAAATAAAATGGATGTCTGGGGGCAACAGGTGGAGCACACAACTGATTTGGCAAGTTCCACCATTTCAACTATTTTTGCTTTGACTTCAAGAAAGGTAATGTCCCGCACTTATGTTCAATGTGTGAGGTAAAACAGGTTTAGAATAACATAATCTCACTATTTATGCATGAAAGCATAAGTTAGGTCTAATGGCCTTTTCACATCAGCGTTGGCTTTCCGTTCTGGGGAAGCTGTGGTTTCAGTTTGACTTTCCGTTGCCGGGTTCACCCGACGGAAACCTCCGACGGAACCCCGGAACGGAAAGCCAACGCTGATGTGAACAGGCCCTAATTCACACGCACGTGTTAAACGTCCATGGGACAGCCGTTGAAACAGCGGCCGTCCCACGGACCTATGTAATTGAGTGTGGCCGTTCACATAGCCCTTGTTTCAACGGACCGTGTGAAGGGTCCGTGGGAAAATAGGACATATCCTATCTTTTCACGAAGCACGCATCTCTCCATAGACTGCAGTTTTTCACGTCCGAGATGCGCCACGCTCGTGTGAATTAGGCCTTCTAGTAATGTTTCCCAGCATCAATTTTCAGTTTTTCACACCAAATATCCCTACGTATTATTGATTTGAATTACTCCTCCTTGGATACTTCTCAATAATGCTAATAGTAGTATTTTTACACTGCTGGGAAATATGTAGTGCGACCTCTGACAGCAGGTGTGGAAAAATGCCATCTGGGTAATTGGAGTATTATTCTACAGGAGTATGAGTCAAGGGGGAACCAGTGTAGGTGGTATCATGTGACTGAAATCGCAGTTTAGCCCAGGCCTAAAGGTGAAGGTTCTCCCTCCATTTACATATAAAAATGATAAACGATGTTTGTTCAGATATTTATTTCCTTGATATATAGCAGTGAGCAGAGGACAAGTTTGATTTAAAGAGGACCTATCACTAGGGCACAGAAGTTGAACTCGTTAACCCTTTCAGGACCAGACTAATTTCCGTTTTAATGCTTTTGTTTTTTCCTCCCTGTGTTCAAAAAGGCGTAACTCTTATTTTTTTAGTTGACACAGCCATATGAGGGCTTAATTTTTACGGGACAAGTTCTACTTTGTAATGGTGCTATTTAATATTAATATTATGTGCGATGTACTGGGAAGCTGGAAAAAAAAAATCAGAATGGGTGGCATTGGAAAAAAAACACCAGTTCTGCAGTTTTCTTATGGGTTCCTTTTTTAGGGTGTTCAATGTACGGTGAAAATGACAAGTTATATTTATTCTGCGGGTCAGTACGAGCACGGGGATGCCAAATTTATGTCGTTGTTGTTATGTTTTAGTACTTTTAAAAAAAAATTAAGAGTTTGGAAGAAACTAAAAATTCTTTGCATCGCCATATTTTAACCCCCGTAACTTTTTTATATTTCTGTGTACAGAGCTCTGTAAGGTGTAATTTTGTGTGTGGAAAGGTTTAGCTTGTATTAATACCATTTTGGTGCATGTCGGGCATTTTGATCACTTTTTATTCATTTTTTGGGGGGGGGGGGACGGGGAGGTGTGAAGTGACAAAAAAACAGCAATTCGGCAATTGAAATTTTTTTCCTCGCTACGGCGTTCACCATATTGGATAAAATATTTTTATAGTTCCGCCATTTTCAGACGCGGGCATATCTAATGTCTTTATGTTTATTATTGTTTATTTCTTTTTATATGTGATCCAGGGAAAGGGGGGTGATTTTCTTCTTTTTTTTTTTAAACTTTTATTTAGCCCCCCTAGGGGCTTGAGCCTGCGATTATTAGATCGCTTCTGCCATAGACTTCAATATCACAATATTGCAGTCTATGCCAAATTTTCTATAGCAGGACTGGGAGCTTTCAGAAGGCTTCCAGCTGCTAGAGTAGTACACCGTTTCCCGCGATCTCGGCCCCCAGTGGAAGTAAAAACCCCTCAGATGCCGAAGGTCACATCTGACACTGGCATCTGAGGGGTTAAATGCTTGCGATCAGAATTTTCTGATTGCATGCATTGCCGCTGGGTCCCTGCTGTCCAACACAGCAGAGACAGAGAACCGGCGGCTATGGTGCCTGCTCTGCTTCTGAGCGGGCGCAATATTTAAAAGACCTTTTCCTGACGTAGATCTATAGATTTAGGGTTATCGGACCTGAATAGCGTTCTCTCCCTGATTCCAGCGCTTTTTTTTTTTTCCTGCCCCCCCTCT
This sequence comes from Rhinoderma darwinii, assembly GCF_050947455.1. NCBI lineage: Eukaryota > Metazoa > Chordata > Amphibia > Anura > Rhinodermatidae > Rhinoderma > Rhinoderma darwinii. The sequence continues at coordinate 147,047,352 of NC_134691.1, read as the reverse complement.
CCGTTCAAGAGATATGGCCTACTGTTGTGTTGGCTCCCTAAATGCTAATTTGCCATATTAACCAACGTTGTGGAGATAGCATCCCCGCCTCTGATGCTGACCAATAAGTGCGAGGCAGCTTGAGGGTAGTACACGCCCTATTGGCTAACAGCAAACTAGCATAGAGGCAGCGAACACAACAGTGGGCCAGATCTCTGGAAAGGGTGGTCCGGAGAGAAAAAAAAAATCAGTGCTGGAATCAGGGAGGCAGAGCTATTCAGTTCCGTGAACCAGTTCAACTTATGTGACAGGTCCGCTTTAAATTCATACAAAGTACACTAAAATATGCAGATTTAATTACGATAAAATTGCAACATCTCATAATGGAAAAATCTAGTCAGGAACTCCTTGAGTCAGATTACTTGGCCTATATGCTGCCAGGGTTAGTGTACCAGGGAAGCAGTCACTGCCAGCTCAGTGTTGCTCAACAGTCAATCCAAGCTGAAACATTTCACCTTGTGTTTCTAGACTCAAACAGAATTACAAAGTGTCAATTTACCACAGATCTTGGCAGTAAGTTGCTTCTATGTTTGAGTCAGTGAATATAAATCGGTCATTTCCTTGCCTTCTATTCTATAGGATCCACTTAACCCAGTCCGACATGGAGCTGTACAAACTGCATAAGACATGGCTTAGGTCTTTCGCCAGCCTTTTATATCATTGCTAGGAAAATATGTCATATTTCTAATACCACTGCTTTTACTAAAAATAAAAAATAAACAATAAAAAGGGAAACTTATCAATAAATAGAAATTAAAAATTGAGGCTGTTTCACCAGCTGTGCCTCCCCTTTCTCCCTGCCCAAGGCGGCCTGTATGCTCCTTATAGGACCGCTGTGAGTAATAGGTCTGGCACTTTATGAGTAAAACAGCTGATGTATTGGGGAATGCAGTCAATCCATTATAAGGAATGCTCTGAACAGTGAAAAGAAACTGAGCCCAGATGGATATCAAAGGATAAAAGTAGAAAATGTATGCCGTGAAAATACGCATTTGTAAATTTACCCTTAAAGGGGTTGCCCCATGAAAGACATTTATCACCTATCCACAGGATTGTTTGCGCTTTGGCCGGGGACTCCATAGTTTAAAGACTAGGACATCACTGTCCATATATGGACAGTGATTTCAGGGACTCCCTCCAGTAGCGGAATCCCCGGCCAGAGCGTTCCCGATACTTTGGCTGTGAATGCCAAGTTTTTAAAGCTCCTAAGACAGGAGTTCCCCAAGAGCTTTCCCGGGCACAGCGCTTGAAATAGCACGGGGAGTTCAGGAAACGTATCCCACTGTATGCCTATACAGTGGGACACGTCGCTAACTTTAGTCTGAGGTATATGTTGAGACTCCTCCCAAAGTGAACCAGGCCTAAGATGCAAGTTTTTTTGATTCTTAGTGAAAATGGTCTTTAAATAAGCTTTTGGATCCCTAGAAAATTGATGCTCCATGGTGTCCAGCACCACATGATTGGGGCAGCTACCCACAGCAGTGACATGTCATTCATAAAAAACATAGCCGAATATAAAAAAAACCCCCACAAATATTCCATTTTGTTTTTACATTTTGAGCCACTTGATTTTTTTTCAATGCTAAAAAGTAGTTTTAAATGTAGACCTATTAGTACACTTCCCAACCGTTCCGGATTCGGCATATGTGTGGGCATTATACATTATGGGGAACTAAGGGGGGCATTTACTGTACTGGATAGCTAAGGGGGCATTATACTCCATGGGGACAGCTGTGGAAGCATTACACTGCATGGGGGCATCTGCATTATGCTGTGTGGGGGCTTCTGCATGGGCATTATACTGCGTGGGGGCATCTGCATAGGCACTATACTGCGTGGGGGCATCTGCATAGGCACTATACTGCGTGGGGTCATCTGCATAGGCACTATACTGCGTGGGGTCATCTGCATAGGCACTATACTGCGTGGGGTCATCTGCATAGGCACTATACTGCGTGGGGGCATCTGCATAGGCATTATACTGCGTGGGGGCATCTGCATAGGCATTATACTGCGTGGGGGCATCTGCATAGGCATTATACTGCGTGGGGGCATCTGCATAGGCATTATACTGAGTGGAGCATCTGCATAGGCATTATACTGCGTGGGGGCATCTGCATAGGCATTATACTGCGTGGGGGCATCTGCATAGGCATTATACTGCGTGGGGGCATCTGCGTAGGCATTATACTGCGTGGGGGCATCTGCGTAGGCATTATACTGCGTGGGGGCATCTGCGTAGGCATTATACTGCGTGGGGGCATCTGCGTAGGCATTATACTGCGTGGGGGCATCTGCGTAGGCATTATACCGCGTGGGGGCATCTGCGTAGGCATTATACTGCGTAGGGGCATCTGCATAGGCATTATACTGCGTGGGGGCATCTGCATAGGCATTATACTGCGTGGGGGAATCTGCATAGGCATTATACTGCGTGGGGGCATCTGCATAGGCATTATACTGCGTGGGGGCATCTGCATAGGCATTATACTGCGTGGGGGCATCTGCGTAGGCATTATACTGCGTGGGGGCATCTGCGTAGGCATTATACTGCGTGGGAGCATCTGCATAGGCATTATACTGCGTGGGGGCATCTGCATAGGCATTATACTGCGTGGGGGCATCTGCATAGGCATTATACTGCGTGGGGGCATCTGCATAGGCATTATACTGCGTGGGCGCATCTGCATAGGCATTATACTGCGTGGGGGCATCTGCATAGGCATTATGCTGCGTGGGGGCATCTGCATAGGCATTATGCTGCGTGGGGGCATCTGCGTAGGCATTATACTGCGTGGGGTATCTGCGTAGGCATTATACGGTGTGGGGGTATCTGCGTAGGCATTATACGGTGTGGGGGTATCTGTGTGGGTCAGCTATTTGGCATTATACTGTGTGGGGGGTTCTATGGGGCCATTATACTGTAAGGAGGCACTATGGGAGCATGATACCGTGTGGGCTGAACTGGGTGTGTATAGGCGGGTATTGGGCTTGGTTAGAGGCGTGGCTTTACAGGGAAACAATATGTGCACCGCATCTGTTGTCCCTCTTTACAGTACTGCATAGTTGGGAGGAACCTGTAGAGACCTATACTCCAGTGCTATAGACCAATACTAAAGAGACAGCATATAAGGACTATTACTAAATGCTGCCTTTATCTTTCCAGGATTGTTGTAGCTGACGGGGCAGTGTAATTTATAACACTAAACTGACAAGGGGAAGCACAGCTGTTACCCACCAAAAAGAGCACATTGTACAGCAACAAAAACAAGACTGTGTGGAGATGACCACACCTACTACACAACTATTGAACATACTGTACTCCGGAAACCATTTTGTGAAAGCCGACTAAAAATAGCATAGCCAGACTGCGAGGTATAATTTTCTATACTGGAAAACACTGGTTCTACTTACAACTTGGGTGACCTCAAGGAAATGTAACAGAAGCGGTGTGTAATGTGAAGACGCAATCTGACTTCTGGCACACAAATATTAAGGATTGACATGTACAGAAAGATCTCAAAATAATGTAAGGTGCATTTAACACGAAGAGCTATGTAAATGTTTGAAAGTTTTTTTTCTTTTTAATAAAAATGTGTATTAGTGTGCGTTGATCAACTTCGTAAATAGATTTTATTAAAAATGATTCATACTTTTTAAGATACCGCTGCTCTGTATTCTCCATACAGAACAGATGTATCTAGCGATTTTCACTGAATGGGTCAGTCCCACGGACCTAACGGGTTCAGTGACGATCCACCTGTAAACTATCACATCGAAGTTCATAACTTAGGGCCTGTTCACATCATCATTGGGCTTCCGTTCGACCTTTCCATCAGAGGAACCGATGAACGGAAAGCCAAACGGAAACAATAGCTTCCATTAGAATTACCATCTAATTCAATAATAATGCTTCCATTGCAATTTGTTTCCGTTCCGTAAGGTTTCCGTTTCTTTAGCGGAAACAACAGCGTAGTCAAAACACTTTCAAACATTTACATAGCCTTTAACCCTACAAGTTTCTTTGCTTAGGGGGGGGGGGAAATGTCTCAGAACCCAGTAACTTTGTAATGAAAGCTCTACACACGTTATCTTGAAGAATTAAGCGTGAATAAGTATAAACATATGTATTTTGAATACCCTTTGAGATTCTGATACTTTTGCTTCCTCTCCATTGGATTCCCTGGTTGTGAGCGAATGACATAACTAGTATGTGGAGAACAGCACGAGCAGACAAGACTATGACTGTTCCAACGCATACCAAGTCATCATCATGTGCAGCTCTGTCAGAGTCTTTATCATCTACACGTGCCATCATTCCTGCATATTCTGCGCATGCACATTGCTTTATTTTCAAATCGGTGCCCATCAAAGTCAATTATAGGTGATAAATGTATGATCGCTGTGGATCAGACCAATGGAACCCCCATCGATCATGAGACCGAAGGTCCGGTGTACCCAGTGTAAATAGAGTGGCTATCACACGTTTGCACTACTGTTCCATTCATTCTCTACAGGGAGTGACGGAGGTAGCCGAGCACTGTACTCGGCTATTTCGGTCAGTCCCATAGAGAAAGACTGGAGTGGTCGAGCCATTAATGGAGCCATGACATGATGGATTCATTTTCAAACAGATCCCAGTGAATCCCAATGGATCCCATTTACTTAGTATTTTTGATAGCTGCTGACTACACTATTCTGGTTGTCAAAAGCAACAGTACCCGGACAGAACGATAAAACATCAAATATGTCAACAGAGCCTTAGAAAGGAGAAAGCAGTCTTGTGGTGCCCCTGGAAAACAGCTGAGAACATGTAAAGTAAAATATATATATATATATACACACACACACACACACACACATATATACACACACACACACACACACACACACACACACACACACACACATCTTTTCCCAAAGTAAGTGATGCACACGCACCCGGCCATCCACAAGATGTAGAAATAAAAACGTGACATTAGACCAGGCCACCTTCTTCCATTGATCCAGTTCTTAATGCTCACGTTCCCATTGTTGGCGCTTTTGGCGGTGGACAGGGATCAGCATGGGCACTCTAACTGGTCTGAGGCTACACAGCACCACACGCAGCAAGCTGCAATGCACGGTGTATTCTGACACCTCTCTATCAAAGCCAGCATTAGAAACATGTAACTTATAATTACTTAACTTCGCATAATACCTAGAAATGAATGATAAAAAGTAAAACAGGAGATATATTTGCCCCCACTGTTTACGGGACCCATGTTCTCGTAAACTACCCCACCGGAATACCCTTTAATCTACTGCTGATCGGTTCCATTATTCCTGCTGGGGATAGGCTATGGCATACAAAATATACATATATATATAGTAACACACACACACACACACACACACACACACACACACACACACACACACACACACACACACACACACACACACACACACAGCAATTGAAGTTTAGACTTTCAGGTTTAATTCAAGGGGTTGAACAAAAAATATCCTGTGAAACGTTTAGGAATTGCAACCATTTTTCTACACCGCCTCCTCATTTCAGGGGCTCAAAAGTAATTGGACAAATTACCATTACCATAAATAAAATGTTTTTTTTAATACTTTGTAGAGAATCCTTTGCAGGCAATGACTGCGTGAAGCCTGGAACCCATGGACATCACCAAACGCTGGGTTTCCTCCTTTGTAAATCTTTGCCAGGCCTTTACTGCAGCGTCTTCAGTTGTTGCTTGTTTGTGGGTCTTTCTGCCTTAAGTTTTGTCTTAAGCAAGTAAAATGCAGCTCAATCGGGTTGAGATCTGGTGAATTACTTGTCCATTGCAGAATATTCCACTTCTTTGCTTTGAAAAACTCCTGGGTTGCTTTCGCAGTATGTTTTGGGCCATTGTCCATCTGTACTGTGAAGAGACGTCCAATCAACCTTGCTGCATTTGGTTGAATCTGAGCAGAAAGTATATCCCTGAACACTTCAGAATTCATCCGGCTGCTTCTATATTCTGTCACATCATCAATAAACACTAGTGACCCAGTGCCTTTGGCGGCCATGCATGACCATGTCATCACACTGCCTCCACCATGTTTTACAGAGGATACGGTATGCTTTGGATCATGAGCCGTTCCAAGCCTTCTCCATACTTTCTTCCTCCCATCATTCTCGTACAGGTTGATCTTAGTTTCATCTGTCCAATGAATGCTGTTCCAGAACTGGGCGGCTTTTTTATATGTTGTTTGGCAAAGTCTAATCTGGCCTTTCTATTTTTGAGGCTGATTAATGGTTTGCACCTTGTGGTGAACCCTCTGTATTTGCGCTCATGAAGTCTTCTCTTTATGGTAGACTTAGATACTGATACACCGACTTCCAGGAGTGTTCTTCACTTGAGTAGATGTTGTGAAGGGGTTTTACTTCACCATGGAAAGGATTCTGCAATCATCTACCACTGTTGTCTTCCGTGGAGGTCCAGGCCTTTTGGAGTTCACGAGATCACCAGTGCGCTCTTTTTTTCAAGAATGTAGCAAACTGTTGATTTGGACACTCCTAACATTTGTGCCATCTCTCTGATGGATTTCTTCATTTTTTTTAGCCTAACGATGGTCTGTTGCACTTGAATTGAGAGCTCCTTTGACCTCATGTTGTAGGTTCACAGCAACAGCTTCCAAATACAAATGCCACACCTGGAATCAACTCCAGACATTTTACCTGCTTAATTGATGATGGGTTAAAGGGAATGTGTTGCCAGAAAAACATGTTTTTTTTTTTTTAATTAAACATTTAGTGTGTAGGTGATTAAACATTGTTCAAATTTTTTTTATTTTTTTCACGAGTCAGGAAATATTATAAATTAGATTCTAATTTATAATATTTCCCATTGCTGGTCACTAGATGGAGCTATTCCCAAAATTGCAGCATTGCAAAATTGGGTAAAAAGCCCTCGCTCTAGTGAGCTCTCAGCATCCCCCCCTCCTTTATCCTGGCTAGTGCCGGGATAAACGAGGGGTTTGAACGGTCTAACCTCCTACACTGTGTGTCGCCATTTTTTGAGCTAACACACAGTGTAGAAGGTTAACATACAGTAGTAAACGTACACAAACACGAACATACATTGAAATCTCTTACCTGCTCCTGCCGCCGCGGCTCCCTCCGGCCCGTCCGCTGCCGCTGGTCCAAGTGCACAAGTCCGGAAGCCGCGACCGGAAGTAGTAATCTTACTGTCCGGCCGCGACTTCCGGTCCACAGGAAAATGGCGCCGGACGGCGCCAATTTCAAATTGGACTGTGTGGGAGCGGCGCATGCGCAGTTCCCACACAGACGGCGTACACAGAAGTGGATGGGACGGGAGCCGTTCGCAAAAAATGGCAGCCCCCATAGGGAAGAAAAAGTGTAAAAATAAGAAAAAGTAAAACACAAACACACTAATAAATATAAACGTTTTTAATAAAGCACTAACATCTTTAACATATGAAAAATAAATTTGTGATGACACTGTTCCTTTAACAGGGGGATAGCCCATTAAATAGCTTTTGAGATAATTGTCCAATTACCTTTGCTCCTTTGAAAAAAAGGCAGCTACATATTAAAGAGCTGTAATTCCTAAACCCTTCCTCAAATTAGGATGTGAATACCCTCAAATTAAAACTGAGTCTCTGCACTTTAAGCCCATATTGATTATATAACTGCATATTCAATATGTTTTGTTAAACAGCTAAAATGCCAAAACTGGTCACCGTCCAAATAATTCTGGACCCAACTGTATATACACTACCGTTCAAAAGTTTAGGGTCACTTAGAAATTTCCTTATTTTTTAAAGAAAAGCAGTTTCTCTCAATGAAGATAACATTAAATTAATAAAAAATACACTCTATATATTGTTAATGTGCTAAATGACTATTCTAGCTGCAAACGTCTGTTTTTTAATGAAATATCTACATAGGTGTATAGAGGCCCATTTCCAGCAACCATCACTCCAGTGTTCTAATGGTACATTGTGTTTGCTAACTGTGTTAGAAGGCTAATGGATGATTAGAAAACACTTGAAAACCCTTGTGCAATTATGTTAGCACCGCTGTAAACACTTTTGCTGTTTAGAGGAGCTATAAAACTGACCTTCCTTTGAGCTAGTTGGGAATCTGGAGCATTACATTTGTGGGTTCGATTAAACTCTCAAAATGGCTAGAAAAAGAGAGCTTTCATGTGAAACTCGACAGTCTATTCTTGTTCTTAGAAATGAAGGCCATTCCATGCGAGAAATTGCCAAGAAACTGAAGATTTCCTACAACGGTGTGTACTACTCCATTCAGAGGACAGCACAAACAGGCTCTAACCGGAGTAGAAAGAGAAGTGGGAGGCCCCACTGCACAACTGAGCAACAAGACAAGTACATTAGAGTCTCTAGTTTGAGAAATAGACGCCTCACAGGTCCTCAACTGGCAGCTTCATTAAATAGTACCCGCAAAACGCCAGTGTCAACGTCTACAGTGAAGAGGCGACTCCGGGATGCTGGCCTTCAGGGCAGAGTGGCAAAGAAAAACCCATATCTGAGACTGGCTAATAAAAGGAAAAGATTAATATGGGCAAAAGCACACAGACATTGGACAGAGGAAGATTGGAAAAAAGTGTTATGGACAGACGAATCAAAGTTTGAGGTGCTTGGATCACACAGAAGAACATTTGTGAGACGCAGAACAACATAAAGATGCTGGAAGAGTGCCTGACGCCATCTGTCAAGCATGGTGGAGGTAATGTGATGGTCTGGGGTTGCTTTGGTGCTGGTAAAGTGGGAGATTTGTACAAGGTAAAAAGGATTTTGAATAAGGAAGGCTATCACTCCATTTTGCAACGCCATGCTATACCCTGTGGACAGCGCTTGATTGGAGCCAATTTCATCCTACAACAGGACAATGACCCAAAGCACACCTCCAAATTATGCAAGAACTATTTAGGGAAGAAGCAGGCAGCTGGTATTCTATCTGTAATGGAGTGGCCAGCGCAGTCACCAGATCTCAACCCCATAGAGCTGTTGTGGGAGAAGCTTGCCCATCAAGCCAATCCAACTTGTGGGAGGGCCTTCTGGAAGCATGGGGTGAAATTTCTCCCGATTACCTCAGCAAATTAACAGCTAGAATGCCAAAGGTCTGCAATGCTGTAATTGCTGCAAATGGAGCATTCTTTGACGAAAGCAAAGTTTGAAGGAGAAAATTATTATTTCAAATAAAAATCATTATTTCTAACCTTGTCAATGTCTTCACTATATTTTCTAATCACTTTGCAACTCATTTGATAAATATAAGTGTGAGTTTTCATGGAAAACACAAAATTGTCTGGGTGACCCCAAACTTTTGAACGGTAGTGTATATATATATATATATATATATATATATATATATATATATATATATATATATATATATCAATGGAACAGGATTTTTAAGACGGATTGAGGATCGGATACATTTTTGTCTGCATCAACTCATAGGTGTTAGAGCTATAAATGGTCACACCAATCTCAAATGGTTTCTTAGCTAGCTTGCAAATTCAGGGGCTGTGCCTGCCTGCTCTTACACTTTTTGCCCTATGGACAGAACTGGTAACTCCGATATTAACAGCTTTGTAATAACCACCACAAAATCGAGCTATTGCATTGTCGGAGGATTATCATAGAAAGCTATTTTATTGTGAGGGGTCTTTCACGCATCTAAACAATTCACAGGACAGCTTCAGAGGATGAATATAGGATTACAGGGAAAACATAGGCATCAATGAAAAGGAATATAATAGGAGGGATGGACAAATACGGTTGACTTTAATAGAAAGTTAGACTACACCTAGAAGCAATTTTACCGTTTGGTTCAGAAAAATTAATTTCAATACAAATAAAACGGTTACCTAATTTTAAAAACACAAATTTGTAGTGTTCAGTGACCTTTTACGTTTAACAATTTCGAGGAAAAAAGTTGCTAGAAGTCTCCCACTCATTCCTTGAACGAAGGGGCAGAAGTGCTTAGCTGAAGACCGTGCCTCTTTGGTCCCTCGTGGGAGAGGTGTGGTAAAGCCATGTACAGGGTGTAGACTGTTGTGCCCATACACTGCTCTCTTGGAAGAGCTGAAAAAAGATGTTCAGAGACAAAGGGGTACGAAGTTTAGCCGAGTATTTCTGCCCCTTAGTTCTAAGGTTCAGTGGAGGTCTCAGGGCCTAGAACCTCATAGATCAAAACGGGTGAGGTTTTTTAAACGACCCTTCAATATGTAGTCAAGATTATACTAAATTTAATTTATAAAAAATAATGTTACATGTTAAAACTTAGCAGAGATTGTTTTCGAAGTTGTCATTTTACTGTTTCCACCAGGCATCTTCTACACCGGTGTTCTGCAAGCAGTGGCTCATCATGGCCTTTGCATGTGACTTATTTACAAAGCAAGACAATTTACTATGGACTTTAGTAGCCAGTTATACCACATCCATAGCAAGGCAAGAACATCCATAGATAGACATCAACATAAAAGATTAGACAACACCCTAAAGACACTTTTACATGGGCCGATGATCGTGAGGTTCCAGATCATTGCACTCTGTAAATAGGGCAAAGCCCAGCAGATGAAAGCTCATTCATCGGCTGATCGCATCTTTTATGCAGCCCAAAAAAAATGGTCTCTAGTCGGCAGGACATCTCCCTGTGTAAATAGGGGATGTGCTCCCGACATGATAGAAATGCATGGGGACAAACTATAGTGATAGTTAGTGACAATGCTTGAGGTTCCGTGCTCCTTGTGAATGGAGCAAACCAGCGCCGATAGACGTGCTGTATTGTCGATCGGCGCACCTTAAAGTTGGTTAATCTTTTGAGCAGCAACTTTGTAGCTGCATTGGCTACCAGGCTCCTGAAATTTTGCAAGCCCATTCATATTGAGTGACACTTAATAAAAGTACATTAATCTGGCTATAATAATAACAGAATTGTGTGCCTATTCTGCAAACAATCTAATGTGTAAGATAAGCATCGGCAGAGGAATCTGACAGTTGCTTATGTTCCCTATGGCAATAAACATGCAAGTTCAGCATGCTTATGGGGTAATCAGGAAAAAATAGTTAAAAGCTTTGTAACCCCTTCAGGGCCAGGCCATTATTTGTCATTTCATTGTCGTTTCTAAATGACATTCACTCTGCAGGTTAAATATTATTATACACAGTCGAGTCCCATTAGGACGACCACTAGCTAATATCCAGAGTAACCGCCATGTGCAGCATGGACAGCAGCTAGACGGCTGGGAGTGACTCAATAAGGTTGTCTCCGGTGTCTGGAGCCATGCTGACTGCAGTGCATCCCACATTTGCTGGAGGGTGCGTGGGGAAGGATCTATAGAGCGAATAAGAGGTTAAAGTCTGGCAAATTAGGAGGCCAGGGAAGTACTTGGAAGTCTTGGTCGTGCTCTTCCAACCACTGTCGGACGTTTCTAGCCGTGTGACATGTCACATTGTCTTGCTGGAAGATTCCATCTGCCCCAGGGAAGACAAACAGTCTGGGTGGACGTGATCTGCGACGATGGATTAATACTAAAATCGGTGCCTTCTACATAGATAAGTGGACCCAGAAAATGCCATGAAAAAATTCCCCAGACCAGAACGCTGCCGCCACCAGCTTGTGTTCTTCCAGCAACGGTTGCAGGGTGTTTGTTCTCTGATGTTTATCGCCTGACACGCCAACGTCCATCCATTCAATGAAGCAGAAAAAGTGACTCATCGGGGAAGGCAACCCTTTGCCCATCGGTGGTCCAATTCCGATGCTGCTGTGCAAATTGAAGCCTTTTTTTCCAATGCATCTTTGTTAGCATAGGAGCAGTGACCATCCGTCTGCTTCGGAGCCCCATACGCAATAGGGATCGCTGAACTGTTGTTTTAGACACACGTGTGGTAGCCCCCTGGTTGATTTTCACAGCGAGCTGCTCCACTGTAGCGTGTTGATCCTGGCCGTTAGTGCGAATTGTCAGCTGTAAACCACAGCTGACACCCGCAGTGAATAGAGCCCGCTCCATACTTCTCTCCCTGCGCCATTTACAGTTACGTCATGGTGCGGAAAGGGGTTACTGCATATTACTGCACACAGAACAGTAATATGGCACCCCAAAATTATGGGACTCTACTGTAATTTGGTATGACTTTGGTTTCATAGTCTGGCTTTTTCTGCATAGGGGAGATATCCGTAATATGGCACCACAACGAGACATATAAGACAACATATGGCAGCACACAGAGCGTATGGCTCCATAATATGGAGTAGAAAATACTTCATCTGCACGAGGCCCATTGTGTGGCCAGTTATAGACATGAAAAAGACAAGTGGTGCACTTTCGTACGAATATTTTTATAAACCCTTTCTGCATTTCAACTTACTTTATTAAATCTGCAATCGAATATAATAGTACAGCCAGTGGATGGCACAGGCACAAAAGCGGTGACCACGCCATAAGGAGAGGGTGTCGGATGTAATATATAGCAGACATCCGACTGCAACGGCCAGGATCGGAGGTAACTTAGTCACCCCAATGACAACCACAATGCAATGCGGGGAGTGGGCTTCGGCTGTGCCTTTATTACGGACAGGCAATAATGCTTTGTTATACTCCGTATAGCATAGCATTATAGTAGTGATCAAGCAATCGCATTGTGAACTCTTCTAGTGCGATTAACCCCTTCCTGACAACCGCCGTATATATAGGGCGCTGTCGGGAAGGTGTTCCCGCAAACTGCAGTACAGTTACGTCGCAGTGATGGTGCGGTCTCAGAAGCGGAGCCCGCGCCATCACCGCGGGGTGACAGCTGTATTATAGAGCTGGCACCCTCCTGTAACGGCCAGGACTGGAGCTATTCTCCGATCCAGCAGATTAACCCCTCAGATGCTGCGCTCAATAGAGCGCAGCATCTGAGAGGTTCTAACCCGACCGGCAACCAAATAATGGCCTCCGTGTCTGCCTTGTATGGAAGCCGCCGATAAGGACCCGCCTTTTACAATAAATATTGAGTTGCGTTTCTCTGCTAAAACCTGTGTTACAAAAAAAAAAATGGATTAAAAATGAATTTCTGCAAAAAAATAATGAAATTTGGAAATTTCACCTCTACATTGCTTTAATTCTTGTGAAACGCCTAATGGGTTAAGAAACTTTCTAAATGTGGTTTTGAATACTTTGAGGGGGTGACGTTTTTAAAAAAGGGGTCACTTATTGGAGGTTTCTAATATATAAGGCCCTCAAAGCCACTTCACAACTGAACCGGTCCCTGTAAAAATAGCCTTTTGAAATAGTCTTTAAAATGTGCGAAATTGCTGCTCAAGTTCTAAGCCTCGTAACGTCGTAGAAAAATAAAAGGATCTTCAAAAAACGATACCAATCTAAAGTAGACATATGGGGATATTAATTAGCACAATTTTGTGTCATATAACTGCCTGTATTACAAGCAGATACATTTAAATTTAGAAAAATTTAAATTTTTTCACAAAATGTGGGTGTTTTTCCACTATTAAATACTGAATGTATTGGGCAAATTTTGCCAGTAACAAAGTCCAATGTGTCACGAGAAATCAATCTCAGAATCGCTTGGATAGGTAAAAGCATTCCGAAGTTATTACCACATAAAGTGAAACATGTCAGATTTGAAAAATGAGGCTCTGTTAGGAAGGTCAAAAGTGGCCAAAGAGGGAAGGGGTTAAAAAAAAAAAAAATATGTGTTAGAGAAAACAAAGAAAAAAAACAAACTTTTTTTCCCCATGAATTGGTTTTATTGTGCAAAACTGTTAAAAAGAATTATATACATATTTGGTAATGCTGCAATTGTAAAGAGTTGTATAATAAAAGTCAACATTATTTATACCGCATGGTGAACGACGGAAAATAAACCGCAAAAAAGACTAAAACAAAACAATAGAATTGCTTTTTTAAACCCCTCAAAAATAATAAAAAAACCAATAAGTCCTATGTACCCCAAAATTGTACCATTGTAAAACTTGATTTGTCCCACAAAAAACAAGCCCTCACTAGCTATATCAACGGAAACATTAAAAAGTTATGGCTCTTGGAAGGCAATGATGTAAAATAATTTTTTTTTTCATGAAATTAGCTTTTATTGTGAAAAGTAGTAAACAAATAAAAAAATATATATAAATATTTGGTATTACCATTATTTTAACAACCCTAAGGCGGAATTCATACGACAGGGTTTCCCGGCCGGGTGGCGGCCGTTCATAAATCGGCCGTCACCCGGCTGCATTAGGAACAATAGACCCCTAATGGGGCTATTCACACGGCCGATTTTTTGACAGGCCGGGAAAACCGGCCGTCAAAAAATGGGACATGCCCTATTTTCGCCCGGCTCCCATAGAAGTCTATGGGGCCGGGTAATACACGGCCATTACCGGAAGGTGTCCCGAGTGATGGCCGGCTCTACCGTCGCTCGCGCACTCTCTCTCCTCCTCACAGTGCAGAGTGCATGTGAGGAGGAGGAGGAGGGTCTTTTTTTGCTCCCTGTAGGAGTCGGAATCCCCAATCCCCGGCCGGGGATTGGGGATTCCGCTACAGGAGAAGTACGTGACTACACTGTCCATACATGGACACAACGAAGTCACTCACTTCTGCAGCGGAATCCCCGACTCTATGGCCGGGGATTCCGCTACAGGAGAAGTGCGCGACTACACTGTCCATATATGGACACAGCGAAGTCACTCACTTCTGCAGCGGAATCCCCGACTCTATGGCCGGGGATTCCGCTACAGGAGAAGTGACTGTCACTCACTTCTGAAGCGGACCTGTGGCAGGGAATTCCTCTCCAGGAGAAGTCAGTGACTACACTGTCCATATATGCCTGCAGGGGGCAGGGTGGCATCGCCTGCAGGGGGCTGGGTGGCATCGCCTGCAGGGGGCAGGGTGGCATCGCCTGCAGGGGGCAGGGTGGCATCGCCTGCAGGGGGCAGGGTGGCATCGCCTGCAGGGGGCTGGGTGGCATCGCCTGCAGGGGGCTGGGTGGCATCGCCTGCAGGGGGCTGGGTGGCATCACCTACAGGGGGCTGGGTGGCATCGCCTGCAGGGGGCTGGGTGGCATCACCTACAGGGGGCTGGGTGGCCTCACCTACAGGGGGCTGGGTGGCATCACCTACAGGGGGCTGGGTGGCATCACCTACAGGGGGCTGGGTGGGGGATTCCACTTGAGAAGTGAGTGACCTCGCTGTGTCCATATATGGACAGTGTAGTCACTCACTTCTCCTGTAGCGGAATCCCCAGAAATAGAGTTAGGGATTCCGCTTCAGAAGTGAGTGACGTCGCTGTGTCCATATATGGACAGTGTAGTCACTCACTTCTCCTGTAGCGGAATCCCCCAGCCATAGTCGGGGATTCCGCTGCAGAAGTGAGTGACGTCGCTGTGTCCATATATGGACAGTGTAGTCACTCACTTCTCCTGTAGCGGAATCCCCAATCCCCGGGGATTGGGGATTCCGACTCCTACAGGAAGCAAAAAAAGACCCTCCTCCTCCTCACATGCACTCTACCACTGTGAGGAGGAGGAGAGAGCGCGAGCGATGGAATACATGGCCATCACTCGGGACACATTCCGGTGATGGCCGTGTATTACCCGGCCCCATAGACTTCTATGGGAGCCGGGCAGCCAGGTAAACGGCCGAAAATAAGGCATGTCCCATTTTTTGACAGCCAGGTTTCCCGGGCCGTCAAAAAGTCGGTCGTGTGAATAGCCCCATAAGGGGTCTATTGTTCCTAATGCAGCCGGTGACGGCCGATTTATGAACGGCAGTCACCCAGCCGGGAAACCCTGTCGTGTGAATAAGTGCTTAGGGCTCATTCAGACGAGTGTATAACTCGCCCGTGTGCTGTGCGTGAAAATCACGCACAGCACACTGACGCATTGATTTCAATCTGGCCATTCACGCATGCAGGAGTTTTCACGCGTGTCCGGTGCGTGAAACTCACTGCATGACCTATATTGGTGCGTTTTTCATCCGTGTGTGGTGCGTGATTTGCGCATCAATGCGTTTGGGAAAAAAACAAGTGCTTTGCGAGTGCATGAAAAACGCATGCCACTCGCAAAGCACAGTGATGCATAACGCAGCACGATACGCTCATGTGAATGTAGCCTTAGGCCCTGTTCACACAGTTTTTTTGCAGGCGGAAAAATCTGCCTCAAAATTCCATCAGGAATTTTGACCTGCATGCACTATTTGCCTCAGTCATTGAGCGCCACGGGCAAAAAAACGCAGCCAATGGGAGGTCAGAGACGGAAACGCCTGCAAAAAGAGCATGCCGCTTCTTTTTGCCGCTCGTGGAAGGCATTTTCAGACATTTTTGACGGGGTTTCCGTGTAATAAACTGCGCGAAAAACTGTGTAAACATACACTAAGAATAAAGCTAACATGTTATTTATGCCACACAATGAACGGCGTTAATAAATAAAAAAACAATGGCAGAATTGCTGGTTTCTTCTACCCCCCAAATAAAAATGAATCAAGTTATATGTACTGCAAAATAGCGCCATTGAAAAATACAACTCCTACAAAAAAAAAAGTCCTCTTATAGCCAAGTTGATTAAAACATTTTTTTTTTTTTTAAATATTCTGGGAATGCAACAATAAAAATTTTCCTGCTGTACCGAACAGCAAAATAAGCTCAGTCCCTAAAGCTACATTCACACGACAGTGAAAAAAAATGGCCATTAAAAACTAATCAATGGTACGTTTTTCATGGCCATTTTGCATCAGTGTGTCTCTAAATTACCATACATTTCCAGTCCGTCTTTAACGGCCGTTTGTCATCTGTTTTTCATGGCCGTAAAAAAAAAAAAAAAAAAAGATGGATTTAATGTCAGGTGTTTTTTTTCTCCCAACCCCTGAAATCACCAGTGCCCATGTAGATAGTGCTGCACTGTCCCTGTAGATCGTGCCACAGCGCCCACATATAAAGTGCCGGTGCCCACAAAGTACAACAGTGCCCACTATAGATCGTGCCACAGTGTCCACATATAAAGTGCCAGTGCCCATGTAGATAGCACCAGTATCCCCTGTAGAGAGCAACCCCTCCCCTGTAGAGAGCAACCCCTCCCCTGTAGGAGCGGAATCTCTCTGGCCAGGGAGGGATTCCTCATAGACTGAGCCCCTGACGTCACTGTCCATATATGGACAGTGATGTCAGGAGAGTGGAGTCCCCTGCCAGAGCAGGCCGGGGATTCCACTCATAGATGGAGCCCCTGCCAGAAAGGATCAGGGATTCCGCTCTATGAGTAACAGACTGACGTTACTGTCCATATATGAATAGTGATGCCGGGGGCTTCTCCAGGAGCGGAATGCCCTGCAAGAGCGGGCTCTGGCCGCTGGGGATTTCGCTCCTACAGGGAGCTATAGTGGCACGCTATCTACGGGGGTTGGGCGGGGGGCTTGCTATGTTTAGGCAAGGGGTGCTATCTACATGGAGAGGTGCTAGCTACAAGACTGAAGTCCCTGGCCAGAAATCTTGCGATGCTCTGGCCGGGGATTCAATTGTTGAAAGCCCTGACTTCACTGTCCTTTTTTGGACAGTAATGTCAAGGGCTTCCCCGCGCTCAAAGTAGCGCTGTTTGCGGGGAGTCCTCGGCCAGGATCAGTTTTTGCCGGCCGTAACAGATAGTTTCCTAAAAAACTGCCAGTAAAAACTGATCCATTGACTTCTTTGGGAGCCATCTGGCCATGAAAACGGTCAAAAATAGGACATGTCCTATCTTTTGACGGCCAACATTCACGGGCCGTTAAAAAAAAAATGGCCATGTGAATACACCCATAGAACTCTATTGTTCTGAAAACGGCCATGTGACGGCCGTTAGAAAAACGGCCGTCACATGGCCGCTTTTCACTGTCATGTGAATGTAGCCTAAGGGTTCAAAAAATAAATAAATAAACGAAAATACAAGTGTTTGGTCACTGACACACACACACACACACACACACACACACACACAATCTCTTAGTAAATCTATGTCAATCCACCTTTATCAAGTGCTGACTTGTACGTTTTGAGGCTGGGCTCACACTGGTTCCATAGCAAAAGCTAGATTTGACCTTTACATTGTGAAATACACAGCAAAAATCCAGCACAAATACACCACATAAAGAGCATGCTACAGATTTAAAATTGTGCAGCATGCCCTAAAACCTGCGCAGATTTTTTTTCCGCAGCTCGTGAATGGGGTTTTGAGAACTCTTGTGTATTTTCAGTGCGGATTCCTGACCGAATATCTACAATAATTAGGCCACATGTGAACCCAGCCCTGGTGCAAAGGAAAAATGGAGTAGCTGCCCATGGAAACCAATCAGGTCAATGCTTTTGTTTTTCAAAGAGCCTTTTAAAAAATGAGAGGTGGAATCTGATTGGTAGCTTTGGGCAATTACTCCACTTGCCCTTTGCATCAGTTTTGATAAATCTCCCCCATAGTCTGCATTTTTTATTGTATGTATTGCGAAGTAAAGAAGACCGGAGCTCTAGAATCTCCTTCAATCCCATTTGCTTTCAGCTTTTTAGCCTCCTTTACACAAGGTTTTTGTTTTAGCGTTTTAAACGGCATGAATAAAATACACGCAAGAACACCAATTTTTTAAAAAATACAGGGTGAGTTTTTTTATGCCATTTTTACATGCATTTTTGGTGCCATATTTTATTTAGTACATGCATTTTTGAAGTGCTATCCAGATACCTGAGGAAGAATCACCACAATAAACTCCATAGCCAGGGCATTGTATAAAAACCACTGACCGGAAAACGCCACAAACCAAAACACTTTGTATGTTACCTATTCAATAATTCACTATATAGTAACATCTGGTCATAACCGTTTCTACATAAATCACAGTGAAAAACACCAAACAAAAACGCAGCAAACCCCCCCCCCCCCCTCCCAAAAAAAAACCCTGTAAATCTAGCCTTACAATATTTAATCTAATATGTATCGGGCCACCCGATTCATTCCTAATAGCGGGTGTTGAGGGAAAGATAGATGGGGCAGCGGTTTATTCCTCTCTACCTATTGAAATAAAGGCCTGTTGTGTTAGCTTTCCGTTGAGGGGTTCCGTCTGAGGTTTCCGTCGGGAGAACCCCTCAAAGGAAAGGCAAACGGAAACCTTAGCTTCCGTCTGCATCACCATTGATATCAATGGTGATGGAAGCATTGCTAATGGTTTCCGTTTGTCACCATTCAGTCAGGTTTCAGTTTTTTGGCGGAATCAATAGCGCAGTCGAACGCTAGCGTTTTTGACACATTTACAGGTCTTTTTTTTGGGCTCCGTGTGAACAAGGCCTTCATTTGTATGATCGGCTGAGTTGAGTGTGAATGTTTACGGCGAGAAATAGAACTCGGCCAACATTTTTATGTTTACGGCCACTTTCAGCTAGATCGGATTGTTCTGGTTTCATCATAATGATTGAATACTGGCGGTTTAAGAGAATCATTATTATTGAAGACTAAGGTATCATTTCTGTTGGGAGTTCCCTACATTAATATACAGAAAATCAGCTCTTCAATTTAAAAGTAAAATCCAGAATTTAAAAAAGGATCTAAGAAGTGAAAGCCGACCTACCTCACAATACAAGTACTAATTCAAAACATACTGAGGCTATGGCTGCTCCTCCACAAGCACTGAGGGATCATGAAGGAAGGGGTCTCGAGCAAAATGGTCAACCCACAACTTCTAAGGGTATGTTCACACAGGGTGGATACGCTGCATAAAAGTACACAGCGTATCCGCCCTGTGTGCCGCAGGGAATTCCGGTCGAAAAACCGCACCAAATTGTGGTGCAGTTTTCTGGCCGGAATGGATACTTACCATGGCGACGCGTCCCTCCAACGTCCTGACGCTCTGCAGCCCTAGGATGGCGTTTCATCCCATGTGACCGCTGTAGCTGTCACATACGATGAAACATAATCCCAAGAGTCCAGCCTGGATAAAGAAACACAGACTTCAGGGTAAGCATAAAAATATTTTTTCTTCTGAGTTGGGTTTTTCGCGGCGGAATCGCTACGAATCCGCCGCAAAAAAATGCAACATCTGCAATTTTTAGCGGGTTTTTCCTCCCCATTGAAAACAATGGGGAAATCCAAATACAATTGACATGCTGCGAATTAAAAAAACGCACCGCAGGTCAATTTCTGAGCGTTTTTTTCATCTCTGCATTTACGCAGATCATGGAGGAGTTTTGTTCAAATCTCATCCACTTGCGGAAAATCTGCAGTATTTAAGGCCTTATTCACACGAACGTGTCCGTTTTGCGCGCGTAAAAAGTCATATCAGGTTTAGCTTGCATTTTCAAGTGTACCACCACGATATTCAGCTTTCTGTTCAACCAGAAGTGAACAGAACACAGATGGGGCTTGGAATGTGCTAAAAATAGGGATTAGTGATCACAAGAAGAAGTAAATATACTTCTCTACCAGAGTATAGCAGCAGTGTTATATCGGAGGACAGTCAAGTTATTTACAAAGTTTCAATTTAATGAGGATATATTTGAAGAAAGCATGAGTGAGCCAAAAAAAATCTGTCAAACTTTCCTTCTAAACAGAACAGTTGTCCCAGAATGATGTAGGCAAGTTTTCATTTTAAAATCTAATGGTTATTTTCTTTGGTATTGTTATTATACGTAAATGCGACCTAGGCACTACTACTATTGCTCACTTCTGCAAAGCGGACTTCTTCTGGCGGCGATTAACAGTTCGCGGTAACTTCCTGCAAGCAGGGTACAGGGTGGCGAGAGAGTTTAGAAGGAGGGAAGTTAAAACTTGTATTGAGGCAGTGTCCCCAGAACAGTGGCTGAAATATAATTTTAGAAAAAACAAATATTCGCAGGTGAAATAAAAATCCACAAAACTTTACTTTGGAAAATGTACCCCTACCCACCCCCCGAGCCAACTGTTTGGAAACAGTTTTTGGTATACAAACAAACAAAAAATTATATTACACCTATGGGGGGATTGGGCAAATAGGTCACCAATTCAGCCATACATAGATGATTTTTAAAGGGACTCTAGCAGGGTGTACAAACACAAACTGCTTATGGTTAACAAGGTGGTGCAGTAGCTAGATTTTTTTTTTTTTTACAAAGCAACATTGCTGGTAGGTGACCTCAGTTAAGGTGCAGTGATAAGAATACTTCAAGACAAGACTTCAGCACGTGGCGTAAAATATATGCAATGAATGAATAGCAGAAGGAAATGCCCATTGAGGTTGGTACACAAGTGGTTCATTTCGGTGCTTTTATAATGGGCAGAGATTTTATCAAGCTTTCACTATTATTTCAATGGTCTTCAGGTTTCAAAACATAAAAAACAGCTCAACCACATTAAAGCTCACAGAACAGGAGCTCAACCACCTGAAAAGCTCACAGATCGGGAGCTCAACCACCTGAAAAGCTCACAGATCGGGAGCTCAACCACCTGAAAAGCTCACAGAACGGGAGCTCAACCACCTGAAAAGCTCACAGATCGGGAGCTCAACCACCTGAAAAGCTCACAGAACGGGAGCTCAACCACCTGAAAAGCTCACAGAACGGGAGCTCAACCACCTGAAAAGCTCACAGATCGGGAGCTCAACCACCTGAAAAGCTCACAGAACGGGAGCTCAACCACCTGAAAAGTTCACAGATCGGGAGCTCAACCACCTGAAAAGCTCACAGAACGGGAGCTCAACCACCTGAAAAGCTCACAGAACGGGAGCTCAACCACCTGAAAAGCTCACAGATTGGGAGCTCAACCACCTGAAAAGCTCACAGAACGGGAGCTCAACCACATGAAAAGCTCACAGAACGGGAGCTCAACCACCTGAAAGCTCACAGAACGGGAGCTCAACCACCTGAAAAGCTCACAGATCGGGAGCTCAACCACCTGAAAAGCTCACAGAACGGGAGCTCAACCACCTGAAAAGCTCACAGAACGGGAGCTCAACCACCTGAAAAGCTCACAGATTGGGAGCTCAACCACCTGAAAAGCTCACAGAACGGGAGCTCAACCACCTGAAAAGCTCACAGAACGGGAGCTCAACCACCTGAAAAGCTCACAGAACGGGAGCTCAACCACATGAAAAGCTCACAGAACGGGAGCTCAACCACCTGAAAGCTCACAGAATGGAACCACAGAATGTTGAGGACAAAACTTGTCTTTGGCCGCAACTTCTCTATGGAGTTCCAAATTGTCCATGGAAGCATGTCAGCACAAGAAAAGTTAGTCAAGGGCTTCGTGGATAGCTACAAAACAAAGGTAAGATCACAATGAGCAACTGATGGAGAAAACAAAAGGATACCGCCATTGGACCCTGGAGGAGGTATAATATTTTCTGACTTCACACCTGGCAGTAAAGAGAGTTAAGCACCTTCAATAGCTTTGAGAAGGCACTGTCCCAAAACCAAAAATAATTTGCAGAGTTTCATGCAGAATTTACTTTGCCTGCATTCAGTCCTGATAAAACTCCACTAAACACCTTTGGGATAAATTAGAACGATAACTGTAATTTTTTGTCTTGACTTGTCTACTGTTCTTGCAGTTCAATAGATGCAAAACCCCAAAGCGATGTTTCAAAATGTACCAGATCCATAATAAATCCCATACTTTTGGAATGAGGTATTCAGCATTCGGATGTCCACATTTTATGCCTAAGTCTTAGGGTATGTTCACACAGCTTAGCAAAATACGTCTGAAAATATGGAGCTGTTTTCAGGCGAAAACAGCTCCTGATTTTCAGATGTTTTTGTAGCAACTCACGTTTTTCACGGTGTATTTTACAGATGTTATTGGAGCTGTTTTTCAATGGAGTCAATGAAAAACGGCTCCAAAAACGTCCCAAGAAGTGACATGCACTTTTTCGTGGGCGTCTTTTTATGCGCCATATTTTGACAGCGACGCGGAAAATAACACCTCGTGGGAACAGAACATCGTAAAACCCATTGAAAGCAATGGGCAGATGTTGGTAGGTGTAATGGAGCCGTTTTTAAGGCATACTTCGAGGCGTAAAATGCCCGAATTACGTCTGAAAATAGTGCGTGTGAACATACCCTTACATTCAACTTAGTCATTGAACTAGCTATCAGTTAACCAATGAGATCCCTTAATTAACTTTTTCCGATTATTTTATTACATTTATATTCACTGATTTAAACAAACATAAGGGTCTACTCATTGCATATTAGAAGACGGAAATCACCTGACTCTCAGCCAACGAGTCCTAGCGATGCACTAGAGCATTCCAAGAAGCTTTGAAGATGTCTTGGGATTGCAGTCCACAAGTATTAGGCAGGGCCCCTGCACACGGGTCGGATTTGCTGTGAAAAATTCTGCAGCAAATCGAACCCAGATTTCGCAGGGAATTCCATTAGCAAATCCACACCAAATCGGGTTTGATTCAGTGCAGATTTTGGTCAGATTTACCACTGCGGAGAGCAGAGGGGTTATAGATTTTAAAAAAACACTCACCTCCTCTGGCGCTCCCATTTCGAAGAGTCCCGGCTTTCTGTGCAGCCGGCTTCCTAGGATGATGTCTTGTCCCATTTGACGCTCCAGCAATCATATGGGAGGGGGCATCATCCCAGGGAGCCGACTGCAGAGATCATGAAAAGGAATAGGGACTCCTGCGATTTTTGTTTGGAATATGCAGCTAGTCTATCACAAAAAAATGTGGTATTTGTTGTGGATTTTTACTTTTCCATTGAACTCGATGGGAAAAATCTTAAAAAAATATGTAATGTTTCCGCAGCATAAATGGACATGCTGCCGATTTAAAAAATCTGCACAGAAATTTGACACAGCAAGTGGAGATTTTAAAATCTGATCTCCTTTGCTGCTACTGTAAAGTGCTCAAAATAAGCTCACATGCGATAGATTGGTTGCAGAATTTTCTGCGATTATCCTATTCATCTTAATGGGGCTTGCAGAAATCCATGCACATGCTGCAGAAATAATGTATCGGACAGTTTTCAATCACAGAAATTTCGGCAGCAAATTTGGTGTGTGTGAACATTCGCTAAGCTTCAACATATATAACTGCCTGGACCTAAATAATAAAAATGCATTTATAGCTTCTGAAGCCATGAGCAGACAACCATAGGTGTCTATGAACCGGCAGAATTCTCATCGATCATAGGTGTCAGGGAGACATCTCAGTGTGTATAGGTTTTCCAAGATCATTCCAGCAGATAGTCATTTGAGACAGAGGTTATGAATGCAAAGACTGAAAATGATACATACTTATATTAAAGGGGTTATCCCAGGAGAGACATTTATGACATATCCACAGATGTCATAAATATCAGATAGATGCGGGTCCCACCTCTGGAACCCGCACCTATCTCCAGAACAGGGCCCCCTAAACCCCGTTCAGCCGCTCTGTGTTGCGGCTGAATGAGGTGAATTCCGATCATGAAAAAGGTTTTATGGTCATGAGTTACGTAAACAGCATAGCTCGCTGAGCTACGCTGTTTCCGTAACTCTTATAGTAATGAATGACAGTTACGGAAGCAGCGTAGCATCCGAGCTACGATGTTTCCGTAACTTCTATTCAGTTCTATGGGACAAGCTACGCTGTTTACGTAACTCACGACCATATAACCTTTTTCATGGTCGGAATTCACCCCATTCAGCCGCAATACAAAGCAGCTGAACAAGGTTTAGGGGGTCCCGTTCTGGAGTTAGGTGCGGGTCCCAGAAGGTTATAAAAAAGGTTATATGGTCGTGAGTTACGTAAACAGCGTAACTCGCTGAGCTACGCTGTTTCTGTAAATCCCATAGAACTGAATGGTAGTTCCTTGCTTCTTCAACGTATAAAAGGCAGACCTGGATTCTTGGACGTCAGGCACTTTTACCTGGTTTGGTAGGTGTGCGATTTTTAAAATGAACATTTTACCACAGATTCTGTATCTCCTACAGGACCTACTAATACATATCCCGCGCCCGTTCTTTCAATCCTTGCTGTCCCTTGTGCACACATTCATATGGGCAGGGAAACTAGCGCGTATCGCCCAATCCTTGCTTTTTCGTATAAAGGGGGAGGGGGGCATTGGTCTACCGGACTTTGTCTCCTACCATCACGCCTCCCACTTGGCACGAATTTTAGACTGGTTCCGACACGACGGGATAAAAAAATGGGTATCTATGGAACAGGCTTTCATGACAGTCCCTCTACAGGCATTACCTTGGTTGGGTAGACATGTTCCCCTGGCTGCACGGACACACCCGACAATAGGTCCCACCCTTGCAGTCGCGACACGGGTGTTTCCTTGGGCGGAGTTCTCGCCATCCCCCTCCCCATTATTCCTGATTTTGGGCAATCCTGCTTTTCCACCGGGACTGGATAGCGGCCCATTTCAATTATGGTTGAGGGCGGGTAAGGGACAGGCAGTACATTTTCTGCAGGATGAGAGGTGGATGTCGAGCGCTCAACTACGGTCTTTGTCGGATCCGGTCCCTTTCTCGGCGTGGCAGGTTACCCAGTTGCGACATTTCCTGGCGTCATTAGAGCATCCTGGGGCGCAACTGCGAGACTGATCCCCGTTTGAACTCCTATGTACAGGTACGGGCACGATCCGTCACTCGTTGTCCAGACTATACTCTCTTGATATCACCCTCCAATTTGCCTCCACCCCCTTACCTGCTTAGCTGGGATAGGGACTTGGGCGAGGCATTCACCCCTGAACAAAAGGACCGCCTGTTCACCATGACGCATAAGGCTGGGTTCACACGTGGCGGAATTTCACTTAAATTCCGCTGCGGACACTCCGCAGCGTTAATCCGCAGCGGAGCCGTTTCTCCATTGACTTCCACTTTAATTTAGCAGTGTTCGTTTAGACGATGCGTAAAATTCCGCTGCGGAGCATAGGCTGCGGAGCGGAATTTGGTGTCCGCAGCATGCTCTGTCTGTTGCGGAGTTGTGGCGGACTGGTTGCGGACTCATGGTGGAATTTCTCCATTGACTTCAATGGAGATTCTAATTTCCGCAATGAAGTCCGCAGCTGTCATGCACATGTTATGTGTGCTGCGGATGCGTTTTGCTTTTTTAACTTGACATTTCTTCATTCTGGCTGGACCTATGTATTTCTAGGTCTACAGCCAGACTGAGGAAGTCAATGGGGCTCCCGTAATGACGGGAGCGTTGCTAGGAGACGTCAGTAAATAGTCACTGTCCAGGGTGCTGAAAGAGTTAAGCGATCGGCAGTAACTGTTTCTGCACCCGGGACAGTGACTACCGATCCCAATATACAGCTACCTGTAAAAAAATTTGAAGTTCATACTTACCGAGAACTCCCTGCTTCTGTCTCCAGTCCGGCCTCCCAGGATGACGTTTCAGTCTAAGTGACGGCTGCAGCCAATCACAGGCCAATAACAGGCTGCAGCGGTCACATGGACTGCCGCGTCATCCAGGGAGGTCGGGCTGGATGCCGAAGGAGGGACGCGTCACCAAGACAACGGCCGGTAAGTATGAATTTCTTTGACTTTCACAAGGGAAAGTGCTGTCCCTTCTCTCTATCCTGCACTGATAGGGAGAAGGGAAGTACTTTTACCGCAGTCCGCAGCAGCTAGTCCGCATCAATTTACTGCACATTTTGGGCAGATCCACAGCAGAATCTGCAACACAGATTCTGTGCGGCATTGATGCGGACAGTTGCGGAGGAAATCCGCCACGTGGGGGCATGCCCTAAGTCCTCCATGGCCAGTAGATTTCAGGAGGCAGGGTTCAAGATTCTGTCCCGTTGGTATAGGGTGTCTTCCAGATTGTATGCAATGATCCCGGCGGCCTCACCATTATGCTGGAGATGTGGTGACCATGTGGGTACAATCATGCATATTTTTTGGGACTGCCCACTCCTGACTGGCTTCTGGTCCGAGGTGTGGCGCATTTCCTCAAAATTTACGGATTTTCCCCTCCTGCCATCCCCGGGCCTTTTCCTGCTCCATTTGTGTGAGGTCCCCCTGTCTACGTATAGATGCTCGGTAGTTCGCCATTTGGTGAACGCGGCTAGGGCGTGTGTTCCTGCACTGTGGAGACAGTCCTGTCCCCCGTCGGTGGGCTTGTGGTTCGGCAAGATTCAGGAGATCATGAGAATGGAGGACCTCACGGCATCAATGAAGGTGACCCATGCCTCCTTCCTCAAAACATGGCGTGAATGGATCCGATTTCAAACAACTGCGGAATATAAGACCATCATGGCCTCGTGAATTCACGCCTAGATCCGGTGTGTCAGGTCAGCTCCCCCCCCCCCCTGTTTTTCCTCTCCCTCTTACTGTCTCTGCTTTTCTTTCCTCCTCTTACTGTTCTCATGCTCGCTTCTGGAGTATCATGCACGGCTACGGGTTCAGGGTGCATATCGGAGATTCTTTAAATATTTGATTCCAGCGACATGGTACTTTCAGGTGACCCCATACACTTATGTGATGCTGATAGCGGACCTGTGGCCGGTTGACTGTTTTGCACTGCCATTTTCTAACTGTGTTGTGTATACTTTGAATACTTTGTGATACAACATAACAAAATGAAAATAAAAGAATTTAAAAAAAAATAACTGGATGGTAGTTACGGAAACAGCGTAGCTCGCATGCTACGCTGCTTCCGTAATGGCCATTCACTACAATGGGAGTTACGGAAACAGCGTAGCTCAGCAAGCTACGCTGTTTACGTAACTCACAACTAGGGATGTCACAATACCAGAATTTGGACTTCGATACAGATACTTCGTGTAGTATTGCGATACTCGATACCAAAACAATACTTTTGCCAATAATAATAATTTAAAAAAGCCCTTCCGTTTTCTGATGTGAGGTGCGTGGTGTGATTCATTTTGAACCTCCACGTGCCTCGCATAATGGACAACATTGGTTTAATGAGTGAGGTACATGATGGGGTTAATTACTATTAATGTGAGGTACATGAAGGATCAAAATTCATAATACCTCGTGCCTCACGTTAATAAGTGAAAGAAAGCAGTTTTGTATTTTATAACAGCGTAAACATGAATGACGCTACAAATGTGTTTATTACAGTCGCGGCTATACCGAATGTGCATATTTTATGTATCGAGACTTATTTTAATTTTTATTGTAATGTGTGTGTGTTTTTCTTTACTTTTTATTTTTAAACTTTAATGTACTGGCATATCTATATGTGTACTAATAGTACACAGGCAGTTGTTAGGAAATACCTTAGTATGCCCTAACAGGAAATATGGTCAGACTGCCCTGTGGTCCTTCAATAGACCCTGGGCTGTCTGCCCATATATGGTATGGCCCTTGATCGCCTCACAGGAACTCCCTGTGACGCGATCCTAAGGGGAATCCTCCTTCTCATTTACCACTGAATGCTGCAGTCCGCTTTGATCATGAGAATAGCGGCGGAGATTAGAGGTTTCTCTGATCTCCGCCGTTATAGAGCGGGGCTACGGCAGTGTAATACAGCCATTGCCCCGCTCCTGACAACAAGTTCTTGTGCGGTCAGCATGAGGAGATGCGGCCGGCGCTGCACTAATGGGCGGCGGCGCAGGCACTGAAGACAGAACATGGTGGTGTTTTGCACAGCGCCCGCCATGTTCTGTCTTCAGTGTCACCAATCATTAGTGCAGCGCCGACCGCATCATCCTGACGGCACGCACTTGTCATGGCTCAGGAGCGGGGATATGGCTGTATTACACAGCCGCAGCCCCGCTCTCATACATTCATGTGTTACTATACAGCACAGTTTCGTATCGAAATACATGAGATAATGGTATCGAACCGTTTGAGGATGCATGGTATCGAAGTTTCGATGCATCGTGCATCCCTACTCACGACCATACAACCTTTTTAGTACCTGATCACCAAAGGAAATACAGTATTACATAGTACCCATTCAAATAAAAGGAAGTCCATGTTTGTTTCACAAACAGCAGCTTGAGGATGGGTTTATACAATGTAGTATGACACTGCACAAAGTGGCAGTACGATCACACCTCAAAAAACAGCATTTTACGGCTGGATACATTTTTTGGGCATTTTATATCCGTTTTTTCATTTGCTGCTAAAATGCACTGCCCAGTCAACTGCGATATTTATTCCGTCAAAACAACAGAACCCTGACAACGGTGATGAATGGTAAGGGAAACGAAAGCTAAGGTTTCAGTTTGCCTTTCCGTTGAGGGGTTAACCTGACGGAAACCTCCGACAGAACCCCTCAACTGAAGGGCAACCCGAATGTGAACAGGCCCTAATATGGCCAAGTAATTTGTCTTTTACCCTAGTGTTAACTGCCTGTGATAACATAATGTATGACATTCCTGGTGCCACTAGTGCACAATTGTTTTTACAGCTACCAACAGTTGGAGAGCCACATGCTGTAAGCCAAAACCACCGGTTGGGGAACACAACTCTAGAGCGTCTCCCCCATATACCTCAATAGCCTGTGTGATTTGTGTTGCCATTTTTGGCGTAGTGTTTTTAATGCACTAAAGAAAAACATGAGTGATGGACGCCTAATATAACATCTATATATATGAATTCTTTCCACCTTTGTTCACACTAGCAATTGCTTTGAAGTTTTTACCTTTTTTCAAAGCAAAAACTAATAATGGATCTTAATAGAGAACTTTACCACTTTCCTTTATACCTATATTTTCTGGTAACCACTTTTTCAGAATTACAAAAAAAAAAAACCTTGTTCCCAGCTAAAAGCTGACCATGCATGTTTATAGCATGAGGAGAGGGGCATAACCAGCTGCTAGATCTGACCAATTATCTTCCAGGAGAACAAAGGATCCAACAAACCCTATCTTCGCTTCTGCCGAAATTAGACATTGGGGCAAAGTCTAGCTTTCCCCATACATATTAGATTATCAGTAGGATGGCCATTTAATGGTTTCCAAACTTCTAAACCTAGAATAAACTATTGTTTAACCTAAAGTTGAGCATCAACTCACCCTATAACAGTAGATTAGATCAGAGAAAAAAAATAGGAATGGAGTTAAAAACATAGGATGGGTTTAAATCCTAAAGTAAAAAAAAAAAAAAAAAAAAAAAAAAGTATTAACAAGGACTTAGCCCTTATTCACACAACGGGGTTTCCCGGCCGATTTATGAACGGCCGTCATCCGGCTGCATTAGGAACAATAGACCCCTAATGGGGCTATTCACACGACCGATTTTTTGACCTGGCCGTCAAAAAATGGGACATGCCCTATTTTCAGCCGTTTACCCGGCCCCCATAGAAGTCTATGGGGCTGGGTAATACACGGCCATCCCCGGAATGTGTCCCGAGTGATGGCCATGTATTCCGTCGCTCGCGCTCTCTCTCCTCCTCACAGTGCATGTGAGGAGGAGGGTCTTTTATTGCTCCCTGTAGAAGTCGGAATCTCCAATCCCCGGCCGGGGATTGGGGATTCCGCTACAGGAGAAGTGAGTGACTACACTGTCCATATATGGACACAGCAACGTCACTCACTTCTGAAGCGGAATCCCCGACCCTGTGGCAGGGAATTCCGCTACAGGAGAAGTGAGTGACTACACAGTCCATATATGGACAGTGACGTCACTCACTTCAGAAGCGGAATCCCCGACGCTGTGGCCGGGGATTCCTCTCCAGGAGAAGTCAGTGACTAAACTGTCCATATATGGACATTGACGTCAGTGACTTCTCCTGGAAGGGGGGGGGGATGGGTGCAACCTACAGGGGGCTGGGTGGCATCCCCTGCAGGGGGCTGGGTGGCATCCCCTGCAGGGGGCTGGGTGGCATCACCTGCAGGGGGCTGGGTGGCATCACCTGCAGGGGGCTGGGTGGCATCACCTGCAGGGGGCTGGGTGGCATCACCTGCAGGGGGCTGGGTGGCATCACCTGCAGGGGGCTGGGTGTGGCAACAAATGTGAATGAAATTCATCCGATTTTCAAAACGGACAGGGAAAAAAACGGGTCAAAATCGGCCGTTAAAAACGGCAACACGTCCCGGAACGGATGTAAACCGGCCGGGAAAAATGGCCCATTTTATCGGCCGACACTCGGACCCTGTCGTGTGAACGAGGCCTTAGGCCTCATTCACACGGCAGGGTTTCCCGGCCATTCATAAATCGGCCGGCACCCGGCTGCATTAGGAATAATAGACCCCTAATGGGGCTATTCACACGACCGATTTTTTGACGGCCGGGAAAGCCGGCCGTCAAAAAATAGGACATGCTTTATCTTCGCCCGGGTACCCGGCCCCCATAGAAGTCTATGGGGCCGGGTATTACACGGCCATCACCGGGATGTGTCCCGTGTGATGGCCGGGTTTTCCGTCACTTGCGCTCTATCTCCTCCTCCTCACAGCGCAGAGTGCATGTGAGGAGGAGGAGTTGATGCCATTCTGACGAATGGCATCGCTGTACACGGTGTGGCAGGGCCGGGGTGTACAGCAGGTGGAAGGGAGTGCTGCGCTGGCTCCCTTCCCCTGCTTGAAAAGCACCCTGGCCCGGCGACACCTTCGATGGCGCCGCTAGCAGCTGCAGCTGCTACTACTGTAGCGACGCCACTATAGCAGAGCAGGGAGGTATCTCCCCGCTCTGCTATGTGCTAGCCGCACTTTAGCTCCTTGAAGGAGCGGAATCCCCGTGTGTTCGGGGATTCCGCTCCTGGACAGAGCGCTTGATGTCTCTGTCCATATCTGGGCAGTGACATCAGGGGAAACTCCTGAAGCGGAATCCCCGAACACATGGGGATTCCCCTTCAGGAGTTGCCGCTGATGTCACTGTCCGGATCTGCCCGGCCCGGCACGGATGCAAAACTTAATGCAAACCGGCCGGGCAAAATGGCCGATTTTACCGGCCGACACTCGGGCTCGGGAACGACCCGGTCGTGTGAATCCCGCCTTAGGCCTTATTCACATGACAGGGTCCGAGTGTCGGCCGATAAAATCGGCCGTTTTGGGCCGTTTTTCCCGGCCGGTTTGCATCCGTTCCGATTCCGGGCCGTGTTGCCATTTTTAACGGCCGATTTGGACCCGTTTTGCATCCGTTTTTTCCCCAGCTCTGTTTTAAAAATCGGATGAATTTCATTTGTACATTTTTGCCACACACTGCCCTCTGTAGATACTGCCAGAGACCCCCTGTAGGTAGTGGCACACAGCCCCCCCGTAGGTAATGCCACACAGCCCCCCCCGTAGGTAATGCCACACAGCCCCACCATAGGTAATGCCACACAGCCCCACCATAGGTAATGCCACACAGCCCCACCATAGGTAATGCCACACAGCCCCACCATAGGTAATGCCACACAGCCCCACCATAGGTAATGCCACACAGCCCCACCATAGGTAATGCCACACAGCCCCACCATAGGTAATGCCACAAAGCCCCACCATAGGTAATGCCACACAGCCCCACCATAGGTAGTTCTACCCAGCACCCCCCCCATAGATGGCACCCCCCTACCTGTATGTATATAGCGCCACCGTTCCAGGAGAAGTCCCTGACTTCACTGTCCATATATTGACAGTGAAGTCAGGGACTTCTCCTGGAGCGGAGACACCGGCCACAGGATCGGGGATTCCGCTTCAGAAGTGTCTGACGTCACTGTGTCCATATATGAACACAGTGATGTCAGGGACTTCTCTTGGAGCAGAATCTCCGGCCACATCGCCGGGGATTCCGCTTCAGAAGTCGCTGACGTCACTGTGTCCATATATGGACACAGTGAAGTCAGGGACTTCTGCTGGAGTAGAATCCCCAATCCCCGGCCACAGCGTTGTCGAAGCTGTGGCCGGAGATTGGGGATTCCGCTCCTACAGGGAGCAAAAAAAAATACCCTCCTCCTCCTCACATGCACTTCGCACTGTGGGGAGAAGGAGAGAGCGCGATTGACGGAAGACACGGCCGTCACTTGGAGCACATTCAAGTGATGGCCGTGTATTACCCGGCCCCATAGACTTCTATGGGAGCCGGGCAAACGGCCGAAAATAGGGCATATCCGGGTTTCCCAGGCCGTCAAAAAATCGGTCATGTGAATAGCCCCATTAGGGGTCTATTGTTCCTACTGCAGCCGTGTGACGGACGTTTTTTGAACGGCCGTCAAATGGCCGGGAAACCCTGTCGTGTGCAAGGCCTCATGCACACTTCCATCACCATTTTCCACGGATCCGTCTCACCGTTATGGTATCCGTGTGGTTTCCGTGTGTACTCCGTGTCCTTTCCGTGTTTCCGTTTTAATCTTCATTTGAACTTGTCACATGTCCCAGGAAACACCCATAGTTGCTAGGGCAACGGATCTGTCAAAAACGGATGGCACACGGAAGTCTTTAACTTCTAGGGGCCCCACGGTCATGGAATCACTGACAAAAGTAGGACATGTTCTACTTTTGACAGAACGGAACGGATCCGTGAAAATAACGGAAGTGTGCATGGGCCCTTTGAAATGAATGGGTCAGGGTGCTATCAGTGAAAAAAAAGGACAGCACCCTGAAGGAAAAAAACTGAAGTGGGCATGAGGCCTTAGGGTGAAAATAATTCCTTCATAACATTACACGGAGACGGCCAATAGGATGGCAGTCATTTTTATGCAGACAACCTAAAAAGGACTCCCTTTCATAAAAACAATCAGCACGGGTAAGGGCTCATTCAGACCCATTGATTTCAAATGGGGCCATTCACACTTGCAAGAGTTTTCACGCAGTGTGTCCATTGCGTAAAACTCACTGCATGTTCTATATTGGTGCGTTTTTCACGCGCCTATCGCCCATTGAAGTGAATGGGTGCGTGAAAACCACGCACCGTACACGGATGCACATCTGTGTGCGGTTCGTGATTTGCGCACCAATTTAATTGAAAATAATTAAAAAAAGATGTGCTTTGCGAGTGCGTGAATAACGCATGCCACTCGCAAAGCACACTGATGCATAACAGACCAGATTCACACGTGTGAATTTGGTACGCTCGTGTGAACGTAGCCTCATTTTTATGTAGTGAGATTCAATAATAAATAGATGGATTGAAATAAATAATCCTGGTTGGTAATACAGGGCAGGTGTCAGCACCTGGAGGGCCCACTGCACTTGATTATTTTTTTTCTTTAACATGTCGTCCGATACGACAGTAGAGTGTTACTGAATAATCCCTCCACATCATGATTGCATATTACCACTACATAGTGACTGAATAAAACCACCATACTGTTATCGGGCATGATCGGGCATATGAGCGTTCCATCTGAAAGCTCGTTCCCGATCATTGCCCTGTTTAAACAGGGCAACGATCAGCCGATGAACGAGCAAACGCTCGTTCATCGGCTGATCGTATTGTTTATGCAGCAGAAAATATTATCGTTGTTGGTAGCACACCGCCTCCTCTACAGAATTTGAAACGCAGAACTCTTTTGGTTCTTGCTTTTACAGCACCCTCCCCACCTCTACACACTCGCCATCCATAGTACCCTAGATGGGGGAAAAGGCCACCCTTTTGAGTCCCATATAGGCCCCACACAGTAAGTGCCCCTTTTAGTTCCCCCACACAGTAAGTGCCCCTTTTAGTTCCCCCACACAGTAATAGTGTCCCCATTAGAATTAAACCCCACTCAGTGATAGTGCAGCTTTTAGTGCTGTTTTTAGTGCTCCAAACAGTAAGTACCCCTTTCAGTAATAAAGACCCCTTTTTATGCCCCCTATCTGTAATAATGTCTCCTTTTCTGCCCCCACTCAGTACTAATCCTCACTCAGTCCTAATACCCCCTATTATGCCCCACCTAGTAATAGAATAATGTCCCCTTTTCTGCCCCCACTCAGTGCTAATGTCCATTTTTATCCCCCTTCAGTCCCACACTTAGTAATAATGCCAGCTTTTATGCCACCACTCGGTAATAATGCCCCCTAAAGAAGTAGTTCCCCCCCCCTCCATTAATTGTGCTCCCTTTGCACCCTTAAAAAGAGAGGGGAAAAAAACATACATAACCCAGTTCCCACAACAAGTTGGGTATTCTCTCACCCTGGTCGTTCATCTGCCCGCCGCAGGATGCAGTTACATCATTGCGCCGCGAGGCCTCTGCTGTCATCAGCGTGCTCCCAGTGTCTTGTAGGTCACAGGTCTAAAACCGGCTTGTGACCCAAGAGAGTAACCATTGGCTTTCTGCTCCGTTATAGTTTCCATTTCAAAGGTGACCGCTGACCCCGCTACAGTATGGTGGTATTATTCAATCACTAATCAGTGGTAATATGTGGTCATGGTGTGGAGGTACTCAGTAATTTTTTGGTGGTATTATTCGGTCATTATAGGGTGGTAATTCAGTAACCATATATCAGTAATATTGAGACACTGGGGTTATAATATGTGGTCATGGTGTGGCAGTATTATTCAGTCCCTATGTGGTTAATATGTGGTCATGGTGTGGAGGTATTATTCAGTCCCTATGTGGTAGTAATATGTGGTCATGGTGTGGCAGTATTATTTCGTCACTATATGGTGGTAATACGTGGTCATGGTGTGGAGGTATTATTCAGTCCCTATGTGGTAGTAATATGTGGTCATGGGGTGGAGGTATTATTCAGTCCCTATGTGGTAGTAATATGTGGTCATGGTGTGGAGGTATTATTCAGTCCCTATGTGGTGGTAATATGTGGTCATGGTGTGGAGGTATTATTCAGTCCCTATGTGGTAGTAAATATGTGGTCATGGTGTGGCAGTATTATTCAATCCCTATGTGGTAGTAATATGTGGTCATGGTGTGGAGGTATTATTCAGTCCCTATGTGGTAGTAAATATGTGGTCATGGTGTGGCAGTATTATTCAGTCCCTATGTGGTGGTAATATGTGGTCATGGTGTGGCAGTATTATTCAGTCCCTATGTGGTAGTAATATGTGGTCATGATGTTGCAGAATTATTATGTTGTGGTAATATGCGGTCATGGTGTGGAGGTATTATTTAGTAACAGTATGGTGGTACTATTCAGACACCATGTGGTGGTAATATGTGGTTATGATGTGGCGGTATTATTTGGCATTGTATATTATTGTTGGTAATGCTGGTCTTGGTATAGTTGATTTTGTTCAGTAATCCTATGATGTTAATAACTGTATGACTGTATTATTTAGGAGGAATACTATCATACATAGATTAGTGCTTTTGAAGGCCCCAGTTTATAATCCTCTTTAATATAAAGTATATCCAGGGACAATGTGCTGCTGAGGAGCTGCATCTAAGCCGGTCATGTGTTATAAGTGTTATTTTATTTTTTGGGTGGAGGGAGAGAACAAATTTCCTAAAGCCCACATGCTCGACCCCTCTTTTTGTTGTCGGAGAAAAGTCAGAACACGGCGGGTCAGCCAACATTCATGTAACGTATGACCACCTTTAAACAAATTAGATCCTATTCTTGTCCGTATTTGCGGTCTGTCTCACCTATTCTAGTGTATGCGTCTAAACAAAAACAAAAAAAAAAAACAGACAGCACACGGGAGCCACTAGGATCCATGTTTTGCGATCCACAAAACGGAAACGGTCGTGTACACGAGCCCTCACATAGGTGAAATCTTTACTACTGCAAAGCGACCCACTGAGACCATCACCCCGTGGCTCACATAAGCCTGGAGCTGGCCCTGTGAGCATACCCTAACCTGTCCAATGCACGTTTCCTCTGACAGCAGGAGGTAGGTTATTATCGGGCTACCCTATAGACATTAGATTGTGCCAGAATCAATCATAGGCAGCTTTGGAGTAGGCCAAACTGGTCGTGTAATTGCAATGTTAAGTGACCTCTTCTGACCTCTCATAACCCTAAGTAGGGTCATTATCCAGAAGCTGCATTTCACTGGCCTCATAGTATCCAAGCTCTCCGAATAATGGCCTACTAAATCCTTCCTTGACCCTAAACACAGGCGCTGTAGGGCCATAACTTTTTGCTGCAATAACATTGCAGTTGCCTAATCTACAATGAAATAAATGACATCACAGCGAATAGTCCACACACTGACACAACCAGGGCATGGTTCAAAGAACAGACTATGTCCAGATGGGGATCTTATCGCATATTTGACATTCAGAGACACCAATAAAACATCTCTATCTGCTTAAATGGAATTAAAGGCCAAGACACGCAAAAAAAAAAAAGAAGAGAACTAGACATATGTGACTGGATGTGCGATGACAGATGATATACGAACATAAAGCCAAGGGTTACTGAACTAGGACTTGAGTATAAAGAGGTTTTGTGGATTATCTTTAGTATTGGTTGTGACACAGCAAATCTGCACTAACACACAGCGAGTCCACGTGATTGTGTAATGTGCACACAAGTCAACAAAAGCCATTCTCGTTGTAATGTGGAGTCTCTAGAACGTTTCTTTACCCCTGTGTGATCACACAATGAAAATTGTGTTTTGTGCAAATCGCTCCTACAACAAAGCCTGTGTGTGTGTGAGAATAAGGCCTAAAACTTCCACTGCCTTGTTCTTAGTGAATCCGGTCACACAATAACAATGTCACAAGCATAGATGTCATCTGAAGGGTCTCCATACACAAACATCAAATATTTGCGTCGTGAATCGTTTGTTTGTCAAAGGATCTCACAAAAAAACACAGCCATGTACATAATAACGCAATTCCCAGTGACAAATGACAGATGCGACGGAGGACAGTCTAGAGAAATATACAAATGGTATAATCTCAGGCCTACAAGGGATATGATGTTCATGGTGGTGGTGGTAAGGATGATGGTGGTAGTAGTAGTTAACAGTTAGGTTAGCACTGCAGGAGTTATAGGCTGTCAGCTTCAAAAACAACCCATCCCCCTCCCTGCTTTATGATCTGCCAGCTCAGGCAGTGAAGGGTTCCCTAAGAAACGATCATATAACAGCACGTATTAGTATGGAGCAGGGGCCCCTTCCATTGTTATGTACAGCTGACAGTATACGTGTTTATATATGTGCCATATGTAATCCTAGTAAACACAAGCCCCCTCTATGCCAATCCAGCTGCACCACTCCTCTTCCCGGCCCCCATTCCTTCTACCGAAAATATTTTTTTGCCCATAAACCCCCAAAACATCGCCAGCCCCCCGTATTCACCCCAAAACACGGAATCCTTCGAATCGCCCTCCCCGGTCCGCCATCCAGTTTCCCCATTGCCGTACTGACCTTTGTAGTGGACCCGCAGGTTACCGTGGGACAGGCCCAGGTAGCTGCACTTGTCCCGGGGACTCCAAGCTCGGGGTGGCGGGTCCCGGGGGAGAAGAAGACCCGGGGATCCCCCGACTACAGGGGTGAGCAGAGGAGGAGACGACATGAGACACAACAACACAACAAGATACAACCACACGGGGGCCGAGCTGAGCACACATAACACGGCACAGGAAGCGGGAGGAGCCGCCCACAGGACACCACAGTGTGTGTGTGAGTGTGTGACACGTACAGATGGATCACTGTGCTGCTGCGTGTGTGATACTACCACTGTACACACTGCTCTCATGTATACACTGTATACAGCTCTCACTATATATATATATATATATATATATATATATATATATATATATATATATATATATATATATATATATGTACTAATTATATTTAGAAGCACTATCCCTGTTATAATGCTGCATGGATCATGTCCATACACGGAGGAGGAGATTGATCAAAATTGGTGCAAAGGAAAAGTGGAGTTGTTGCCCATAGCAACCAACCAGGTTCAAGCTCACATTTTTCAGAGACCTTTTTGAAAATGAAAGAAGCTATTTGGTTGGTTGCTATGGGCAACTGCTCCACTTTTCCTTTGCACCAGTTTTGTTAAATCTCCCCCATAATTATTAACAATATGACTGAAAAATCTATTGCTAATGATAATCCTGTCTAATCTTTTTACAGATTGCAGGACCACCAGTTTAACCTATCATGGCGGTAAAATATTAAACATTTTGTTATTTACTGTCAAAATCGAAAGGTATTTACTTAACCAACCTTAGCTTGGCTGCATTGAAAAAGTGTCCTCTTCACTGAAAAACTGTTGATATTTCAGAACATGTGGCACAAAGAGTTAGTAAGCGGGTATCTGTGGTACTTACAGAGGCTTCTAGGACTGGCACATGGTGGCATCTTTGGCTAGCACTTTTGGAGGCTTCTGTGACTAGAACATTGTTATTGGGGCATCTGTGGCTGGCACTTATGGGGGCTTCTGTGGTTGGTCTACAAAAGCCGAGATATGAAAAGTTGTTTCATCATGATGGTCCAAAGACCCTGGGGATACACACAAAAAGAGCATGGACAACAGCAGCAGAAAGATATATGTTTTTTTAGGCCAAAACCTTTGTTATGTGGCACATTGTTATGGTGGCTTCCGGGGGATTGAAAAAGTAGCTTATGAAAAGTTATAACTGCACCACGTAGAACTAGATTTATTTTTGATTTCTGTCTTGAATGAAAGTATAAGGCCTCGTTCACCTCATTAGTGCACAAAATCAAAATGCAGAAACAAAATCAAAATTCCCACAAATCAGAACAATTTCTTCAAGGGCAACAGTATTCCAATGGGGGCAGACATCTTGCAATGTAATAAAGCCATGTTCACACAGAGTTTTTTTTCAGGCAGAACAAATCAATCTGCCTCAGAATTCCTTCGGGAATTTTGAGGCAGATTTTGCACTGCCTGCCGTATTTTTCCGTTTTTTGCCTGTGGCCATTGAAGATAATCCAAGGACTGGGCCAAAAATGCAGCAAAAAACACGGAAATACGGAAAATACGCAGTATTTACGCCACGGGTGGACTATCCATTAAGGTAAATAAACTGCACATTTACTGGAATGGTGTCTCCTCACTACCTATTAGAATAAATGAGGGAGATTTATCAAAACTAGTGCAAGGGAAAAGTGGAGCAGTTGCCCAGAACAACAGATCAGGTAACAGGTTTTAGTGCAGATTAGAAAATTAAAGTTGTACTCTGAGTGGTTGCTAAGGGCACCATAGTCACTTTTTCTCTAAGATAGCATTTACACATGAGGCCATCGTTTTTAGTTAACCTATTCCCTGCCTCGCTGCGGGAAAACTTTCCCGTACTAAAAACAGGATTACAGTAAGGGACAGTTTTCCCGCAGTAAGGAGGGACTTCTAGCGTCATAGCTCATAGCTCCCTGAAGTGTGTTTGGTCCGGAAAATACTGCCGACATACGGTCCATATATCACGGACCGAACATGCTCGTGTGAATCGACCAAGGGTTATTCCCAACTGAGACATTCGCGGCATATCCACAGAATATGCCACAAATGTCTGATAGATATGGGTCTGAGCTCTGAGACCCGCACCTATATATCGGGATTGGGGCCTCTCCACTTAGTCCTAACCTGGAATAGGCTGCCAGCCGAAACAGGGGTCGATATAGGTGCGGGTCCCGGAACTG
Source organism: Rhinoderma darwinii (assembly GCF_050947455.1). NCBI lineage: Eukaryota > Metazoa > Chordata > Amphibia > Anura > Rhinodermatidae > Rhinoderma > Rhinoderma darwinii. The sequence continues at coordinate 147,006,951 of NC_134691.1, read as the reverse complement.
CCATTCTCTTCTATGGGAGTTACGGAAACCACTTAGCTCAGCGAGCTACGCTGTTTTCTGATTACATGGTCGGAAATTACAAGTGGCAGCAAGAAACGAGAAAAGTAGAACAGGGTTTACTGTGCCCCTTTCTAGAAATAGGTGCGGGCCCCAGAGGTGGGACCCACATCTATCTGAGATTGGCGGCAAATCCTGTGGATATGCCATAAATGTCTCTCATGGGCGAACCCATTTAACTCCCAGTGCCATACATTTACTCTGATCCCAGCTGCTAAACCCTTGGAAAGAGAGAAGAAACCCCAGCACTCATCCAATTTGCATCAAAAGATGTGTAGCTTTATTCACCGAATCAAGCAACGTTTCAACCCGACATGGGTTTCTTTTCAACCATGCTTTAAAAAAGAAAACATCTTGAATTGAAACGTCTAATGATTTTGTGAATAAAGCTACATATCTTTTTTACAAATTGCCTGACTGGTACGATTTCTTCTCACTTGCTATGATCATGAGAGGGGTTCCCGGGATGGAGCCTGACACTGCCTGCACCGCCTAAAGTTGAAAATATGGGGATGCTTTGACTACTTTCTGGAGTGGTGCTCACTTCCATTTGCTAGCTATTTAAAGGGGTTTTCCCATGAGAGACATTTATGACATATCCACAGGATATGTCATAAATGTCAGATAGATGCGAGTCCCACCTCTGGGACCCGCACCTATCTCCAGAACGGGACCCCCTAAACCTCGCTGAGCTACGCTGTTTCCGTAAGTGCCATAGAACTGAATAGAAGTTACGGAAACATCGTAGCTCCCATGCTACGCTGCTTCCGTAACTGCCATTCACTACTATAAGAGTTACGGAAACAGCGTAGCTCAGCGAGCTACGCTGTTTACATAACTCATGGCCATAGAACTTTTTTCATGATTGGAATTCACTTCATTCAGCCGCAACACAGAGCGGCTGAACGGGGTTTAGGGGGCCCCGTTCTGTAGATAGGTGCGGGTCCCAGAGGTGGGGCCCGCATCTATGTGACATTTATGACATATAATGTAGGAAAACCCCTTTAACCCTTGTGAAAGCGCAATCAATATTGAACATGGTAACACAAGCGAGGGGGGTAACCTTTGTCCCCAGATTGTCAACCCAGCAAATATGTCCTAACCCTGAGCCAACAATACTTCATTAGAAACCCCAACCACATGTAGCAGGAAAGAAATCTGGACAAAATTGAGGGCATTTTGCAGATTTTCTGTTGCTATGCTTAGGGGGAAATCCACACCAAAACCACAAGAACCATGCAGATTTTGTCGCAGATTTCAAAGCAATTCCGCAACGAAATCCACAATATACGGGTGGAAAAAGTCTGCTGTGTTTGGACTCAGCCTAGGGCTTGGTTCACACTTTCGTTGTGTTTTCTGTTTAAAATAGAAACTACAACGCATTGCTGGATTAGTCGTACGATGGATACCAATATCACCCAAGTGACCCCATTGACTTACAATAAGGTTCATCAAGTTTAGTTGTGATTCCCATCATTTTGACGTAACTGCCGATGGAGGCTCTGAATTGATGCTCTGACGGCAGTGTGAACAGAGACTTAAGGGCCTTTTATACTGGCCAATTATCGGGCAAACGAGCATTCAAAGAACGCTTGTTCCCTATCGACCAGCAGATGAACAAGCAGACGCTTGTTCATCAGCTGATCGAATCGTTTTAAAAGTGTAAAATATTATTGTTGTTGGTAGCACATCTCACTATGTAAACAGAGAGACGTGCTGCCGACATGATACAAATGTATGGGGACGAGCGATCAGAGTAACGATAGCTCTTATCCATACTAGCTCCTTGTGAAAGCAGCAAACGAGTGCCGATCAAGAAGCTGTCTCGTTGATCGGTGCTCGTTGCACCGGCCAAACTTGGCCGGTGTAAAAGTACTTTTAGGCCTCATGCACACGACCGTAGTGGGGTGCACGGCCATGATTTGTGGCTCGGACGGCCGCTGAGTGTCACCAGCTAGCCACCCGCAAATCGTGGGCCGTGCATTTGTTTCTATGACCCTAGACAGAAAAACACGGCCGTAATGAGACATGTACGTTCTTTTTGCGGTCCAGGCTCCTGGGCAATACACGGATCGTGGAAACCACGGTCGTGTGCATGGGCCCATTGAAATGAATGGGGCCGCAATTCACCCGCAGATTTTTGGGTGAATTGCGGCCGCAAAAATCTGTTCTTGTACATGGGGCCTTCGGGTGCTTTTACATGTAAAGATAAATTTGTAAAGATGAATGGCGATCAACAATATAGCGTGTCGTTAACGTTAGAAAGACATGTATTTATATGTAACAGTAATCGTATGTTTTTTCGTTTATTTGATCGCTTTTGAGATTGCTCAACTTTCCGGCCAACAATCCCACACCTCCTGTCTGATCTGCTAGTGACTAGCAGATGCCTGTTTACATGAGGTGATGTACTGCTGACAAACAATTATATTTAGGTCATCATCTAAGATTAGATCAATGACAAACAAGCAATATCTGCATATGATTACACTGGCCAATGATTGTGAACTTCTACTCGATATTAAGATTTTTTTTACATGATTATTGCCCCGTGTAAAAGGCCAATCAGTTGCAAGAGTAATCCACTAACATGCAAACCTGGCAGAGTTCACAAATTTTATTAGGATCTGTATGGAAGCTGTGGGATAAGCTTATTCGGGCACTCCCACACAAGGAGTTGTCCAGATACATGTAAATAAAGCGTAATAATTTTACAATAAAAAGTTAGGCAAATTTCTAATATACTTTACATATTTCTGCTAGCTTTCATTGAATGGAAACAATCTTGTTTATATTTATAGTCTAAAATAACCCTCCTGGGCCAGTCCTACTCAAAAATTTGGTTAGCATGTTACTGTTTCAGTATACGCAAAATTGTGAAAATTAAACAAATACCCAACACAAATCTCTCTTTTATCCTGAACTCCAGACAGATAGCTCAAGCCTACATTGATACAATGTAACACACCTTCAGGTGTGTAAGGCCCCATGCACACGACCGTGCCCGTAATCACGGCCACGGTCCGTAAAATAAAAAATCAGGACATGTCCTATTTTTTACGGAAGGTTTCTACGGCACAGACACCTTCCCGTAAATATACGGGAAGGTGTCAGTCGGCCATAGAGATGAATGGGTCCGGAATTACGGACGATTTTTACGGTCGTGTGCATGGGGCCTAAGTCGGAAATGGCTAGGACTGCTTTTCACCTTCTATATGTAAACAAAAATGCTTCCAGTCACTGGCCACAAGCAGAGAACATGAACATATTTTGTGTCATTTACATAATACAGGACACCCTCTGATAAGGGAATAATCCTGATAACAGAAGCACATAGCTATTTAAAGGGTTTCCTGGACCATTTATGTACATAATTCATCATATTTTAACAAATAGCTGGGGTAGAGGCATGGCGGGACACACTGTAAAGCAGAACCTCAGCTTTTATGCCCTCTATCGTCTCCGAAAAGATGGAAACCAAATAAGAAAGGCAAAGCCAAGGCTCTAAACTCATCAAGGACACATTTGGGCTCTATAAAATGCAATTTGCATGAATCTTTGATCTGCAAGCTGAATTTGCAGATAAGGGATAAGGCCAGCCACATAGCAAAAGCTAGTAGGTTAGGCAACTGTATCCCACAGTGCCATCGAAGATCGCAGTCCCGGCCCTCACCGGCTGCGATCAAGTGACCCCAGTCTTGCGATATCGCGGGGTTGGGGTCAGAATTTTTTCCCCAGTTGGTAAGATGACTGAACTTATTTCTTGACCGGACAAATAGACGTGTATAGTAAAAGTTGCTTGCCATCAACTTTAAAGAAAACCTTTCCGGTCATACATGCTGTCCGATCTGCAGACAGCATGTTATAGATTCAAGATAACATATATTTTATATATATAAATCTCTGCTCATTCTGGGCTTAAAGGGAATGTGTCGCTAGAATTTTTTTAGTTAAATAGTTAATGTATAAATGATTACACATTGTTCTAATTTTTGTAATTTTTTCACAAGTCAGGAAATATTATAAATTAGATTCTAATTTATAACATTTCCATTTGCTGGTCACTAGAGGGAGCAATTCCCAAAATTGCAGCATTGGCATGTGGTAAAGCAACCTCATTGCTTTATGCTGCAAAATTGGAGAAGACACACTCGCTCTAGTGTCCTCAAACAATCCCCCCTCCTTTATCCTGGCTAGTGCCAGGAGAAAGGAGGGGGTTGAATGTTCAAACCTCCTACACTGTGTGCCGCCATTGTTTGAGCGAATGCACAGTGTAGGAGAATTAGATACAGTGGTAATCACACAGTACAACACGAACATACACACACATCACATACACAAACATAACTTACCTGCTCCTGCTGCTGTCGCTGTCGCCGCTGCCTCCGCTCCTAGTCCTTGCGTCTGAACATATGGCTTGAAGCCGCGACCAGAAGTAGTCGTCTTACTGTCCGGCTGCGGCTTCCGGTCCACATGAAAATGGCGCCGGATTTCGCTCGGCCGAAGACCTTCCTTTTGGACTGTGTGGGAGCGGCGACGGCGTACGCTATAGTGAAAGGAACGGCTCCCGTTCGCATTCTCTATGGGGATGTATGTGCCGTATTCCATCTCTGTGTGTGTCCACAGGAGCACAGAGTAAGAAGTGTTGTCATGGGGACACTAGGCTGTTGCCACTTATAAGGAAGCTACTAAACATGTTCTCACTTTATATAGCTTGACGATAGCTACACCTGAACTATTCTTAGTGTTCCTCCTACCAGAGTGCCCTAGTTTTTATTCATTTACATGTCTGTCAGATTAGGCTCAGTGCATCTGTTGCTTTCATTCTTCAAGCCTGGTTATGCATAGTATCTTTAAGATAATATGGTTTGACCTTTCAAGCGACAATGCTAACATAAGCAAAGCCAAGACCTTGGTTGGTGTTCTCATCATGGCGCCGGATTTCGCTCGGCCGAAGACCTTCCTTTTGGACTGTGTGGGCGCATGCGCCGTTCCCACACAGATGGCGTACGCTATAGTGTATGTGCCGTATTCCATCTCTGTATGTGTCGTTAATCGACACATACAGAGATGAAAAAAAATGGCAGCCCCCATAGAGAAGTAAAAGAAAGAAAAAAGAAAAAAGTATAACAAAAAAACACAAATAAATAATATATATTTATTTTAATAACATACTAAAATCAATAACATATAATTTTATTTTTTTCGTGACACCTTCCCTTTAACAATCAAGTGGTTGGTCCTATTCAGTGGTATAATTCCACCAGGGAAGCATCTGTTAGATGTTTTATTATTTTCCTTAAGGAAAAGGGAGTGACCGTCAGCCATGGCACATTTATATGGATCAAAGAAAGTTTTTCTGTAATGGCATCATGTTCATGCTAAGCTGAGGCTCTGGCTGTAGACAGACACCCGGCGGGGTGCGGCACAGTAGATGCAGTGGAGGTCACAACACGACTCCAACTCTTGAAGGCACATAGGCACAGTGCACAGGATACAGGGTACAGGTAGCAGGAACGGGAAACACTGGGAACTGGAAAACACTTAGGAGACCATTTGCAAGGACAAACTAGGGTAACACAACAATGCTCAGGCAATGATTGAGAGGGCAGAGCCCCTATTATAGTCCAGAGGCATTCTGGGCTAATTGCAGCTATTCTGCAAATGTGCACGTACTGGCCCTTTAAGGCCGAGCATGTGCGGGGGCGCGCACCCTGCAGAAGGCAGTGTCCAAACCGGGAAGTGAGTGCCGGCATCTCCCAGGAGGGGGATGCCACCCGGAACTCACTCGTTCATGGCCGCGGCCGTCAGAGGGTAAGTCAGGACGACGGCCGCGGCCATAGACTTTACATTTGTAAGCCTTTGTGCAAACAAATTGACTTCTAACTACGACCACTTGTTGAAATCCTTTAGTCTTACATTAAAGATAACAGTGATGTGCTTTCCAAACTGGACAGTATCCAACTTGAAGGAGACTATTACGTGCAATGTGGAATCGTTGTATACATCGATCAGACACGATGATGGCTGCGACACAATTCTTTGTTTCTACTAGTGATCTGGATATTGACAAATGTAAGTTCAAACTTGAGGCCCTACCCTTTGTTCTATCATATAACTGTTTTATTTTTATAACATTCTTTTACCTGCAGCTCCAACAGATAGCTATGGGGTGGCATGTGCGCCCTTGTATACCAACTTATTCTGGGACTGTGGGAAAGGAATATCGTTCTAACAAAACCAGCACTGATAATCACCAATGTGCAATTTTGGGACCGTTATATTGATGATGTGCTGATGATATGACAGGGGTCCAAACTAGAGCTTGATACATTTGTGTCAAAGCTTAATCACAAAAATTACAACATCAAGTTGTCTTATAAGTTGAGCCATACAGTGATTGACTTGTTGGATGTCTTGATACAGGTGGATGATGATGGCTTTATACAGCCAGACATCTTTAGGAAGAGTACCTTTGCCAACATGTTACTCCATGCTACGTCATCAAATCCTTCCCACTTGATAAAGAACATGCCGACTGGTAAATTTCTTAGGGAAAGGCAGATCTACTTGGATAAACAAAGGTATGAACAACAAGCTGTTGAAACTGAGTAGAAGATTCCATGAAAGGGGCTATAGCAACCGGTCTATAAATCAAGCCATGAAAGAGCAACGATATCTAAATGTATAAATTTGTTGAAACTAAGACCTTCTGATCTTCGAACCCAGGGGGAGGTGAGATTTATTTCTAACTTTCATTCAAGGAGTAAAGAAATGACTAGTGTGCTGGCCTGTCTTACTCACAGATAATATTCTGAAAAGATGTTTACCTGATCACTTCTCAGTTACTTACAGAAGGTCATAGAATTTATGGGGTTCTCTTAATGCATAATCACCACATGCCACTGCCTTTGGTTCTAATGGGCCTAAATGGGATAGCTCACCCTGCGTAAAATGTGTAGCCTGTCCCAATATAGAAAAAAAGCGATAGATTCATAAACTCTCTGAGCACAAAAGAAAAAAAGAGTTACGCACCAAATCAATTGTGGAACACTTGGGGTAATCTACTATACAACGTGCCCCTATAAACAAAATTGATATTGGGTTAACATATCTGTCAAAGACCAAGGAAACATGACAGAAACGGAAGAATTGGATCTAGTGCTGATTAGTTGGATTTTACTTTTGTCTGAAGTAAAGTTGGAATACTATTTCCTTTTAACGAAACAGCGCTGGATCCAATTCTTCAGTTTCTGCTGTGTTTGTACCGTGTGCTGCCACGTGGATCCGTGCACAGTCCAAATCTGCATATAAATATCGGAGAGCTGGAGGAATCCTCCTATATTTTCCAAGGAAACATGAGTTGGATATCTGTGCGGCCAAGAAGGTGACTGATATTTTGTGGCTCATTTCAAAATGATGCATGGATGTGATGGATCTCCACTTAGGATATTGGGAATTGTCCGAATTTTGATTGGATCTCATGGAGGTAATTGAAAAAGACTTTTGGCTTAATGCGAAACCACATAAATTTATATCAGAGATGAGCAAATTTCCCGAAATTAATTTCTAGTTTGATTCGGTCGAACCAGCCATTAGATTTGATCTGAATAAATTAGTCGGGAATTGAAAGTGCCCAGACTGCCCTGAAAAGTCGTGTATGGCACTCTGAGGTTTTTTAGGACTGTATTCAACCCCTTTCAAGCTCTTTAACACCAAGACAGCACTAGTAATGTCAAAGGGACAGCATCGTATATGGCTATGGGTAAACAGATGGTAGTCGGTAGTAACAAACATCCTGTTAAAGAACACACTGTCGGATTTACTGTGCTTTTTAAAATTAAAAAACGGTCCAAAAATTATCCTTTTTTGGAGGCAGATGAATGCCGGTCTTTATACACACACGATGGTATAGGAAGCAGCAATTATAACAAGCAGTCACAGGTTTGGTGTTATTTAAAAAAAACAAATAAATAAATAAATATATATATATATATATGCACGCACGCACGCACACGCACGCACACACACGCACACACACACACACACACACACACACATTTAGCTAATGGCCTCATTGTGAGGGCCGCCAATTTGACTAATTGTTGGCCCTCACTATTAACACATTGCTGTAACCTAGTTTTTACACTCAAGCACACTTTGGCACAAAGTTCTTTATTGGCATTAATTTCTTGGCTGCTTCTTTTATGAACTAAATCAGGGGTCTCAAACTCGGCCGGGTAAGTGGGCCACATATAGAAAAAATGGGCCGCATTACTTTCAAAAATTATTTTTAATCAATTAGTTATTTGAACTACTATAACAATATTACATTACTATAATAATACCGCTAGGTTTAACATTTGAGAGAATTCTCCACGTGCTTATTTCAACAATCCAGTTTTCCAGTTTAAGTGTCACTAAATGCAGTCCGGCGGCTAAGTTGGCAGCGTTTGGCAGACACGCATGTCACATGTCAAGATTGGGCAGCCCTTTTTTAGTGCCACAGAGTCCTCTGTAGATAGTGTCACAGTGCCCTCTGTAGATACTGCCACAGTGCCCTCTGTAGATACTTAAGGGAAAAAAAAAAAGAGTATACAGCGCCACATGGTGCAAGATAAACCTGATGGATACGGTAGAACAAATATAAAGGAAGGTGATAGCGCTCACCTTTACAGGTTGTACAAGTCAGGTACAACACTGTAGGCATGTAAGAATTTAAACAAACAGCTGCTGCTCCCCAATCCAGATGCCGGTAACATGGAAACGTGGTACCGCAATGTAATAGTAGAATTGGAAGAAAAATTGTATATCCATACATTTTTCTTCCAATTCTACTACTCTGTAGATACTTCCACAGTGCCCTCTGTAGATAATGCCACAGTGCCCTCTGTAGAGAATACCACAGTGCCCTCTGTAGATAATGCCACAGTGCCCTCTATAGATAATGCCACCATGCCCTCTGTAGATAATGCCACACACCCCTAGATAATGCCACAGTGTCCTCTGTAGATACTGCCACACACCCAGTCATAGATAATGCCACAGTGTCCTCTGTAGATACTGCCACACACCCACTTGTAGATAATGCCACAGTGCCCTCTGTAGATGCTGCCACAGTGCCCTCTGTAGATGCTGCCACAGTGCCCTCTGTAGATGCTGCCACAGTGCCTTATGTAGATACTGCCACAGTTCCCTCTGTAGATGCTGCCACAGTGCCCTGTAGATAGTGCCACACTGCCCACTGTAGATAATGCCACACACTGCCCTCTGTAGATAATGCCACACACTGCCGTCTGTAGATAATGCCACACACTGCTCTCTGTAAATAGTGTCGCACATTGCCCTCTGTAGATAGTGTCATAGTGCCCTCTGTAGATAATGCCACACCCTGCCCTCTGTAGATGCCACACCCTGCCCTCTGTAGATAATGCCACACACTGTCCTGTGTAGATAATGCCACACACTGTCCTGTGTAGATACTGCCACACACTTCCCTCTGTAGTGTCACAGTGCCCTCTGTAGATAATGCCACACACTGCCCTCTGTAGATAGTGTTTCAGTGCCCTCTGTAGATACTGCCACTGTGCCCTCTGTAGTGCCACACTGCCCTCTGTAGATAGTGCCACAGTGCCCTCTGTAGTGCCTCACTGCCCTATGTAGATAGTGCCACAAACACTGTAGATCATCACACCCTCCCCCCTACAGATAGTACCACATCCCCCCTATAGGGGTGGAATCCTAAGCCAGAGCATGCCGATGCACTTGCCTGGGATTCTTTTGCTGTAGAATGGGCCCAACACACCCCACCCTGCTGACAGCGCCACACGCCCCCTCCATGTAAGTAGCTCCATTGAGACTCCCTCCTCGACCGGCGTGTGTAGCGCTGTCAAAAGTGGGGTGTGTGGGGCGCTACTACAGGGGGTTTCCACTACATGGGAATGTCGGGCCACTGCTCACCAATGCATTCGCAGTGCGGGAGGACTGACATCATGAAGGGGCTCTCCTCCCGACCGCTCTATCCTCTCCCGGCGGGCTCACCAATGAGTTCTCCTCGCCGGAGGACTGATGTCATGAAGGAGTGGTCCTCCTTCCAAACGCGGGCCGCAGATGACAGCCTCAGGGGCCGCATGCAGACCGCAGGCCGCGTGCTTGAGACCCCTAAACTAAATAATGTTATCAACCGTGTGTGGTTTACTTGAATATACCTTATCTTTGATAACTCCCCAAAAGAAAAAGTCCGGTGATCATGGTGGCCATTCAACTGAACCTCGTCTACCTATCCACTTATTGGGTCATTTTTCATCAAGAAAATTACGTACCGCTAAAGCATAGTGAGGAGGGGCTCCATCTTGCTGAAAATAATTGTCTTCATTTTCATGCTCCAACTGCAATTGTGGCATTACTTTTTTTTGGAGCAAGTTAAGGTACAGGTCTGAGGTAACCGTTGTATTGTAGAAGATAGGTCCAATTACCTCTAGATAGGGAGCCCAAACTGTAATCCCAGCTTGATTCAACTGTTCTTCAATTGTTGCAAGGGGGTTGTCTATTGAGTAATAAACACAGTTATGCCTATTAACAGCACCTGAAAGTTTGAAGTTGGCTTCATTGGACCAAGTTATTTTTCTAATAATGTCATCTGCTTGTGTTTCTTCATTGAAAATTGCTTCACAAAATTGTAATTAGACTGTTTGAAAAATCTCCCCCTACTTATGGTGCCCCCTGTATATTATCCACCACTTCCATGTGCGAGTGACAGTATGCCTGATTGTCCTGGAAAGTGAAGAAGCAATGGCTTTTTACATGTATGAATGCTTGATACAGAACAATACACCAATTTTTGGCGGCACTATTATTAGCAATTATATATTCAAAACAACGAGTGACGTCCCTTCCATTACGTCTGTATCAGCAGGCAGCAGCACGCTATGAACACAAAAATTGAAATTTATCCCTTTCTCGCAGCAGCCATTTTTCATATTTCCACTTTAGTTTTTTCCTCACCACCTTAAAGGAACAGTGTCATCACAAATAATTTTTTTATATGTTAAAGATGTTAGTGCTTTAATAAAAACGTTTATTTTCATTTGTGTGTTTGTGTTTTACTGTTTCTTATTTTTACACTTTTTTCTTCCCTATGGGGGCTGCCATTTTTTGTTCCATTTCTGTGTGTGTCGATTAACGACACACACAGACATGGAGTACGGCAGCCACAGTCCCATAGGGACTGCGAACGGCTCCCGTCCCATTGACTGCCGTGTACGGCGTCTGTGTGGGAACTGCGCATGCGCCGCTCCCACACAGTCCTATTCGAAATTGGCGCCGTCCGGCGCCATTTTCCTGTGGACCGGAAGTCGCGGCCGGACAGTAATATTAGTATACTTTTTTATTTATTTTTTATGCTGTTTTTTTTGCGGGACAAGCTGTAGATTTTCGCTGCAACATTTATTGTACCATATAATGTAGTGGGAAAGTGAAAAAAAAATATTTGTGAGGTGGAATAGGAAGAAAACAGCGATTCCACAATATTTTGTGTGGTTTTGTTGCTACGGCGTTCACCGTGCGGTAAAAACGACATGTTAAAGGGAATGTGTTGTCAGCAAAACATGTTTTTTTTTTTTTAGTTAAACAATTAGTGTATAGGTGATTAAACATTGTTCTAATTTTTTATTTTTTTTCACGAGTCAGGAAATATTATAAATTGGATTCTAATTTATAATATTTCGCATTGCTGGTCACTAGATGGAGCCATTCCCAAAATTGCAGCATTGCATGTGGTAAAGCAACCACATTGCTTTATGCTGCAAAATTGGGTAAAAAGCCCTCGCTCTAGTGAGCTCTGAGAATCCCCCCTCCTTTATCCTGGCTAGTGCCGGGAGAAACGAGGGGTTTGAACGGTCTAACCTCCTACACTGTGTGTCGCCATTTTTTGAGCTAACACACAGTGTAGAAGGTTTACATACAGTAGTAAACACACACTGAAACACAAACATACATAGAAATCCCTTACCTGCTCCAGTCGCCGCCGCTCCCTCCGGTCCATCCGCTCCGTCTGCTGCCGCTGCTCCATGTGCACAAGTCCGGAAGCCGCGACCGGAAGTAGTAATCTTACTGTCCGGCCGCGACTTCCGGTCCACAGGAAAATGGCGCCGGACGGCGCGCATTTCAAATTGAACTGTGTGGGAGCGGCGCATGCGCCGTTCCCACACAGCGGCGTACATGTTAGTGGATGGAACGGGCCCCGTTCGCAGTCCCTATGGGACTGGAGCTGCCGTATTCCATGTCTGTATGTGTCGTTAATCGACACATACAGAAATGGAAAAAAAAATGGCAGCCCCCATAGGGAAGAAAAAGTGTAAAAATAAGAAAAAGTAACACACAAACACACAAATTAATCCAAACGTTTTTAATAAAGCACTAACATCTTTAACATATTAAAATTTTTTTTGTGGTAACACTGTTCCTTTAACTTTATTCTGCAGGTCCACACGATTACAGCAATACCAAATTCATAGTTTTTTTTATGTTTTACTACTTTTACAAGGAAAAAACTGATTGTTAAAAATAAAATTTGAGTTTTGTCACCATATTCTGAGAGCCATAACTATTTTATTTTTCCATCGATTGAGCAGTATGAGGACTTATTTTTTGTGGGGCCAGCTGTAGTTTACATTGGTACCATTTTGGGGTACATGAGACTTTTTGATCACTTTTTATTCCATATTTTGTGGGAGATGAAGTGACCAAAAACAGTGATTCTGACGGTTACATTTTTTGCGGCATTCACCGTGTGGACTAAGTGATATATTGTAATAGTTCTGACTTTTACGGAGGCGTCGATACCAGTTTGTTACTTTTTATTTGTTTTACATTGTGCTTGGGGAAAAATGCCAAAAGGTTTTTATTAACTTATAATATTTTTAATTAATTATTTTTATTTTACTGTATTTAACTTTTTTTATTTGTCCCCCTAGGGGACTTGAACCAGTGATCGTTGGATCGCTTGCATGATTTACTGCAATACTGATGTATTGCAGTATATCGTGATACTGACACTCTCCTATGAAGTGCCTGAGGCAGGGCTTCATAGGAGTACAAAGATGGCAGACCCGGAGGCCTTCATCAGGCCCTCAGAATACCGTGCCAACCAACAGCATTGGAACGTTACAGTGGCCGCATGTTTCTAACCATTTAAATGCCGCGGTCGCTATTTAACGAGTTAAGCTCATGTTAAAGCTTAAGGGTATGTGCACACGATAACGACAATTACGGCTGAAATTCCGTAGCTGTTTTCAGGAGAAAACAGCTCCTGCATTTCAGACGTAATTGCTCGTACTCGCGTTTTGCGAGGCGTCAATTACTGCCGTCATTTGGAGCTGTTCTTCAATGAAGTCAATGAAAAACGGCTCAAATTACGTCCCAAGAAGTGTCCTGCACTTCTTTGACGACGCTGTAATTTTACGCGCCGTCTTTTGACAGCGACGCGTAAAATTACAGGTCGTCGGCACAGTACGTCGGCAAACCCATTGAAATGAATGGGTAGATGTTTGCCGACGTATTTGAGCCATGTTTTCTGGCTTAATTCGAGGCGTAAAACACCTCGTTTACGCCTGAAAATAGGAGTGTGAACCCAGCCTAAGTGTCAGCTTTAAGATACAATGTATGTAAGTTCTATGGAGCGGGCTCAGCCCGTGACATACTTCCCCACCCGACGTGCGCCGTATATATACGGCGGATTTCGGAAAGGGGTTAAAATTATTTATTTGAAAAAAAAATTCATGGACGGTATGGAGGGTATCATGGATGAGTTGGTGGGCCCCATGTAGGGCACCAGTGCATGTAATGACGTCACTGGGGTGAGGATATCAAAGATGTTATGTCATAGATGTTGTGATGCCATAGATGTTATGATGAGCAATGTCAGTAACTTGTCTTTAAGTCCCTAATATGATGTCACAAGGGGTGCTGACCAAATAAATTCAGCACTAGTTTCTGCAACTGCAAGACAGTCATGATGGCTATACCAGGGAGCAGGCATGGCCTATACTGACAGCGGTTGATGAAGCCACATACATTACACTGCCTTTGCGACATCACCATGGTTTACATAATCGGAAGGTTGCCATGGACATGGGCTGGAGGGTCCCCTGTATGGCACCAGTGCATGTGATGATGTCGTGGGGTGGTGACATCATACAGGTGATGACATAATGGGCAATTTTATGCATCTTTGCCTGACGTGTCCCCTATAAGGCCTCATAATAGGTGTATGATGTCATAGGTCATGTCACTTGTGGGGTTGTGGTGGAGGATGACATCAAAAGGGATGCCAACTCTATACGTTGAGCGCCAGAATCAGTGGTTTCTCCAAAGCAAAAAATAACTCTGTAGTTATATGGACAGTGACATCAGGGGCTTCTCCAGTACTGGAGTCCTCGAGGTTGAGTTGCTGTAGTTCCTAACGCTTCCACTTTCCAACCAACCTAAGCATATTTGACTATATCTATTATACACCAAATAAGTTCACTGATCATGAAATGTAGCGTATCTGAACTGATTCTCAGCACACCTGACTGTTAGAGCATTAGTAAAGTTAGCTACTATATAGAATGGCCTCGATCTTTTTAGTTCCAATTCGTTCATTAAAGGAATTTTCAGGTAAGTAAATATTTTATGCAAAGGTTTCTATAAGCCAGTCTCACACACACATACCATGTCCTGGTATATATATCTCCTGCTTGTGTGACTTCATGTATTCTGAACATGTGATTATCTCCTCCTCCCTGTAGTATGGGACATCACATGCCTTTCATGACCACTGCTCCCTGCTCTCCACGTTCCCTCTGTCTCTGGGGGATCCTGTTTCACATGCTGGGCAGCAGATAGCGCAGAGCTATGTCTCAGCACTACCTGAGGCTCTATTCACACGACAGGGTTCAAGTGTCAGCCGATAAAAATGTCAGTTTTGGTCCGGTTTTCTCTGCCGTTTTGCATCCATTCTGTTTAAGTCCGTGTGTCCATTTTTAATGGCCGATATAGACCCGTTTTTTCCCTCTCCCGTTTAAAAACGAATTAATTTAATGTCACACACTGCCCCGTCGATAATGCCACACTGCCCCGTCGATAATGCCACACTACCCGTGTAGATATTGCCACACACTTCCCTCTGTAGATACTGCCACACAGCCCCCTTTAGATACTGCCACTTAGCCCCCTGCAGTTAGTGTCACACAGCCCCCTTCTATCCTCCTGACTCTTGGAAATATATTTGGAATGGACCATTTTAGACATAGTGATTACCATTAATTATCTATTTGCTGTTGGATCATTAAAGATTATCACGATGTATCGATGCACACTATATATACGGCTAACGTAACCCACTTTATTATAGAGGACCAAGCTGAGCAATTTTTTTTTATATTTTGCCTGAAAGCCTAAATACAACTTAAGGAAGGGTTCCATTTATTTTAGGGTTTACATTCGCTGTGTGCTGTCCATTTCAGCATGATGTCTATACTTCTGCTGAATAGTAGTCAGTCAATCAAACAAACAAACAAACAAACAGGAGTCCTGTTCCAAGTTTTGAGTGAAGATGCAGCTACCTATGTTCCACTGCCTCTACAGTTATACAGCTTAAGGCCTCATTTACACGAGCGTGTGCGTTTTGCGCGCGCAAAAAACGCTGCGTTTTGCGCGCGCAAAAGGCACTTGGCAGCTCCGTGTGTCATCCGTGTATGATGCGCGGCTGCGTGATTTTCGCGCAGCCGCCATCATAGAGATGAGGCTAGTCGACGCCCGTCACTGTCCAAGGTGCTGAAAGAGCTAACTGATCGGCAGTAACTCTTTCAGCACCCTCGACAGTGAATGCCGAACACAATATACAGCAACCTGTGAATAAAAAGACTTTCATACTTACCAAGAACTTCCTGCTTCCCCCAGTCCGGGCTCCCGGCCGTTGCCTTGGTGACGCGTCCCTCTCTTGTCATCCGGCCCCACCTCCCAGGATGACGCCGCAGTCCATGAGACCGCTGCAGCCTGTGATTGGCTGCAGCCTGTGCTTGGCCAGTGATTGGCTGCAGCTGTCACTTGGACTGCAGCTGTCATCCCGGGAGGTCGGACCGGAGTTATCGGTAAGTCAGAACGTCTTTTTTTTTTTACAGGTTCATGGATTTTCGGAGCGGAAGTCACTGTCCATGGTGCTGAACCAGTTTAACGCTTTCAGCACCGTGGACAGTGACTGTCTCCTGACGTCGCGTACCCGAACATTTTTTACCGGTTTCGGTCAAAACGAGTTTGGCCGAACCCGGTGAAGTTCGGTGCGCTCATCTCGAATTTGACACTCCGTTTGGATGTTTGTAAACAGAAAAGCACGTGGTGCTTTTCTGTTTACATTCAGGAGTTTGACAGCTCTTGCGCGAATCACGCAGTTCGCACGGAAGTGCTTCCGTGCGGCATGCGTGGTTTTCACGCACCCATTGACTTCAATGGGTGCGTGAGTGCGCGAAAAACGCACGATTATAGAACATGTCGTGAGTTTTTTTCTGCGCACACGCGCTGAGCGCAATTCACGCATCGTCTAAACTGCCCCATTGACTAATATAGGTGCGTACGACATGCGTGCAAAGCACGCGCGTCGCACGCGCGTATATTACGTTCGTGTAAATGAGGCCTAATACAAACTCATGCTGGTTACCAGCTCTGAGCCAACGTTCAATTGTTCAAAGACTCTTTACATTGTAATTATTTGTGAAAATTTACATCATCAGTTTTCTTGGCACCTTAAGGAAATTCGGTTTGTCAGATTCGATGTCTTTCAATGTCTAAGTTTATACAAAAGACTTGAAGGTTTTGTCCAAGTAATGAACATATTTCACTTTTATGACCGATCAGTAACCAAAATGTGGCTGCACAGCCAATCTCCAGAGATGAATCGGAGTGATTACAATAAGCAATGAAAAATTTGACTACAATGATATTGCTTAGGAACTTTGCAATTTAATTTTGGTATGACATTTTTGTTGTGCAGTTCTAGATAATGTTTTATTAATTAACTATTGTTGTGTATGAAAAGTAATGCTACTGTCATGTTGCAAGTTATGGATAACATTTCTCAATAGATTTAAAATAAAAGATCACCAGAGCATTGTATTGATATATTCTGAAGCACATACATATAAGCAATTAAATGAAAATGCTGGTAATTTTTGCCAGTGGTATATTTGTGATGACATAGCAAATATACATGTTACTGGTGGGTTTGGAGGTATCACTGTATCTGGTAGTGCCGACTGCACTTCCACCCCCTGTGTTTTACAGGGAAAGATGGGCACAGGTCCCTTTTTTTGGAGCATTATCATTTTTTTTTTTTATTTTTTTTAACGAAGGCCAACACGGACACTTTTTCTTCTCTTTTGTTTTAACCAGAAATGCAGTTGACCGTTAAGAGGTTGATATATCCAATTGACATACTGTACATAAACGAGCTAATCACCTTTGTTTAATGCACTATACCAAAGTTGTAACTGAAAAACTATCCTAGCCAGCAAAAAATAAACATATAAGAATCAGATTTTCTATTGTTGTTGCGCCAGTATTCTAGAAAAGGGGGCAGACATAAAATATGCTGACTTGCGCCAAAACTTTGACACAAAAAAACTGGCTTAAAATAAGCTAACCAAGAGGTCGCATAAAATAGAAAAAAGAATAACATGTCTAGGAAGATGCGCCAAATTTATTATACGGCATGCGCAACTGTGAAAAATTTGCCTGGTCTAAGTTTACGCTGACTAAATATTAGGCTGCGTTAGTAAATCTGCCTCAGTGTGTCCATAGAAGTAGGATCATGTGTGTGCATTTGCATGGCCTTACATTATACAGAAGAAATAAAAACATTTCATATATAGCACCCTTTTTATTGAGTGGACGGAAAAACATTAACAGTCACTCCATGTGTGGTTCATGTGCGTGATTGTTCACCATTCTTTGGTTAGACAGCTGCTTGTTAAAATGAATGAATGCCACGGAATCATCATATACAAAGTATGCTTCTGATAACATAAGAGGAGATGACATACTCTGAACTGTGCCGGTGAATAACGTTACATCCACAAGCGGTAAAAACCCAGTGCTATTGTAAGGCATGTAAAAACAGATCCTGTGATGGAAAGAAAAGAAAAATCAGGTTATAGAATGGCTATCATTTACGATACAGTACATTGACCTTGCAGACAACATTCACTAAGTCGGCAAAAAATATGGACACCTAATTAGAGGGTTCCGCCATTTTAGCTATCACTCCATGTAATCTACACTGAAGAGCATTAACAGTTGACTGGGTCATTCTAAACAGTCAGTGGCTTTTATTGTGAGGTGGAAACATCAATGAGCAACAGAAAGCGGTAGGTCACACAAGATCGGAGAACTCGGGACAGCCAAGTGGTGAAGCACGTAGAAAGATAAAATATTCTATCCACAGTTACAACACTTATTTCAGAGTTTCAAACTGCCTGTAGAAGCGATGTTATTAAAATCTTAATTTAACTTATTATTAAATATTTTTTAATAGGGGACGTGAATAAGTGATCAGTAGATTGCTAGTACAATATACACTGCAATAGTTATTAAAGTGTATTGTACTTTTACCGCTCTTCTATTAAGCCCCGTCTCTGAAAAGATAACAGACCTGGGGGCTTCTTTAGGCCCCCAGGCTGACATGTCAACCATCGACACCACACCATCGCATCAAGGGGAGGCCGATGGGATGACGGAAACCTCCTTTCTTTCTAAAGGCTTAGATAACGTGCTCGCTATTGAAGCGGCATCTAAGTGGTTAGACATCCGGGTTTGGAGTGATCTCCGATTTTTGCTGCTAGAGTGAAGTGTCGGCTGTAAAATACATCCAACACCCGCTGGGTATGGAGCGTGCTCAGCCTGTAAACGTGCTCCATACTCCACTTTCCCGGCTATGATGTAGTTACCTCAAATGTCTTAAAGGGGTTAAGCATGAAAATGCCACTGTATACGAATCAAGGCCCGTTAAAAATATGGTTTTCAGAGTTAAGCTTGGAAAAATTTTACTGGTCTGCACAAAGTCCTGACCTCGCCTCCATTAAATCTTCCCCTCTTCTATGTCCCATTGTGGTTTTCTTTACTGGGGGAATCTTTTATGACAGACATGATGACAGACAGACATCAGTATGAGACTAATGAAGTAATTGTCTGCGGTTACAGAACTCCTTTGTTGCTTTGTGAATTTGTAAAGCGGAGTGGATAGCTGCACTGGAGGCTCCATTGGCAGTTGCATGAGATTTTACAGCAAGAATATAAGTCCATGCAGAGCTATTCTTCCCGTCAAAACCCCAACTTCATTGTAAGTCAATATAGTCCATTGGGTGCCGTTGGTATCCGTTGCACAATAATCAGGCACTACCATTATAAACGGAAGGCACAACGCAGATGTGAACAGAGCCTTAGGAATTCTCCAACCTGTAGAGGCAGCTTTACACCTTCACTTTTTGTATCTTTTGTAGGAGAAGGAAAACATATTGAAAGACGAAAATAGTATAAAAGAAACTTACCTGCAAGGTATTTGATGGTGTCAAGTTTATTGGATTCTAACATTGTCTTTATTCCTGCTATTTCTGTGTCAATTTTCCTTTTTGTTTGTGTCAGGGCTCTGTCTTGTTGGGAATGCTAAAATAAAACCATGTTCAGTTATATGAACAAACTGCTCCACTTTTGCAATATATATATATATATATATATATATATATATATATATATATATATATACACACATATATATATATATATATATATATATACATATATATATATATTTATTCATTTATTTTTTTTACGCCGTTCATCGTCTGTAATAGTTCAGATTTATGGACGCAGCGATACCATTTTTTAAATTTATTTTTTACATTGTGCTTGGGGAAAAATGTGAAAAGTTTTTTTTAACCTTTAATATTATTTTACACTCCTGAAAATGTATCTAACTTTTTTGTTTTACACATTTTATTAGTTCCCCTAGGGGACTTGAACCAGCGATCATTAGATCGCTGGTACAATACACTGCAATACATGGATGAGTTATGGAAACAGCGTAACTCGCTGAGCTACGCTGTTTCCGTAACTCCCATAGTAGTGAATGGCAGTTACAGAAGCAGAATAGCATGCTACTCTGTTTCCGTAACTACTATTCAGTTCTATGGGAGTTACGAAAACAGCGTAGCTCAGCGAGTTACGCTGTTTCCATAACTCGACCATGTACGCTGTTTTGGTAGCTACCGAGTTCCGGAAACAGTGTAGCTCGCGGTGCTACGCTGTTTCCGTAACTCCCATTCGAAGTGAAGCACTCGGCTGTTTCCATAATTCCGAACACCTAACCAGGAAGTGGCGGGGAGACAGCGGAGCCGAGTAAGATAGAACGGGGTTTAGGGGGCCCCGTTCTAGACATAGGTGCGGGTCCCAGGGGTAGGACCCGCATCTATGTGACATTTATGACATATCCTGTGGATGTCATAAATGTCCTTCATGGGAAGACCCCTATAAATGCTGCGGTCACTAATGACTGCGACATTTAACTAGTTAAACGGCCAGGAAGAGAGCCATTGCGGTTCCTGGCCGTTAGAGCAGCGTGTCAGCTGTAAAACACAGCTGACACCTGCAGTGTATGGAGCGGCTCAGCGCGTGAGCCCGCTCCGCTCCAAATATCATCCTCTCCCCGCTCCATGATGTGCTGGCACATCATGGGTCGGGAACGGGTTAAGTTAGAAGCAGTCAGGGGGCCCTGCGCTGCCGGGTCCCATGACTGCCGACTATAAGACACAGGGACTTTTTAGCAAGATTTACTCTTGCTAAAAACTGCATCCTATAGCCTGAAAAATACTGTAATATATATATATGTAAATAAAACAACAACAACAACACACACTGGCAACTTATAAATAGCAGATGAAAACATAAATTATAAATGTAGGGCAGGCAGACTTAGTTTTCTAGGATTCAATTCAGTATTTTCATGGAAAAAGTTGCTCAAATGTGGCCAGAATGCATAGAGAAAGCCTGTGAGTCCTGTTCCCCTGCCCGTACACTGTGATTGACAGATTTTCTTGTATGAGTTTGTGTGCAGAAAAAGCTGTCAATCACCCTATGGGTGGATTCACACACGGCAGATTTTGTAGCAGAAATCTCTGTGGCTGAAAATCAGTTCAAGTCATCTGAATAGAACTTGCAGAAATGCATGCACATGCTGCAGAAAGCTACAGATTAAGGCCTAATTCACACGAGCGTGTTCGGTCCGTGATATACGGTCAGTATGTCGGCAGTATTTCCCGGACTGAACACACTGCAGGGAGCCAAGCTCCTAGCATCATAGTTATCTATGACGCTAGGGGACACTGCCTTGATGCGTGAAAACTGTCCTGTACTGTAATCATGTTTTCGGTATGGGACAGTAGTTCCACTCGTGTGAATTAGGCCTAAAAATCACTGATCAAAGGGATCTAAATAGCTGTAGATATGCACATAAGCCTTGTAAACAGTCCAATATGTTGCAGTCATAGTAGCACCTCTTCCAATCAGAAGTTAAGTAAGGACAGGTAAAATTGCTAAGTACGCATCAAGCTAACTGACCCTCACATATAAACCCTAAAAAATTATCCCTACATTTTTATGTAAGCATCCATACCAATTGCACAGTTGTCTGCATTGAACTTCCTGGAAAGTAAAGGTTGGTATTATAGATTAACCTTTTCAAGTATACGAAATACAATATCCAACTTGCAACTAAGACATACCCTTCAGTGTGAATTTCCATATCCTAGGCTACCCATTTTTCACACATTTTGGTGTTCATCAGCCCTTTGGGAGGGCCAATAATGGCTAGCTGACACTCAGGAGACTAATTCATGGAAGAACATTTTCAGATGTATACCCCTATCCTGACTCTTGACAGGTGCAAGGCTTCCTGGACACACAGGCTAGGTACTGAACATAGACCTTTATCAGATCACCGG
The DNA here is from genome assembly GCF_050947455.1 of Rhinoderma darwinii. Classification (NCBI taxonomy): domain Eukaryota; kingdom Metazoa; phylum Chordata; class Amphibia; order Anura; family Rhinodermatidae; genus Rhinoderma; species Rhinoderma darwinii. The sequence continues at coordinate 146,984,866 of NC_134691.1, read as the reverse complement.
CTCTACAATTATTGCATGGGTGCCCCATAACACCTTTGCTTATTACCCTGGTCACACCTCAAAACAAACCCTAGTGATAAACTAAAGACAAAACATTTTTCCCAGCCTGATTGCCCTGGGCTGATGGTGTCCCTGAATTGTTTAAAATAGCACTGCCCTCTACGGGAACAGGAACTTGGCCACAGCTCAAAAAGCTATTTTCAACTGGAGTTGTAGTTTTGATATTAGATATATAAGCACTTCTGAAAGCCTTGTAAACAGTCCAATATGTTACTCTCTGTCTCACACCTGTTCCTTTCAGATGTAGAGATACCTCACTCCCCCTTTCGCTTATTTCCCTTTACTCACCTCAAAAACAAACCCCTTTATAAACTTAAGGTAATTCTATTTTCCCATGCCTTAGTACCTAGAACGGTTAATGATGCCCTAATTGTTTCTATAAACAGCACTGTAAATAGCACTGCTCTTCACTGCTTTAAAAGGGGTTCTTCAGGATTGTCAGAAACAGTGCCACACCTGTACACAGGTTGTGTGTAATACTGCAGCTCCATTCTATTAACTTCAATGTGGCTGATCTGCAATACCAGACACAGTCTATCGACAGGTGTGGAGCCGTTTTTATTTCTACGTTCACTTTAACAGGAACTTACCTGCTATAGCAGCAACTTAAATGTATCCAATCTCTGCATAACAAATGTGAAATGAAGAATGATGGATACCAAATACCTTGGTAAACTTGTGATTTAAAAAAATAATAATAATAGAAAATTATATTATATATAAAAATAAATAAATATATACATATATATATATAATAAAAGTGGAAGAGTCCATTACTTTTGGCCAAGTCAGCAAAAAAAATAATATAAAGATGTATATCCTGTTTTAAATGTGGAATACATTTTCACAACTGCCTGTGGCCGCAACCTCATCATGTATATAATTTTATTAAACAGGATCAGCATGTTTTGACTCAGGCACGTTCCAAGGTGCAGCAATAATCATCTTCACGGTATACAATATCAAATTTTGTGGTGTGATTCATTGGGCTGGACTAGATTTTGCAAATCTTTTATGTGTAAAGCCTGTCATTGCTGGCTTTCTTGTAATCCCACATAAAACGTGATCTCCTTTCACAATAGAACACAAACACAAAAAAACTAAAATTGCACAAATAATAAAATTAGACAATCTGCCTAGAATAAAAGTGTAAGTAAAAGAGTGATCTGTTGCCTTTTTCTCTCTGGAACGGCTTTCATCTGGAAATAGTCAGAGAGGTCACTGTACCCAGCGTAGTCCAGATGACTTTTTGAACCTTGCAGGCCCTATCAATTATCCAACTGTAGACACGTCTACAGTCACCAGAGAGCTGAAGTCACCAGCAAGTATATTATCTAATAAGAATGAAAGCAGTAGAAAAGTCTACAGCAATCTGATTTCAAGAGGCATTTTTTACCCTCTGAATACCCTCTGCACTTAGAAGTCACACCTGCATTAGGAACATAACAAATGTAACTTGACAGATTGCTATGGGAAAACCTTCATTTTGTTTACACTGGTTTTTATTGCTAAACTCATACACAAACAGCACATTGCTTGCGGTTTCCAACACATTTTCTGCAACATAGTTGGGATGGAGAAACAACTTGCCTAATCTTATTTGGGCTGGTGTCCTCTGAGACACGCCAATTCCAATGAGACATCATGCTCACATGATGCTGCATCGGGACCGGATTGGTAGGGAGAGTACTGGGACAATGATGAGAAAATTTAATTTATCAAGGTTTTCCAGGATTTACCATTTTTATGAATTTGGGCAGAAAAAAAAAAAATGCAATATACTTACCTTACCAATTCAGCTCCCTTCACCTGCCACCAATCTTGTTGTCCCTCTGTGCGGCATGTCAGTTGACCATGATGGCCAATTGTCACCACTGTGGTGTCATCTTTATGGAAAGAACAGCACCATTGTCCACCACTGGTCATGACATCAAGTCAGAGGAACAACAGGGCATATGGGGGATGCCCAAGACCAACGAGCCCAAATTCATAGACTTAAAGAGGCTCTGTCGCCACATTATAAGTGGCCTATCTTGTACATAATATGATCGGGGCTGTAATGTAGATTATAGCAGTGTTTTTTATTTAGAAAAACGATCATTATTGACGGAGTTATGACCTATATTAGCTTTATGCTAATGACTTTCTTATTGCCCAACTGGGCGTGTTTTACTTTTTGACCAAGTGGGCGTTGTGGAGAGAAGTGTATGACGCTGACCAATCATACACTTCTCCCCATTCATTTACACAGCACATAGCAAAATAGCTATATCGCTATATGCAGCCACATAAACACACTATAACGTTACTCAAGTGTCCTGACAGTGAATATACATTATCTCCAGCCAGGACGTGATGTCTATTCAGAATCCTGATACTTCTGTAGCGTCTGTGTGATATTTACAGCAAGGCAATCGTAATCTCGTTTTAAATGACAGGTTACATCGTAATCTCGCAAGATTACGCTTGCCTTGCTAAAATAGGTCACAACTCCGTCCAAAATGATCGTTTTTCTAAATAAAAAACAAATAATCTACATTACAGCGCCGATCATATTATGTACAAAACAGGCTCTGTCACCACATTATAAGTGGCCTCTTTAAATTCCATAATATTTCTTTAAATTGTTAAAACAACAAGGTGAGGTTTACCTTAAAGGAAAGGTGTCATGATTTTCTTTTTATTAATTTATGTGTTTTTATTTAATAAAATATAATATTGACTATTTTTTCACACACACTGGTTTTTTTATTAACACTTTCTTACTTTACTGGGGGCTGCCATGTTTTATTTAATTTGTGTATGTGCCTTTTAACATACGGCAGCTACAGGGCATAGGACATAACAAACGGGACCCATTCCTTACATCCTCAGCTTCTGCCGTCTCGCTCTGTACTGCACATGCGCACTTCAGAGCGAGCCAGCATAGAAGCTGGTTTGTAGGGGGAAAGCCGGCACTATTTTGAAGACCGGCCGCACTGCAGGTAAGGTGTGTGTGTCTGTCTCTCACAGCCCCCTTCTCGCGACCCCCCCTTTGCACACCTTCTGTAACTGTATGTGTGTGTAGCAGAGCTGTGTGTGTGTATATGTGTGCGTGTGTATAGCAGAGCTTTATGTGTGTGTATCAGAGCTGTGTGTGTAGTAGTGCTGTGTGTGTGTATATGTGTGCGTGTGTATAGCAGAGCTTTGTGTGTGTGTGTAGCAGTGCTGTGTGTGTAGCAGTGCTGTGTGTGCGCGCGTAGCAGAGCTGCGTGTGTGGTGTGTGCGCAGCAGAGCTGTGTGTGTGCGCGCAGCAGAGCCGTGTGTGTGAGTGTATGAGTGTGTGTGTGTGTGGTGTGTGCAGAAAAACTGTGTGTGCGTGCACAGCGAAGCGGTGTGTGTGTGTAGCAGAGCCGTATTTGTGTGTAGTGTGCACAGCTGAGCTGTGTCCTATTTTTGTGCAGCGGAGTATGCACGGGCGCCGCTGATCCTTCATAGTCGCTTATCAGCTGTTTTGAAGAATCAGCGGTGAGCACCCCACCCCCCCACACCCACACAACCCCCCCACTGCGAAAAAGTCTGCTGTTAGTCAAAGAGGGTGGGCAGGCAATCGGGCTAGAAATGAGTGCACAGAAAACTCTGATGAGCATAATTTGCATAAGGGGTACAGAGATTTTACAGGTTTAGTGCGGGAGAATGAACGTAAATTTTATGCTAATAAATGCAATCAGCGTACTGTACTAATTAGTTATAGAAATTATATTGGTTCAGAGAACTTTCATTCCTGCTGACAGATTCATTCATCTCCCATCTGTTTCATATGTCACAAAGCACAGGGAAGAAAGTTTTATCATTTCATAGTCTAAGTAAATGTATAGAAAACAATTCTTGAATTAAATTTGCTATCCTGTCTGAACTTAATTGTTTAAGCAAACTATTATGTGTATAGGCACTATTACTGTAAATGTGTTATTGCTCTATGAATTAAAGCAGTACTTACCATTTCTACTATTTCTGTTCGAAGTTCCTGAAGTTTCCGGTTATTGTCAGCAAACTATGTGAGCAAAGGGAACACAAATATGCGCCTCAAAAAGTGATATACAATATATAACTAAAAACATATTAAAAGATAACTTCTACAAGGGGATGTCATAAAAAATAGTTTCGTAGTGGTCTTCCTTGTAGCTGCAGTAAATAAAACTGTCATATCATGTAATTTGATATTTCATCACTATATAGAAGATGCAGCATGTGTAGTTGATACAGCCAGTTTAGCAATGGCAACCCTGTTGTGTGAGTGCATGAAAGAATAGGTCCAATCAGTAAATCAAGGCAGAACAGAAGACGAACCGTATGAAGGCTTTGCTCGCATTCCTCCTGCGGTACATCAAAGGTGTATGGACAGTTTGAGTGCTATAATAAGGGAAGTACAAATCAGCCGAACACCCTCCCTGGATACTTTATTTTTGTCCATGCAGAGAGTGGTACGCATTTGAAAAACCTGCTTAATTAGCAATCTCCTAATAACATTTTATTATGGGAATTTTTGCTGTTATTAGCAGGAGCGTCCCAATAATGAAGCGGGGAAGCTGCAGATCTGTCAGCATATACAGGCTGTTTTAAAACACTGTGTCTATTAGCCCTTATCTAGAATACAGGATCACTTCTGCTGATTAAATGGGACAAAAGTGGATAACTTCATGTAAAATATTTATATTCAGGCAATTTGTTTAATGTTATAAGTATCAGTGTCACAATCTGGGGGTATGTGGACCCACTGGGCCATACCACCGTAGCGGGATAGCAGCTGGCCAAACAGTGTACCAAGTCAATGTCTATATAGTCCAAGCACAAGGGTACCTGTAGCAGTTCAGACATTAGTAACATCTAGGCTCAGATGGGACCTTGGCAGCAGACACCAGGCGTGGCGTAACACAGCAGGCGTGACCGATGGCACAACACGACTCCAACCTTCTAGGGCACAGAGACAATGATAGCACGCGATACAGGTAGCAGGTAAGACAACACTGGGAACTAGATGATACTAAGGGACAATTTGCAAGACTAACACGGGTAAACACAACGCCCAGGCAATGAGTGAAAGGGCAGAGCCCTTTTTATAGTCCAGGGTGATTATGGGTAAATTGATGATTATATTCATGTGCGCCCTTTGGGCCGTGCACGAGCGTGCGGGCGCACACAAGAACGGAGCGGAAGTGAGCGCTGGCGTCTCCTGGGGGGGGGGGGGGGAGAGGCGGGCTAGCGATCACAGATCCATGGCTGCGGCCGTCGGGGATGAGTAATCCCAACGGTCCGCGGCCGTGGACGCTACAGTATCTTACGCCCCCTCTTCTTGGGACCGGAGCGAGAGAGGAACTTTTTAATGAGGGCAGGATCATTGAGGTGCTCTTCTGGCTCCCAGGACCTCTCCTCTGGACAAAACCCAGTCCAATCCACCAAATAAACGTTCTTCCTCCTATTTTTTTGAAGTCCAGGATCTCCTTAACCTCGAATACATCGGAAGAACCGCTGGGAGCAACTGCAGGGCTAGGCGTTTTTGTGTAGCGGTTCAGGACCACAGGCTTCAGGAGGGACACATGAAAGAAGTTGGGGATCCTGAGGGGAGGAGGCAGCCAAAACTTGTAAGAGACAGGGTTGATTTGCTGTAGGATCTCAAAGGGTCCAGGGAACCAGGGAGCAAACTTGTATGACGGCACCCTTAGCCGGATATTCCTTGAGGATAGCGAGACCTTGGTACCTGGAAGAGGCCGCTCTCTTCTCCTAGCATCTGCTTTTCACTTCATGCGATCGACTGCCTGCAGAATAGAGGACCGGGTTTGCTGCCAGACCTGTAGAAAATCTCCAATATTGAGGACCCTGCTCGCAAGTGCTTACAATATATGAGGAAATAAGGGAGACACAAAGTGTAGAAGTGTTTGTTCAGTACAACGGTCCAGCCAGCATTTATACACATGTGGTAGTACACATAAAGCTGCATGAGCCAGTCACCAGCCAGTATCCGTGTATTGCAGACATGAAATGCAGTACGCTGCAAGAAGTGCGAGGGAATCTTATTCTGATGACTAATGGGGCCGAGGGAAGGAATCCGATTAGGGAATGTTATAGGCCTAGAAAATTAGAAAGAATTACAAAGGTTCGCTCACTGCGTTTCCACTGTGTTATTTTCTGCGTTGGTTGGTTCCACGTCTAGATGTTACAGGTGCTTGAAGATACTCCCAGAAGAATCCTGAGTCGACAACAGGTATGCAAGACAATGAAAGTGGACAAAAATTCGGTGTATGTATCCAGCACTCTGATAAAAAATTTAAATTTTATTCGGTCATTTTAAAAACAGAACAATTAAAATGAAAATCCCGGGACCACACTTAGGTGTTTCGAACCTCTGTGGTCCTTAATCATAATCAATGTTATAGGCCTGTCTAAAAAGATGTGTTTTCAGGGCACGTTTAAAACTGTGGATATTGGGAATTAATTTGATTGTCTGGGGTAGAGCATTCCAGACGGGAGTGGGAGTTTCGGATTATGGAGGATTTTAATCTAAGGTCGTTGGCAGAACGTAGATCACGAGTAGGCAGGTAGACAGAGATGAGGGAGGAGATGTAAGGAGGTGCAGCACTGTGGAGAGCTTTGTGGGTGAGAGTAATAAGTTTGAATTTAATTCTGAAGGGGATGGGCAACCAGCGTAGTGATTGGCACAGGGTAGAGGCGTTGGTGTAGCGGTTGGTCAGAAAGATGAGCCTGGCTGCTGCATTGAGGATAGATTGGAGAGGGGAGAGTTTAGTTAGGGGAAGACCGACTAATAATGAGTTACAGTAGTCAAGACGAATCAGACCAATAATAAATGCTTTGGCTGTTTCCTCAGTAATAAAAGGGCGGATTCTGGAGATGTTTTTGAGGTGAAAATGACAGGAGCATGTAAGTGATTGAATGTGAGGAGTAAAGGGAAGATCGGAGTCAAAACTGACCCCTAGACAGCGGGCGTGCTGCCTAGGAGTTATGGTAATGCCACACACGGAGATGGAGACATCAGGTTTTGGTAGGTTAGTAGACGGTGGGAACACAAAGAGCCCAGTTTTAGAAAGAGTCAGTTTCAGATAGAGGGAGGACACGATGTTAGAGACAGCGGACAGACAGATAAGATGTGCAGGATGTAGAGATTCGCCAGCCAAGGAACAGAAAGTAGGCCGGTCAGCAGGATAAAATTAGCCATCTTCGAGAACCAGTCCACCACCACCCAGACGGTATTGCATCCTGCAGAGGAAGGAAGGTCAGTGACAAAGTCCATTGCTATATGCTGCCAGGGAGCAATGGGCACAGGCAGAGGTTAGACCAGACCGGCAGGCTTGGAGTGAGCAACTTTGTTGGAAGCACACAGGACGAGACAAAGTCCACTAATCTTTTGGCAGCGTGGGCCAACAGAAATGACGGGCAATCTGATCTCGGGTCTTACGAGCACCCGTGTGCCCAGACTGTTTGGAGCTGTGCCCCCCCCAGCGAAGGATTCTCCTCATGTCTGTCAACCGCGCAAAAGTCCTTCCCAGGGGGATGTCTCTAACTTGCAGAGGATTAACAGGAATAATACAGGACGGGTCAATGATACTTTTCGGAGACTCCACGGTGTCCTCTGTTTCAAACGACCTGGAAAGGGCATCGGCCATTACGTTTTTGTCAGCGGGACGGTAGTGGAGCACAAATTGGAACCGGGTGAAGAACAGTGACCACCTGGCTTGACGGGGATTCAGCCGTTGGGCCGACTTGAGATAGGTGAGGTTCTTGTGGTCGGTATATGAGGTGAGCTGTGCCCTCTAGTAGATGTCTCCAGTCCTCCAGAGCCAATTTGATGGCCAGTAACTCCTGATCCCCAATAGAGTAATTGCGCTCTGCGGGAGAAAAATGTCTAGAATAATAGCCACATACCACTGCCTTCCTTTTGGAACCTCTCTGGAACAGAAGTGCACCTGCACCAATAGAGGAGGCATCCATCTCCGACAAAAACTGTTGAGACACGTCGGGATGATGGAGGGTTGAGGTTGACGTGAAGGCACTCTTAAGGCTATTGCATGCAGATTCTGCCTCTAGAGTCCACACATTGGCGTTCATACCTTTTTTGGAGAGGGTAGAGATGGGAGCTGTCAATGAAGAGAAGTTTGGGATAAACTGCCGGTAGAAGTTGGCGAATCCAAAAAAACACTGTATGAACCTCAGGCCTTGAGGACGTGGTCATTCAAGGAGAGACTTTACCTTCTCAGGATCCATCCTGAGGCCTTGGTCCAAGATGATGTAGCCCAGGAGGGGTAGAGAATTCTTCGAAACCATTCTCTCTTAATCAAAGCAGAACTTGACGGACATGCCTCCGATGTGATGTCGGATCTGGAGAAAAAAAATAATCTGAATATCATCGAAATAGACCACAACACAGACATAGAGGAGATCTCGGAAGATATCATTGACGAATTCTTAGTAGACCGCGGGAGCGTTACACAGACCGAAGGGCATTACCAGGTATTCATAGTGCCGATCTCGAGTGTTGAATGCCGTTTTCCATATGTCACCCTGGCGGATCCGGATCAAAAATTGTAAGTACCACGCAAGTCTAGTTTAGAAAAAATCTTGGCTCCTCGTATGTGATCAAATAGTTCAGAAATTAGTGGCAACGAATATTTGTTCTTGACCGTGATTTGATTGAGACTACTGTAGCCAATGCAAGGTCGAAGAGATTAGTCTTTTTTCTTGGCAAAACAGGAGAGGAGGATTTTTGTATAAAACCCCTCTCCAGATTCTCCTTGATATAGACCGATATAGACGGAGTCTCTGGCAAGGAGAGTTATACCAGACGACAGGGAGGGGACACTTTTGAAACCAGTTCAATGTGACAGTCATAAGCCCGGTGTGGGGGGGGGGGGGGGAAGCGTCTCAGCCTCCTTCTTGCTGAAGACATCCGCAAACTGAGAGAAATGAGGGGAAAATCCTGACAATGACCGAGGCAGAGGAGGCTGGACAGGATGGATCTGAAACAGACAGCGGCGGCGACATTTGGAGCACCATTGGAGAACCTCTCCGGAATTCCAATCCAGGACTGGGGTATCTGGTCAGAGCCAAGGAAGGCCCAGTAGAACAGGAATGATGGCTTTAGGCAAAACAAGAAACTAAATAAGTTCAGTATGAAGGGCTAGAAACTTGGAGCTTCAGCGGCTTGGTTTCAGATACAATCGGGTCGGGCAGAGGCAGTCCATTCACCGAAGCAACAGCCAAAGAAGTCTCTAGAAGGACTGTGGTTAACTGGAGAATAGTCTCCTTAGGAATTTCTGGATTAAGTTTGCTGCGGACCCAGAGTCCAGATAGGCAGAGACCCAGTGCGTCTTCTCGCTGGACACTACGGTCATGGGGATGGACAGTCTTGAAGAGAATTTTTTATTGAGCGCCGTTCCACCTAGGGGTTGTCTCTTCAACCAATCCTAGGCATTGGAGTCCTTTTGGCTTCTTCTGCGGACACAAACTCACAACATGGCCTCCGAGGCTGCAATACAAAGTCCCGAAATGCATCTGCGTAGTTTCTCCTGGGCTGACAATTTGAGCCGGTCCACCTGCATAGGCTCCTCTGGTGGAACAACTGGTGAGGGCAACAGGGATTGCTGGAAAGTAGGAGCCAGCCTGGGGAATCTTCTCTCCCGACGAACCTCTTGGGTTAGCACCCGGATCCTCAAGTCAATCTGGGTGGCAAGAAGAATGAGGTCATCCAGGGCAGGTGGCAGATAAAGAGAGGCAAGTTCGTCTTTAATCTCAGAAGACAGTCCCTGCCAGAATTTAGCCACCAAGGCCTCGTTGTTCCAGGACAGCTGTGCCACCAGGGTGCGAAACTGAATGGCGTACTCGCCCACGGAGAGGTCTCCCTGGTGAAGGGTCAGCAGAGATGCAGCTGCTGACGAGACTCATCCAGGTTCCTCAAATACCGAGCGAAAAGTCTGTAGGAAACACTGGAAGTCACGTGTCTCTGGTCCCTGATGCTTCCAGATAGGATTCACCCATGCTAGGGCCTTGCCAGTAACCGTTGGCACAACATGACTCCAACTTTCTAAGGCACAGGAACAACGGTAGCACAGGCTACAGGTAGCAGGTACGGGAACACTGGGAACTGGATAACACTAAGGGACCATTTGCAAGACTAACACGGGTAAACACAACAACGCTCAGGCAATGAGTGAAAGGGCAGAGCCCTTTTTATAATCCATGGTGATCATGGGTAAATTCATTATTATTTTCATGTACGCGCGCTGGCCCTTTGAGGCAGGGCACGGGCGCGCACGCGCACCCTACGGGACACAGCAGAACGGAGCGGAAGTGAGCGCTGGCGTCTCCTGGGGAGGAGATGCGGGCCAGCGCTCACAGATCCATGGCTGCGGCCGTCGTGGGGGTAAGTAATCCCGACGGTCCGCGGCCGTTACAATCAGAAAGTAGACATGAGTGCAAAAATAAACAAAACTCAAAAAGTTTTGGAATACATTGCTAAAACAAAGCTCAACATGTTTTCCAGTGTACAACATACACTCGCTGATCAATGATCCATCCCTAAAGGCCCTTTTATACAGGACAATTATGGGGCAAACCATCGTTCATGTGTAAACATGGCAGCGGTCAGAAAAATCGTATCGTTTTAAAAAAGTTAAATATTATCGTGCAAGGAGACATGCGGCCGACATAATAATAACGGATGGGGACAAGCGATCGGGGTAACGAGCTCTCGTCCCCATGCTAGCTCCTTGCGAAAGGAGCAAACGAGCGCCTATCAACTAGCTGTCTCGTTGATCGGTGCTCATTTATACGGCCCAGGACGGGCCATGTAAGAGGACCTTAAAGAGACTCTGTCACCACATTATAAGTGCCCTATCTCCTACATGAGGAGATGGGCACTGTAATGTAGGTGACAGCAGTGCTATTTATTTAAAAAAAACGATCTTTTTTCACAAAGTTAGGAGTGATTTTGGTTTATGCTAATGAGCTTTCTTAATGCCCAAGTGGGCGCACTTTTACTTTCGACCAAGTGGGCGTTGTACAGAGGAGTGCATGACGCTGACCAATCAGCATCATGCATTCCTCTCCATTCATTTACACTGCACTAGCGATATAGTTATATCACTATGTGCAGCTACATACACAAACCCTAACATTACTACAGTGTCCTGATAATGAATACACATGAAATCCAGCCTGGACGTCATGTGTACTCAGAATCCTGACACTTCTGACTCTTTTTTTTGTGAGATTCCGGCAAGTGAAACCAAATCTCGTTTAGCTCCGTGATCTCGCGAGATTTGGTTTCACTTGCCGGAATCTCACAAAAAAAGATTCAGAAGTGTCAGGATTCTGAATACACATGACGTCCAGGCTGGATGGTCATGTGTATTCATTATCAGGACACTGTAGTAATGTTAGGGTTTGTGTATGTAGCTGCACATAGTGATATATCTATATCGCTAGTGCAGTGTAAATGAATGGAGAGGAGTGCATGATGCCGATTGGTCAGCGTCATGCACTCCTCTGTACAACGCCCACTTGGTCGAAAGTAAAAGTACGCCCACTTGGGCATTAAGAAAGTCCATTAGCATAAACCAAAATCGCTCCTAACTTTGTGAAAAAAGATCGTTTTTTAAAATAAAAAGCATTACTGTCACCTACATTACAGCGCCTATCTCCTTATATAGGAGATAGGACACTTATAATGTGGTGACAGAGCCTCTTTAAGCCTTAAATGTTCAAAATTATTAGTATTCCTTTAGCCGCACAATACAATTATTAGCACCAAGCAAACCCATCTGAGAAAGGCCTTCATATAAAGGCAGGGATACTGTAGGTTGAAAAATTCTAGTTCAGCTTACAAATAAAGAGTCCACATAATGGTTGTTTTCTAATCATCTAATTAAAAATGAATAGATATAAATATCACAGAGACTATGCTTACCATTTCTTTTACTCTGCTTTTCTCCAAATTAAAATCTAATTTGTTGTTTGCACGGACTTTGGCAATTTCATCCTTAAAGGTAAGAAGAAAAATCATAAGATTTGTCAGTGCAGAGATGTGTTTCTATAGTTCATACCTGCATGAGAACGATTCATAGACGATTCATGGCAGTAGTGTTCTGAGGAAAAGCTGCTGGTCAAGATCAGCAATTGCTATAGGGTTCACAGTATACCACCCTTAGGACACCGAAACATTTCAGCCCAGTTAAGTACAATTATTCTGCCAATATGAAGCTGCTGTAAAGAAATTCACAATAAATCATACAGTAATGGATCTTTGCTAAAGATACTGATGTATTTCATTTATCACCCATATGGTAAAGTCAGTTCTGGCCTAACAATTCTTTCAGTTGTTTCCCTCGTGTAAGTGATGAAGCCAAAGCATAACTTGTGGAAGATTTATTAATTTGATTGCGCCTAGACCTGGTCATAAAATGCGCCAAAATGTGGCGCATTTATGGTGCATAATGTCACATCAAACTTTAGACATATTTATGAAGCAAATGCGCCAAAAAGAACACGTTTGTGCCTCTCTAGACACTTTTCAAAAGTGGCTCGGGGGCATGGATTAACAAAACGAGGCGCGACCGAAAATGTGCCAAAATTGCATACATTTTTTTCCAAAAAACTAAGCCAACCAAGAGATGGTGTAAGGAATAGAAAAGTGTCTAACATGTCTAGCAAGATGCGTCAAAATGTATCATTCAGCGTGCGCCACTATTGACTAAATTTGGCGCTTCTGACTGCCTAGTCTAAGTTTACTCTGTCTAAATCTTAGACGGTATTAGTAAATGTTCCCCCTTATGTTTTTTTTTTACTAAAGTCAAAGTACAACTAGAAAGCCGGATCATTTGCTTCACAATTCACTGTAGATGGGCTGTTCAGTTGGAACAGACCCCACCCGTCCCACAGGATGATGATTGCATATATAATAGTTGCTTTATTGGAAGAGCAGATCTCATTACAACTGTGGGAAAAAAGGAAGCTCATACACATTAAAGAGTCTTTTAGTAAGAGTGACTTGGAATATAAGATTCACAAACAGTAGATTCCGAGTCCATATATTAATATGAAAAATGAATGAAGGAACCTTGTTCACCCTGCTATACCGTATACCAGTGGCGGATTATCATTAGGGCGTTTCGGGCGGTCGCCCGGGGCCCAAGGCTGCCAGGGGGCACAAGGCTCCCACGGGGCCTATGACCGCCCGAACCCCCTCATGCCCAGTGGCGTCGCTAGCACCAGAGGGAGCCCCGGTGCCAGGACCGCACCTGTCAGGCGAGGGGAGCTTTGCTTCTACTTAGCAGCCGTGGTCTGTGCTGCTTTAGAAGCTCCCTCTCCAGCCCCCCTTCCCTGCTCTAAACATCTCTCCTCTGCTGCTAGCTGTCGGGACATGGGGGAGGGGAGACTGTCGGCGGGCTCTGTGTAGTGCTGTGAGCAGGAGAAGAGCTGCAGTGAAGACATAAAAGGTAAGTGCATGTGTGTTTAATGTCCATATTCATGTATGTTTAATGTCCATATTCATGTATGTTTAATGTCCATATTCATGTATGTTTAATGTCCATATTCATGTATGTTTAATATCCATGTTCATGTATGTTTAATATCCATATTCATGTGTGTTTAATGTCCATATTCATGTGTTTACAAGGTGTACTTTGTGTATAATGTGCCTACTTTGTGTACTTTGTGCATAATGTGTGTACTTTGTGTACTGTGCGTACTTTGTACTGTGCGTACTTTGTGCATAATGTGTGTACTGTGCGTACTTTGTGCATAATGTGCGTACTTTGTGCATAATGTGCGTACTTTGTGCATAATGTGGTACTTTGTGTACTGTGCATACTTTGTGCATAATGTGCCTACTTTGTGCATAATGTGCGTACTTTGTGCATAATGTCCTTACTTTGTGCATAATGTGCGTACTTTGTGCATAATGTGGTACTTTGTGTACTGTGCGTACTTTGTGCATAATGTGGTACTTTGTGTACTGTGCGTACTTTGTGCATAATGTGCCTACTTTGTGCATAATGTGCGTACTTTGTGCATAATGTGGTACTTTGTGTACTGTGCGTACTTTGTGCATAATGTGCCTACTTTGTGCATAATGTGCGTACTTTGTGCATAATGTGCGTACTTTGTGCATAATGTGCGTACTTTGTGCATAATGTGCGTACTTTGTGCATAATGTGCGTACTTTGTGCATAATGTGCGTACTTTGTGCATAATGTGGTACTTTGTGCATAATGTGGTACTTTGTGTACTGTGCGTACTTTGTGCATAATGTGGTACTTTGTGTACTGTGCGTACTTTGTGCATAATGTGCGTACTTTGTGCATAATGTGGTACTTTGTGTACTGTGCGTACTTTGTGCATAATGTGCCTACTTTGTGCATAATGTGCGTACTTTGTGCATAATGTGGTACTTTGTGTACTGTGCGTACTTTGTGCATAATGTGCCTACTTTGTGTACTTTGTGCATAATGTGCGTACTTTGTGCATAATGTGGTACTTTGTGTACTGTGCGTACTTTGTGCATAATGTGCGTACTTTGTGCATAATGTGCGTACTTTGTGCATAATGTGCGTACTTTGTGTACTGTGTGTACTTTGTGCATAATGTGCCTACTTTGTGTACTAGTGTTTAGGTAGTGTTAGCAATAGTTACGGCGCGGCAGGGTGGTGGTGGAGAAGGGGGGCCCAAGTTTGGGTAACAGCCCAGGGCCCATGGTCTTCTTAATCCGCCACTGCCGTATACACAGAGAAAGAATAATAACCAAATATAAATAAATGTATTAATCATGGCGAAAAGAACTGGAGCACATGAAGTGCTCTAACTTCCTAATATACTTTGTATTACAATTTGGTGCCCATACCATGGTCTCAGAGACTGCTGTTTTTAGTGTGTGATGGGAGTACAGCCCTCCTTAGCCCTCTATAGAATCTATAGCATTTTATCCATAGAGTGACACGTGAGAATAACCCATGCGGAGGGTGAATACAAATTCCCCACTATTAGATCTATTGTAAATCTGGAGCAACAGACATAAACTACAAGAACCTTTGTCTACGGATGAGCCGACAGGGAAAAGGAAGAGGATTTGAATTCCCTATGGATTCCCTACTGTTTCATCAGAAATATCCTGCTTGTAAGCGAATTGAGTTTGGAAAGTAGATCAGAGTTTATTCAACACTCACAATAGACTGTTTCTTCAGTTGCTCTAGCTCACTCTTTATTTTCTGAAAAAAGAAAAATAAATGTTAACTGTCCTGAATATTTTGAACTTTAAAGAACTATACTTAGAGAGGATTTCCATACGTTCTAATAAATCAGAAGTTAGAGCAGTAGCCAAGGTTTAGTAATGACATTTGTTTAACTTGTAGCGTTAATCTGGCCACACACATAGGACTTTAATTTTTAAAATAACTGACTCCCTGGGAGTAAAGTGGCAAATGATCCTCCGAATTAGTCTAATAATGCAATACACACAGTTTCAGCCGATCACGGCGAAATTCTCCAACCATATTAGATTAGAGGCAGCAGCAGTGCCGCTGCCTCTATGGGTCCCATCACATGATCACAGGTATGCCGGTAGTAGAAGGCTGCTGCTGGGTCTAACTAGATCCAGCCCCAGTTAAGTAAAAGAGTAAAGTGTAAAACAAATAAAATGAAATAATAAAGTCCCCCAATGGTCTTTTCTGACCTTTTGGGTACAGACCATAATAATAAAAATAATAAAAGTAAAAAAAAGCAAAAGTAAAACAGAAAATACACATAAAAAACACAACCCAAAAAGAACCGCTCCCCCCACCAATCATTGTAGTAACACTTGCCCTGACCTAATTACCCTAAAATAGATATGTAATAAAAATTTTTTTATGGTAAACAATGCCGATTACACATAAAAAGCTTATTTTAGCGTAATACTATATTATGAATAAAAACTAAATTTCAGCAAAAAAGCATATTTTATTTAAAATTTTAAGCTTTAAGATTCTGGATAAGCAAGAATTATATGTATGAAAATGATAAGAAAAGAAGCCTGAATTGTTAATGAAAATAATCTGTTGCAGAAATCATATTGCTAGCCCAACAAATAAAAGAGTTATAGCTGTTAAACTAACGAATGCTAAAAATGGCTAAACGATGTCCTAAACAGGTGAAAACTTACACTGAAACAGGATTTGTACAGTCAGTGAATTATTTGATATCTGCAATTGTTTTAAAAAAATAAAAATAAAAAATGGTGGCCATACCATAAAAATCAGGCAAGAGTGGGACCATAAATGGGACCGACAGATAATCACAGGTAATGGAAACTTCTGGAACTAAGCAAAGGAAGGTCCCTACAGGGTCTAGGGGGTGTCAAAAATCAGAGTTCCCTAGTATTCCCAGTCTTTATAGAGTACCTCATTTTCTGTTCTGAGAGCTGAAAATTCACTTTTCTCCAAGATGATCATGTCCTTTTTCGCAGAGGCTATATGTGACATGACTTGTTGAAGACTGATCTCCTGTAATGAAATGCGCAGATCCTGAGTTAGCTTCTTGGCAATGACGGCACATTGCATATATTTACTAGTGGTCTCGCAGCGGTGCGGGTCTCTGCTGCACCATTACTGACGTGCTTTATTGTACAATAAATAGGATTATGCCATATACTTTGCTTTAGCAAGTAATCAAGTATGTTCTATAAATTCATATAAATTTCTAACATCAACCACCATCTATTATGTGAAACGTGTATGATTTATTTAACTCAGAAACAAAAAAATAAAGGACAGCAATCTGCTTGTTTGCCAGGTTATTTGAAACACTGCTCAAGGAACGCAGACTCTCTGAGCCTACCAATAGTTATTGGGCACAGCGCTCATGAAGCAATGTGCCCGATCATTGAGAGAACTGTGCATCTATTTAATCAGAGCCACTCAAGCTTCTCTATCCATTCCCTGCACTGATCTCAGGGAACTGGGCATTAACACCTTAACTACCCTAGATCACTAGAAACTGTGGTATTAACCTCTTAAGTATGCTAGACCACTAGGTATGTTGGTATTTAACGCTTCATTACCTTTGACTCCAAGGATGTCACTAACTCTTTTAGTACCCTAAATCTCCAGGGATGTTGGCAAGAACCTCTCCACCACCTTAGCCCCCCCCCCATTAAAAGCTGGCATTAATCCCATCATGGTCTTAAGTCGCTAGGGATGTTGGTATTAACTACTTACTAACCTAGGCCACCAGAGAACGTGCCTTCATACTTTCACACCCATAGACTACTAAGCAACACTTGTCTTATGGGCCCAATCTATGGGCTGCCCTGATTTATTTGTTATTTATAAATGGTTTGTAAAATTGAGACCTTGATAGTCCCCAAAAGTCTTCTGTCTAACCTGTTGTACTTTGGAAACCATGTCCTGATATATGAGGTCCATATTGGTATTCATGATTTTAAACAATGCCGATACAATCATCTCCGACTGCTGAGTTGTGAATCCTATACAAAACAAAGAGGTAATAAAACTAAATATCTGAAGAAAGATATAATAGACCGTACGGGGTGCAGGAACAATCAACAGTTACCTCTGGCCTCCAGGATCTGAACAACTGCATGAGTATCAAAGTAGAATTTCTTTCCCACTGATGAAAATATACTCCTTTTATGTGTGTGCCCCCTCGCTAAACACAAGGCATTACAATCTGTAAAACAAGAACAAGCAGCAGACTTATTAGCACTATTGTACCATAATACATGTAACATACTCCTATGGAAAGTTGTGACGTTGGTATGATGGTGAATGAAGATACAACAGTACGATAAATCAACACAAAATATGCATCATGTGTGCTGTTATGGTCTAAAAACAGATTGAAAGGAATTGTAAAACTCAGTAAAAATAGACTCCCATTATAAGCAGACACTACTAAAACATTGCTCTATGTAAATGGACCTCAAATCATAGCTATAAAATAGAAAATACATAGCATTTATAATGTTAATAGTAAAAGGTCATTAGGCTTCATGTACAGATGTGTCTTTCCTTTCCTCTTATCTCAACATATACTGAGATTAGTGGCACATGATGAACAACTTTAAAGAGGCTCTGTCACCACATTATAAGTGCCCTATATTGTACATGATGTGATCGGCGCTGTAATGTAGATTACAACAGTGTTTTTTATTTAGCAAAACTATCATTTTTGACGGAGTTACGACCCATTTTAGATTTACGCTAATGAGTTTCTTAATGGACAACTGGGCGTGTTTTACTATATGGCCAAGTGGTTGTTGTGGCGAGAAGTGTATGACGCTGACCAATCAGTGACCAATCAGCGTCATACACTTCTCTCCATTCATTTACACGACATATAGCGATCTTACTAGATCACTATGTGCAGCCACATACACACACACAGTAACGTTACTCAAGTGTTCTGAGAGTTAATAGACATCACTACCAGCCAGGACGGGATGTCTATTCAGAATCCTGACACTTCGCTAATGTTTGTGTGTCATTTACAGCACAGCAAGCGTGATCTCACGAGATTACGCTGTAAATGACAGCCCAGCGTGATTTCGATGTGCTGTGCATCACACACAAACGTTAGCGAAGTGTCAGGATTCTGAATAGACATCCCGTCCTGGCTGGTAGTGATGTCTATTAACTCTCAGGACACTTGAGTAACGTTAATGTGTGTGTGTATGTGGCTACACATAGTGATCTAGTAAGATCTCTATGTGCTGTGTAAAGTGTAAATGAATGGAGAGAAGTGTATGACGCTGATTGGTCAGCGTTATATACTCCTCTGTACAACGCCCACTTGGTCAAAATGTAAAAACACGCCCAGTTGGTCGTTAAGAAACTCATTAGCATAAAGCTAAAATAGGTCGTAACTCAGTCAAAAATTATCGTTTTTCTAAATAAAAAAACACTGCTGTAATCTACATTATAGCGGCAATCATATTATGTAGAAGATAGGCCACTTATAATGTGGTGACAGAGACTCTTGAAAACAAAACATGATTTTGTGATACTCATGAGATGTCTATGCTATATGTGTAGCCTTCCAGTGGTTGTAAAGTAGCCATCCAGCCTGTCAAAGATTTTGCTTGTATGTCGCAATATTGTAGCATGAGAAATTGGAGTCCTTAACCAAATTCAAGAAAAGGTAAGGGTGGAGACATCTGCACACAGCAAATCCTGTGTGGACGCACACAGAATCCCTGCATTCCATACGACAAAGCCGCAAGCCCTCCGTGTGCGTCGCTGCACTACCGAGATATCCTCCCCTTTAAATTGTTATTACCTAGTAACATCTGCATTGCCTCCGTGGAGCCTTTTGGACTCTTAAGAATTACGGCTACCCTCTGTTAAGGAGGCAACTGGGTCACAGAAGGTGTACTTTATCGTTGTTCTTTAAAGGGGTTTTTAGGATAGGCCATCAATATTAGATCGGTGGGGGTCCGACCCTAGGCATCCCTGCCGATCAGCTCTTTGAAGAAGCCGTGGTACCCGTCCGAGCGCTGCAGGCTTTTTTTTTTTACCTTGGTTTAATTTCTGTTCGTACTTGCACAAGCCGTTACTTTTGTAGCGGCTGTGGAAGGTATTGCAGCACTGAACAAGACACAGCGCTGCAATACCTCACACAGCCGCCACGGAAATAACGGCGCGTTCAAGTACGAACAGGAATGAAACACAAGGTAAACAATGAAGAAACTGCAGCGCTCGTATGAGCACCACGGCCCCTTCAAACAGCTAATTGACTGGGGTGCCAAAAGTTGGACCCCCACCGATCTAATATGGATGGCCTATCCTAAGAATAAGCCACCAATTTTAAATCCCGATAGGACCTCCCTGCTGTTATTTTTAATTTAGGAATGGATGAGTACAAATCTTATTGGACACATAATTTTTTCAATTTTTCGTCCCATTCAACAAATGGAAAAACATCCAATGAAGTCTGTTTTTTGTATCCACCGCTTCTTCTTTTATACATGGTGGAGATTGGTTCAGAGTGCACTAGACTAGAGGAGGTGCACGAATAGGGTCCCAACCCAATCGTATTAGAAAAAGTATTCGGCACACAAAGTCGTGGGTTTTAAATTCTTTGAATTTATTGCATTAGATGCCAGGGGTTTGGTGCGTGCAACGTTTCGGTCAAGGGACCTTCGTCAGGCACTTGTTCCCACTGGTCGCTGGTGTGTCCAGATGTTCGGCGCTGTCATCGGTATGGCGGGTTTCCACTTATTTTTGGCTTCACCAAAAATAAGCCGAATACTTCTTCTTTTATACATGTTTATTATTATCGGCACGATGGATGTAAAAAAAGCTGATGTGAAATCCGTTGTTTTGATCTATTGTCCCATTGTCTGCAATGTTACACAACTGGATTGGACAGGAAAACATTACATGCAACGTTTTCCGGTAAGTGGCAAACAACGCTCAGGACATTTTTAACCAAACGTTATCCCATTAAAATTAGTGAGATCTTTTTTTATGTCAATTTCCATACGTCTTCATGTCAGATATTGACAACAACAAGAGAGTGAAAAGAGCGGAACTCACCTTTATCTCTCTGATGCGGTGAAAAGTTTTACATTTTTATTACACTCCAACTCTTTTCTGTTACAATACTTCAGACTTCATGATAGCCCAAAGAGTGGAGCCCATATATACACAAACACATGGCTGCGTTGGAGCGTATGCCGCAGATCCGGTCACACATGCCAGACAAAATAGCACAGGCTTCATCACAATTTTGTCTGGTAAAATAACGGAAACCCAATGGACCCCATTATAGTCAGGGGCGCCGGTATCCATCTTGTAATTGAGCCGTCACTGCCTTCATTTTCGTTGTTCTGCTCCTATGACGTAGAAGAACAGCGGAAATAAAGAACGCAGATATGAGCAGCGCCTTACGCTGTGAGCACCTATGGAGAGTGGTGTCAATTTCTTTACATTGCTGTGGAATTTGCTGGTGCTATATAAGCAACAGGAAATAAACAGTAACTAAGAGCCTGTTCACATCAGCGTTCATTTCCGTTCCGGGGTTCCGTCTGAGGTTTCCGTCGGTTGAACCCCGCAACAGAAAGTGAAAGCACAGCTTCCGTTTCAGTCACCATTGATCTCAATGGTGACTGAAACATCGCTAATGGTTTCCATTCGTCACCATACCGGCGGAATCAATAGCGGAGTCGACTGCGCTATTGATTCCATCGGAAAACCGGAAACCTGCCGGAATGGTGACGAACGGAAACCATTAGCAATGTTTCAGTCACCATTGAGATCAATGGTGACAAACGGAAGCTGTGCTTTCACTTTCTGTTGCGGGTTCACCCGATGGAAACCTTCCGACAGAACTCCGGAACGGAAAGCGAACGGTGATGTGAACAGGCTCTTACACAGATTTTAAAAACGGAGCAGTTACCCTTAACTACCAATCAGCTTTCAATTTTCAGGGCAATTTAGTTTGCTATGGGCAACGAATTCACGTTTTATGTGACCCAGTTTTTTTTATGTTGTTTACACAAAAATTCCTCTGGAGCATCAGGGTATGTTCACACGGCCTATTTACGGACGTAATTCGGGCGTTTTTGCCCCGAATTACGTCTGAAAATAGCGCCTCAATAGCGCTGACAAACATCTGCCCATTGAAAGCAATGGGCAGACGTTTGTCTGTTCACACGAGGTGTATATTTACGCGCCGCTGTCAAATGACGGCGCGTAAATAGACGCCCGCGTAGAAGAAGTGACCTGTCACTTCTTTGGCCGTAATTGGAGCCGTTATTCATTGACTCCAATGAATAGCAGCGCTAATTACGGCCGTAATAGACGCGGCGTTCAAGCGCCTGCACATGCCGGTACGGCTGAAATTACGGGGATGTTTTCAGGCTGAAACATCCCCGTAATTTCAGCCGTTACGGACCCCCGCCGTGTGAACATACCTAAGGCGTTTTGCAAAAAAACAGAGGTGCAGGAAGCTTATGACAGTCTATGCTAGGACTTGTTGTCCCGCGCCACCAGCAGCTGCGCATGCGCCCTTATGTGATAGCCGAGATCTCACCTCTAATGCGCGGCCTCTGTACCGCTATCGCGTGCGTACGCCTCACGCATGAGTATGTGGAGCGCAGTATCGGCTCCATCGTAGAACGTCCGTAGCTCAACATACCGAGGCAGCTATGGCCGCCCAAGTGTGTCCTGTCACCAGAACATAATCCTGATCTCTGCCGGCCTTCGGATGCTTCTCATATGACAGAAGTATTACTCATTCAGTTAACAATTGCTGTTATAAAATTCCAGGCTCATCGCCCACGTATATGTCTTTATTAGTATTTACATCCACCTGAGCTGTACAGTTAATAAAGTTCGGAGGATACAAAAATGAACGCGGAAATGGGCGTCGCACTGTCAACTCGCGTCATTCAGCTGTTTGTTGCTGTGTTTGTCTGTTACACAGGAGACATTTTGGGTGAGCCAATTGAGAGCGTTACCACGTATTGCAGTCGGTGGCCACTGGGAAGCGCTCTATCCAGTACTGCAAAAACTTTATTTAGACCCTATTATAACAAAAAAAAACTACAACTTTATTTAGACCCTGTTGTTAGCGTGCTGCTGTTCGGAAAAGGCATAACAACTAGACAAAGCTGTGACTCTTTTTGGTTTTTATTTTGTGAAGATCAGTGGGACAAAAAGCATCTCATTCATACAAACAGCAAACTTTAGTTTCTGGACAGCTTCAGTCAGGGGCGTAACTAGGAAAGACTGGGCCCCATAGTGAACTCTTGACTGCCCCCTTATAAATAGTGCCCCCTGTAGATTATGTCATACAGCGCCCCTGTAGACAGTGCTATACAGCCCTGCCTCTAGACAGTGTCACACCCACTTGTAGATAGCGCCCCCACCTCGCCCTTGTAGATAGTGCCATACAGCCCCCCTATATATAGCGCCACACAGCACCCCTCCCTTAGTAGATTGCAACACACACACACACACACACACACACACACACACACACACACACACACACACACACACACACACACACACACACACACACACACACACACACACACCCCCTGTAGATAGAGCCACAGCCCTCCCCCTTGTAAATAGTGCCATGCAGCCAGCTTAGTTGATAGTGCCACACAGACCCCCCTTAGTAGTGCCACACAGCCCCTTATATATAGTGCCACACAGCTCCCCCATGTGTCTAGTGCTACACAGCTCCCCATGTGTATAGTGCTACACAGCTCCCCCTTGTGTATAGTGCCACACAGCCCCCTCTTGTGTATAGTGCCACACAGACCCCCCCTTGTATATAGTGCCACAGCCCCCCCTTGTATATAGTGCCACACAGACCCCCCCTTGTATATAGTGCCACAGCCCCCCCCTTGTGTATAGTGCCACACAGCCCCCCAAGTATTACAAGGCAATGGCGCATCTGAGAAAGTTGTATCAGCCAGGGGGATGTCAATCAAACATGGAAAGGTAGGTTTGGAGGCAGGACTATGTGGCTCTTCAGAATAGTGGCACCGCCCCATGAGCCTTTAATGAGTAATTAGCCTTTTAACAGTTGATTTTATAGATTTTGCTGCATCTGAAAAAAACATACATTTGGAAATGTTGTCAGGTCATGTATTACCGCATGATGGCGGTTCAAGCGGTTAAAACTACCAGACAGGTTCCCATTAAATATACAATGAATTGAAAACACTTCCATCTGCATTGCAATTTTGTTATAAATATATCCTGTATAATTACATCTCCATAACCAAGCTCATACATATATACAGTACCAGAACCAAGCTCTGTACATATGTACAGTACCACAACCAAGTTCAGTACATAAATACAGCACTATAACCGAGCTCAGTACATATATACAATACCAGAACCAAGGTCAGTACATATATACAGCCCCGGAACTAAGTTGAGTACATAAATACAGCGCCAGAACAAAGCTCCGTACATAAATACAGCACAAGAACAAAGCTCAATACATATATACATCCCCAGAACAAAGCTCAGTACATATATACAACACCAGAACAAATACAGCTCAATCTAGTGCAACCCCTGCTGTATAGGTTTGTGCGGCGTAAAACTACAGCTCCCAGCATGGCCCGAACAATGGTAAGGATATGCTGGGAGATGCTGTTTCGCAAAAAAAAATCATACCACCCATCATCTAGCTGCAGATCATACAGTGACTACAGTACTGATTAGAGGCAGAATAAACATTTACATTAAGTGACTCATCGGTGATGTCTCAGATTCTTGTTCTTTTTCTCTTTTCTTCTCTCTCCGGTCCAGACCTCTATGATGGTTTTATCCCGGCCACGACCCATTTCTGCAATTTTCCGCTCAGATATCTTCAGCTTCTCACTTTTGAAACGTTTCTGCACCTATAAATGAAGATAAAATTCTCAACACATCTAAATATAACAGTGCCATACACTGTGTCCCTGATTATAATAGTACCATACACTGTGTGCCACACACACCGTGCCCCCTGTAGATAGTGCCCCCGTAGCCCCCCTGTAGATAGTGACCCCCATAGAGCCTCTGTAGATAGTGCCCTACATAGAAGCCCCTGTAGATAGTGCCCCGCATATTGACTCCAGAGCTACAAGGCAATAGTTCTAACAACTGAGCCACCGTGCTGCCCTACATATAGCTTCCTTATAGATAGTGGTCCACATATAGCCCACCTCTGTAGATAGTGCCTCACATATAGCCCACCCCTGAAGACTGTGCCCAACATATAGCCCCCCTGTAGATAGTGCCCCACAGGTTACCCACCCCTGTATATAGTAGGGTTGTCACGATACCAGAATTTGGACTTCGAAACCGATACTTTGTGTAGTATTGCGATTTCGATACCAAAACGATACTTTGCTAACGGTAATAAAAAAATAAAAAGTTCTTCGATTTTCTGATGTGAGGAGCGTGGTGTGATGATTAATTTAACCTCCATCTGCCTCACATTAATAGTAATTAACCCCATTATGTTTCTCAGTCATAATGGGTTAATGTATGAGGTACATGATGGGGTTAACTACTATTAATGTGAGGTACATGGAGGTTAAATTCATCACACCTCGTGCCTTACATTAATAAGTGAAAGATTTTTTTTTTATTTTTTTTTTACAGCGTACACATCATAAACGTCGCCAATACCGAATATGTGTATATTTTATGTATTGAGACCTATTTTAATGTTTATTGTAAAAAAAAGGTGTATGTGTATTTTTTTAAATGTAATATTACTTTATTTTTAAACTTTAATGTACTGGCATATATCAGATATATGCCAGTACATTAACCTGTGTACAAATAGTACACAGGCAGTTGTTAGGACATACCTAAGTGTGCCCTAACAGGAGATATGGTAAAACAGCCCTGGGGTCCTTCAATAGACCCTGGGCTGTCTGGCCATATATGGTATGTCCCTCAATCGCGTCACAGGAATTTCCTGTGACCCGATCCACGGGCATCCCCCCTTCTCCTTTTCCCCTGAATGCTGCAGTCAGCTTTGATCGCAGCATTCAGGGGAATAGCGGCGGAGATGAGAGGTTTCTCTGATCTCCGCCGTTATAGAGCGGGGCTGCGGCTGTGTAATACAGCCATCGTCCCGCTCCTGACATTAAGTGCGCGCGCGGTCAGCATGAGGAGATGCGGCCGGCACTGCACTAATGAGCGCAGGCACTGAAGACAGAACATGGGGGTGTTTTGCAGTGCGCCCCCACCTCCCTGTTCTGTCTTCAATGCCGCCGCTCATTAGTGCAGCGCTAGTCGCATCGTATCATCCTAACGGCGCGCACTTGTCAGTACTCAGGAGCGAGGCAATGGCCGTATTACACAGCCGCAGCCCCGCTCTCATACATTCATGTGTTACTATACTGAGCTGTGCGGCCGCACACCTTAGTATCAAAATACATGAAACAACGGTATCGAACAGTTTGGGGATGCACAGTATAAAAACAGTATCGAAGTTTTGTTGCATCGTGCATAACTAGTATATAGTGTCCGACATATAGCCCACCCCTATAGATAGTGCACTACATTTAGCTCCCCCTGTATATAGTGCTCCACATCCCCTTATATAGACCCACCTGTAGATAGTGCCACTCACAGTTTTAGCAGAATAAAAACACTTTACATACTCACCCTGATCCCGTTCCGGCCCCGTCATGTGGCAATGCAGATCTGCTTTCTGCTGAGCAGGTCTGCTGGAGCTGAACGACGCAAGCAGCGCGTCGTTGAAAGGTGCTGATTGGCAGGGCAGAATGACTTGCCCCGTCAATCAGCTCCTTTCATCCACAGAAGTGGTGCGATGGCGTCATCGCGCCGCTAGCGTCATTGAAAGGTGCTGATTGGCGGGGGAAGTCATTTTGCGCCGCCAATCATCATTGCAAGGCGCTGAATGTTCGGGCACGTTACGTGCTTGGCCATTCAGCGCAAATGCATGTATTTGTACCAGCGTGCTGTAGACGCAGGTACAATTACTGCAAGAGGGGATGGCTGTCGCTAGCACCGGGGCCCCCTCCGGTGCTATTGACGCCACCGGGCATGAGAGGGCCTGTGCCGCCCGGCCCATAAATTTTAAAGGCTCGGCGTCGCGGGCCCCGTAGCAGCGTCGCTACCGCTGTAGCTGCCATAACGGCTGCTAGCAGCGCCACCGGGCATATGGCGGGGGGCACGGGCCCCCTCATGCCGCGGACCCCGTAGCAGCTTAGAACATAGACAGCAATTTCTCATAGTTTTAAGAAAATTTCAAAAGCCTTTTTTTTAAGGTACCTGTTCAGTTCTGAATTGGCTTTGAGGGACCTATGTATCATAAAACACCCCATTTTAAAAACTAGACCCCTCAAAGTATTCAAAACAGCATTTTTAACCCTGTATGCATTTCACAGGAATTAAAGCAAAGTGGACGTGAAATTTGCAAATTTCATTTTTCTTGCTGAATTTCAATTTTAATCCATTTTTTTCTGTAGCACAGAAGGTTTTACCAGAGAAACACTACTAAATATGTATTGCCCAGATTCTGCAGTTTTTAGAAATGTCCCACATGTGTCTCTAGTGTGCTCGTGGACTAAAACACAAGCCCTAGAAGCAAAGAAGCACCTAGTGCATTTTGGGGCCTCTTTTTTATTAGAATATATTTTAGGCAGCATGCCAGGTTTGAAAAGGTGTTGAGGTGCCAAAACAGTAGGAATCCCCCAAAAGTGACCCCATTTTGGAAACTACACCCCTCAAGGAATTCATTTATGATTGTTGTTACCATTTTGACCCCACAGTTTTTACATAGCACGTATTTGAGTTGGGCTGTGAAATTAAAAAAATGATTTTTTTTCCCAATAAAATGATAATATCCCATTTTGTTGCCCAATTTGTCCTTAGTGCAGCAATACTCCATTTGTGGCGATAAACTGCCGTTTAGGCCCATGGGAGGGCTCAGAAGGAAAGGAGCGCTATGTGTTCTTTGGAGTCCAGATTTTGCTGGATTTTTTTTCCGGTGCCATGACGCATTTGCAGTGCCCCAGAGGTATCAAAGCAATGGAAACCCACCAGAAGTGACCCCATTTTAGAAACTGCACCCCTCAAGGAATTCATTTATGGGTGTTGTGACCATTAAGACCACACAGTTTTTTTCACTGAATTTATTTGAATTGGGCTGTGAATTTAATTTTTTTTTATTTTTTCCAATAAGATGTAGGTTTGGCTCAAAATTTCTTATTTTCACAAGGAATAAAATACCCCATTTTGTTTCCCAATTTGTCCTGAGTGCGGCAATATCCCATTTGTGGTGATAAACGGCCGTTTGGGCCCATGGGAGGGCTCAGAAGGAAAGGACTACCATTTGCCCTACTGGGGATTTTCTGGTGCTAAGTCATGTATGCAGAAGCCCCTGAGGTACCAGTACAGTTGAAACCCCCGAGAAGTTACCCAGTTTTAAAATCTACACTCCTTAAAGAGGCTCTGTCACCAGATTTTGCAACCCCTATCTCCTATTGCAGCGGATCGGCGCTGCAATGTAGATAAGAGTAACGTTTTTTTTTTTTCAAAAACGAGCATTTTTGGCCAAGTTATGACCATTTTTATATTTATGCAAATGAGGCTTTCTTAAGTACAACTGGGCGTGTTTAAAGTTAAGTCCAACTGGGCGTGTATTGTGTGTGTACATCTGGGCGTTTTTACTTGTTTTACTAGCTGGGCGTTGTGAATAGAAGTGTATGATGCTGACGAATCAGCATCATCCACTTCTCTTCGTTAACACCCAGCTTCTGGCAGTGCACAGACACACAGCGTGTTCTCGAGAGATCACGCTGTGACGTCACTTCCTGCCCCAGGTCCTGCATCGTGTCGGACGAGCGAGGACACATCGGCACCAGGCGACGCCGATCTGCTGCAATAGGAGATAGGGGTTGCAAAATCTGGTGACAGAGCCTCTTTAAGACATTCATCTAGAGGTGTAGTGAGCATTTTGACCGGAGACATACACCCCATAAATTGTAATGTGGGTTCTCACGGGTTCGGCAATACCCTACATGTGGCTGTTATCAGCTGCCTGGGCACACAGCAGGGCTCAGAAGGGAAAGACGAGGGGGGATAAGCTGTGCGGAGTGCATCAGGGTAAGTAAAACGGGGCTAGATTAAAAATCAAGGGATGTATGATAAATATTAAAACACTCTTTCATACAGAGCCCTGGTTTTTCGGGACACGTGTCACATTGATATATTGTGACTCTTATAGCAGACTTTGCAGCTCTTTTGACTTTTTCCCTTCTTGCCAGTTTGGGGAATTTCTCCTGGAAAGTGTTGCCCTGGTACGATGCGTGTGGCCTCGCTTCCTGAAGTACTGGGTGCCCCCCCTTCTTGTTCCCTAAGGATTAGGTTCTTGATAACCACCTCTTGAAATTCCAGGGAAAGTTCCCCTCTGGCCTGCCCATCGACGTAGCACGTACGCATTGTACAATGCCATCTGTATGATGTGCACCGCCAGCTTCTTATACAACACCGCATGGCGCTTCAGGGCTTGATCTGACAAGTCCACCCCTCCCATGTACCTATTGTAGTCCAGGATGCAGTCTGGTTTGGGGGTCTCTGTACTGGTACCTCGTCCTGCTACATTGGTACTGGTGTGGCCATGTATTATTGTCAATTCAAGGACATCTCTCTTGTCCTTTTACTTGACACACAATATGTTGCTGCTAAAATGTGCCTTCTCTCACCCCTGTTTGCCCAAACAGAGTCTTAGGGAGGCTTCTCAGATTTCTTCTAGCAGTGCTGCATGCCGCAGTCCTTCTGGAAGCGAGGCACTTGAAGAGTGGGACTCTCGTATAAAAATGATCCAGGTAGAGGTGGTAACCCTGGTCCAGCAGTGGGTGCACCAAATCTCACACAATTTTTGCATTAACTCCCAGTAAGGGGGGGGGGGGGGGCATTCTGTGGGCTGAATACTGCTGTCCTTCCCTTCATATATCCTAAATTTGTAGGTATACCCTGATGCACTCTCACATAGCTTATACATCTTCACGCCATACCTTGCCCTCTTACCCGGCAGGTACTGGCGGAATTGAAGCCTCCCTTTAAAATGTACCAAGGACTCATCAATAGAAATACACTTCTCGGGGGTGTATGCTTGGGAAAACTGGGCATTGAAACAGTCTAATAGGGGTCTCCGTTTATACAAACGGTTAAAACTAGGGTCATCTCGGGGTGGGCACTGCTCATTGTCAGTATAATGTAAGAAGCAAAGTATTGCCTCATTTTTTTTTTTTTTTAGGTTCCAGTTCAGTTCTGAAGTTGCTTTGAGGGACCTATATATTAGACACCCCTATCAAACACCCCATTTTAGAAACTAGACCCCTCAAAGTATTCACAACAGCATATAGAGAGTTTATTAACCCTTTAGGTGTTTCACAGGAATTTAGAGCAAAATACAGGTGAAATTTACATATTTTCTTTTTTGTCAGAAAATCTTTTTTTTTCTTCCATTTTTTTCTGTAAAACAGAAGGTTTTACCAGAGAAATGCAACTTAATACTTATTGCCCAGATTCTGCAGATTTGAGAAATATCCCACATGTGGCCCTAGTGCGGTAATAGACTGAAGCACCGGCCTCCGAAGCAAAGGCGCACCTAGTGGATTTTGAGGCCTCCTTTTTATTAGGCACCATGTCCGGTTTGAAGAGGTCCTGTTATGCCAAAACAGTACAAACCCCCTAAAAGTGACCCCATTTTGGATACTAGACACCTTGAGGAATTCATTGTAGTTTTCATGGGGTGCATGCGGCTTTTGATCCGTCTTTATTCTATTTTTAAGTGGCGTGGTGACTAAAAAACAGCAATTCTACTATTGTCTTTTATTTAAAAAAATTTACAGCGTTCACCGTGCGCTATAAATGACATTCACTTTATTCTGCGGGGCGATACGATTACGGCGATACCTTATGTTTATAAAAAAATTTCATGTCTTATGGCGTTTGCACAATAAAATACTTTTTGTAAAAAATCATTTACGTTTTGTGTTACCTTATTCTAAGAGCCAGAACTTTTTTATTTTTCAATCAACAAAGCGGTGTGAGGTTTTTTGCGTAACAAACTGTAGTTTCGATCAGAACCATTTTTAGGTACATGCGACATTTTGATCTCTTTTTATTAAATTTTTTTGGAGGTGAAGTGACTAAACAATTGTGATTCTGCTATGGTTTATTATCATTTTATTTTATGGCGTTCACCACGCGGGATAAATAACAAAATAATTTTGTAGTTCAGGCCGTTACAGACGCGGCGATACCAATTATATATAGTTTATTTGTTTATTTATATTTATTAATAAAAAAGGACTGCTAAGGGAAAAAGGGGAATTTTTACTTTTATTTAAAACTTTTATTTTCTTATTTTTACACAACTTTTTTTTACTTTTTTTTAACTTTATTACTTTGTCCCACTAGGGGACTTGAGGTTCAGCAGGCCCTGATGGCAATTCTAATACACTGCATTACATGCCTACTTTACTGTGAGAGCTGTGAATCTATGGAATAGTCTACCGCAGGAGCTGGTCACAGCAGGGACAGTAGATGGCTTTGAAAAAGGCTTAGATAATTTCCTAGAACAAAAAAATATTAGCTCCTATGTGTAGAAATTTTTCCCTTCCCTTTTCCCGTCCCTTGGTTGTACTTGATGGACATGTGCCTTTTTTCAACCGTACTAACTATGTAACCCCTGCACAAGGCCCATCATATGGTTGCCTCGACAACACTGCAACTAGATTGGTCTGGACAACAAAATGATAGGCACTCTTGGTTAGAAAATAGTAGGGGATACATGGAAGAAAGTATAGCTGCAAGAGCAGACTACACAGAGCTTGTTTGTAGTGTTTTACCATGGAGAGACAGGTCTGCATAGGAGCTGTAGCATACCTCCCAACTTTCAAGTATCACAAAGAGGGACTACTTTTTTTTTCTTTTAAGCCATGCCTCTAATCCCACCCGATCCTCACCCATACACACCCGGTCCTCACCCATACACACCTGGTTCAGCCCACACATTATCATGCTCCCGTAGTGCCTCCCACACAGTATAATGCCAAATAGCTGCCACCATACAGTATAATGCCCCCATAGATGCACCCATACAGTATAAAGTCAACACAGGTGCCCCCATTTATTCCACTCAATCAGTAGCCACTGACGTCACTGTAAATATATCCAGCGCTTAAAGTAGCGTTGTGCCCGGGGAGTCCTCGGCGAGTGGATGAGCTCCCTCTGCTCTGAACTAATTCTGAAGCAGGGAGCTGATGGTTTCCTGCTTCAGCATTGGGTTCAACTGTATCTGCGTCCTAGGGACGCAGATACAGTTGACAGCTAGACATACCCCCGGCCGCCCGGGACAGCGGGACACCACCCGGAATCCGGGATTGTCCCACTGAATCTGTGACGGTTGGGAAGTAGCCATAAATCAGCAGCCGTAGTGCTTCTTTAACTGCTGCTCTATATATTTTGACTAGATTTTGAATATATTTTGCACCTCATTGTTTAATCAAACTAGACAAGAACTACCAACTTTGACACTTCTTGATCTCTATGCACTATGTCAGACAGGTTGCTCTAGAACCAAAACCCCCTTAGAATCACTTTGTGTTGCGTCAGGAGGCCATACTCTCGCCTACATCTATGGAATTTATATCTGTAATGTTCGTGCCTGCGGGCTGTCAGCTCCAGCCTCCCGCTGACAGCCGCAGCCACGAGTCGGCAAGCGCTGGCCCCAGCCTCCTCCTCAGGAGACGCCAGCGCTTGCATCCACTCACCTCTGCCGGAGCCCGCAGGGTGCGCGCGCACGCTCGTCCCCGCTCTTAAAGGGGCAGCGCGCGCGGACCTTTGACCCGTGAGTACCCTGGGCTATAAGAGGGGTCCAGCCCCCTAGTTCGATGCCTGAGCGTTGTTAGTTTCCCCAGTCTGTCTTGCAAATGGTCCCTTAGTGTTTCCCGTTCCTGTTGTTACCCGTACCTTGTTCCCTGTTCCTGTTTCCCGTGCTTTGCCCTATTATCAAGTCGTGCCACGTCCTGTGTCATCTGCCACGTCCTGTGTCATCTGCCACGTCCAGAGGAATCTGCCACGTCCTGTGTCATCTGCCACGTCTGGAGGAATCCGTCACATCCTGTGTCATTGGCCACGTCTGGAGGAATCCGCCACGTCCGGAGGAATCCGCCACGTCCTGTGTTATCTGCCACGTCTGGAGGAATCCGCCACGTCCGGAGGAATCCGCCACGTCCTGTGTTATCCGCCACGTCCGGAGGAATCCGCCACGTCCTGTGTCATCTGCCACGTCCAGAGGAATCTGCCACGTCCTGTGTCATCTGCCACGTCTGGAGGAATCCGCCACGTCCTGTGTCATCTGCCACGTCCAGAGGAATCTGCCACGTCCGGAGGAATCCGCCACGTCCTGTGTTATCTGCAACGTCCGGAGGAATCCACCAACTCTGGCGCAACTTGCGGCTCCTGTGTCATCCGCCACGTTTGGCGCCATCTGCTGCACCCATCTCATCTGTGCCAGAGTTGCGGCCACCATCTGGACTATTCAGGTACCCTTGTGCGGAACATTGTATTTCTGGGGTGTCCTGTTGTTTGGCCAGCTGCCTCCCCGCTGCGGCGGTACGGCCTAGTGGGTCCACTAACCCGCTCCGTGACAATATCTCCCCATCGGGATCTCCGGCTCTGACATATATGCTTAATTGGGAGATGGATTTACATATCTCTTTCATGGCTGACCAAAGGGACCAATTGTTCACCTTAACTCACAAATCCTCTATCTCCAGCGGGATATAGGAGGCAGGGTTTAAGGTCCTCTCCAGATGGTATTGGGTCCCTTCCAAGCTACACTCACTCATGTCGTCAGCTTCCCCTCTGTTGGCAATGTGTAACCAAGACTGGCACACTTCTGCATGTCTTTTGGGAGTTCCCAGTGTTGGCTAGCTTTTGGTCTGATGTTTGGCACATAACCTCTAAGTTTACTGATTTTACCTTGCCAAAATCTCCCGCCATGTTCCTGCTCCACCATTGCGACATCCCGCTTCCCACATACAAATGCTCTGTCGTTCGACATCTGGTGAGTGCTGCTAGAGTCTGGTAACCGGCACTATGGAGACAGACCACTTCTCATTCAGCTCATATGTGGGTTAATAAGATACAGGGGGTCATGAGGATGGGAGGCTTAGTGCATTAATATTTTTACAGCTTCTAATTGGTTCAATGGTAGCCGTATAAATTTATATGCACCGAGTTCCCCCTGGTGGTGATTGCACGCACAAAGTTTTATCATGTGTGAAGGGAAGCAGAGGATTTGGAGCTGTATGGAGGAGATATTTATCAATGTATATATGCCAGTAATCTTGTGTAAATACATGGAAAAATATAGTGTTCAGACTGAGCGCCATAATTATAAAGCACCTGTTCCACTTGCACACAACCAAGTTCGGGCAGTGAAAAACGGTCAGAGTGTCGGCTGGATTTCCCAGCACCACCGCGGTCCAGGTGAACAGGACTTCTGCCATCATAGACATTTTATGATGTTAGGAGTCCCTGCCTCCCCGCAGAACTGCTGTTCCGTACTTCATCATTTTGTTCAGTTCGGAACAGCAATTCCATGGGGAGACAGGGACTGCTAGCATTGTAAAATAGCTGTGATGCCAGGAGTCCTGTTCACCTGTACCGCGTTCGAGCCGGGAAATGCGTTTTTCACGGCCCGAACTCGGTCGTGTGTGAGAGGTGTAAATGAGTAAGAGATACTGCCACAAATTATGGTGAATATCAACTTAATAAAAAATTAGTATCTTTGTTGAAGCTCTCATTGGAGCCCATACTAAGTTTTGTTATAAGGCGTTATAATTTCTGTGTACACCCCTGTGTAGGACCCTGTGTCTGATGAAAGCTTATAGTTTGGCCCTTTATCTTGGGACACTAGAGCTACTGTGCGTCCAGTGACGCCTTGACTTTGGCCAGTGGTAGGCTTGTGGTGAGTTGTTAATAGGGTTGCTACTTTTCCAACACAAAAATATCTGTCTGGTTAAGATGCGTAAAATAGTGGGTGTGGCTTCACACAGAGTGTGATTTTACACGTGGAGTTTCAATGCTAATTTGGTAAAGGTTGCCATACACATTTGATGAATATTGGCCGAACCCGCTGCCCCGTGCTGCTTCAGCACTGACGTTCCGATGACGTCACATACGGCATTGTGGGTCCGCAGGATGCTCCTCTTTTTCATTAGCTATAATTGCTAACATCTTACTTTACATTCAGTAGCTGCAGTAAGGGCTGGGACAAGGTATTTTGGTTCCCTTGGCAGATTAAATTGCGCCCCCACACACATGCTGTGCTCCCGAATACACTTAATGTCACACTGTGCCCTCTGAATGCAATCGTGTCACGCACACACAGTGTCCCATAAAAATAGTACCACATGATGTGCCCCCTGAAAATAGTGCAATAGGCTGTGCCTATATAAAAATAGTGCCACACACAGTGCCACCTGTAGAAAGTGACACACACAGAGCCCCCAGTAGAAAGTGCGACACACAATGCCACGTTTAGATAATGCCACATGCAGTTCCCCCTTTAGAGAGTGCCACACGCAGTGCAATTTTTAGGTGGTGCCAAACACAGTTCCACCTTTGGATAGTTCCACACACAGTGCCCCTATAGAAAGTGCAACACAGGGGTACCCCCTGTAGAAAGTGGCACAGTGCCCCCTATAAATAATTCCCCACAAAGTACCCCCTGTGACTCCAGACCTTTGATAAGACCACAGATCAGACTAAAAAAGGAAAAAAGTTCTGAATTAAAAAAAAGATTACTCACCTTTTAAATGCACCTGCCGCTCCAGCACGGATGTTCCGCTGGTCCCTGTCAATCCTGCAGCAATGATGTCATGTACATTAATTACGCGTACGCTGAAGTCAATCACGGGCCCCTAATGCTGTAAATGGCACATGAATGATGTACGTAGCGTCATTGCTGCAGGACTGGTGGGGACCACCAGAACGTCAGCGCTGTAGCGGCAGGTGGATTTAAAAGGTGAATAATCATTCTTTAGTTTTTAATATTGACTGCAGTTGCTGAAAGTTTTTTACGGCAATTATTATTAGCGGTGAAAAACGTTTACCGTTACCGGCTTCTTCATATGGATACCGGTCGGGTGGCAACCCTAGCTTTGAAGTGTAGCGACGGGAAGCCGAGAGGTGCAGAGTGGATAGAGGAGATGCCATAATACTGTTGCTAATCCACAGCACATGCCTGAAGTCCCCAATGGGGGCTGTACCAAAGAGCTTGTGCTTGTCACTGGCAGAGAAACTGTGAGCAGTGATAGAAAGTGTAATGATGGGGGTAAGGAAACAGACAAGTGAGCCCTAATCTACCCGCCACTCAGTCCCTGCCTACTTGCAACGACCCGCCCTAGATGACGGGGTACAACTGGGCGACGGTCCCTACACTCAATAAGTGCCCGACAGACAAACAGACAAGGGTACACAGAAGCAAGGGAAAAGGGGCAGTTGCCCACGGCAACACCGTGAGCAACAAGAGTGGTGAACGAGACGAGTCAAACCAGGAGTGTACGAGGTACCAAACGCAGAGCAGGAGAGTAGTGAACAAGCCGAGTCAAACCAGGAGTGTACGAAGTACCAAACGCAGAGCAGGAGAGTAGTCAGTAAGCCAGGGTCAATATGAAGCAGGGTCAAATGGTTCAAGAAGCTGCAGCAGGGCCAGGAAACAAAACAAGAAGAATCACAAGCAAGGAGGAACAGGAAAGGCAGGTATAAATAGACAGAGGGCAGGAGCTAGCTCCGTCTGGCCAGGCTGTGATAGGCTCTCCCACTCCTAAGCCTGCCATCCTGAGTGGTGAAAGATGGAGTCAGTCTCACAGACATAGAAGCAGGTGCAGACTGATTACCTATGGCCGTGGATACAGAAGCTGTGCCTGGCAGATCCTTAACAGAAAGCCTTCTTTGTTTGGGAGCAATTACTAGGTTCGTGTGGGATGTGATAAGTCAGCCCCTGTGAGGACGTTATTAACCAATACTTATTGGGAGGTGGCTATCCTGAGGCCTAGTAATTGTCCTGCAAAGAACGTGGACTATGACCACTAAGGAAGTTGTCTTGTGAAATAACTGGACGGGGCACTGTGCATGGAAGTGAGAGTCCTGTGACGTGTGGATTAGTGAAGGATAATGGGACAGTGGCGGATCACCATAGGGGCGTTTATGGCGACCGCCTGGGGCCCGAGGGGCTCATATCCGCCCAAAGTACATTGCAGTTTTGTTGCAAAACTGCATTGTGTATGCCCTCCAAAAGGACTTGCAGATGACTTTATATTTGCAGTTCTTGTTACTGTTGAAAGACCTGCAGGTTGCATGACCCTGTAGGCAGGTCCTTAAACAAGAGAGTACAGCAGCAAGACTCCATAGAGAAGACTGTGAGCTGCTATGTAAGTATATGGGTCTGTATTAGTTTAGGAGGTCTGGGTGTTTGTATTTAGGGGGTCTGGCCTGGGTTTTTTATTACTTTAAGGGGTCTAGGGGCTGTATTGAGGGGGTCTGGTGTCTGTATTAGTTTGTATTTAGGGGGTTGGGGTCTGTATCTAGGGGTCTAGTCCAATGTCTGTATTTAGGGGGTCTGGTCTAGGATCTGTATTTATTTAGGGTGCTTGTTCTGTGGTATGTATTTGTTTAGGGGGGTCTGGTCTGTGGACTGCAATAGCATAGAAGGTCTGGGGTCTGCATGTATTCTAGGATCTGGTCCGGAGTCTGAATTTATTAGTCAGAATTAATGTATGGGCCTGGGGTCTGAATATGCTTAGGGGTCTAGTCTGCAGTCTGAATTAATTTAGGGAGCTTGGTGTCTGAATTTTTGTTTTGCTATATAGGCTGGAAATAGATGCAGAAGCGAGAGGCAAAGAGATCTCAGCAGAAAACTCTGCAGTGGTCAGGAGAAGTTGCCATAATGTTTTGTGTCAGATGGTGAAGAAAAGAAAAGAGAACGACTCCTATCAGAGAAGACGACACATGTCAGTCACTGGATTTATAGAGAATCTGTCACCTCTCCTGACATGTCTGTTATAGGAAATATTTATATTCCACAAAAAGTCTCTGTGTAGCCAAAGACTTTTAGAGAACTGGTTGTTACCATTCCCTTTGTCAGGAGGATGTGTTCCTACACATTGTGATACTGTCAGTGATGGTTGGAGACTGTCAGTATGTAGGGACAGAGCCCTTTGACAAGGGGAATCGTAAAACCCATTTGTCAATGCTCGCACACAAAGGTGGTGTTGACTATAGGCACGGCAGGATGGTGGTGGAGAAGGGGGGCCCAAGTTTTGAGAACAGCCCATGGCCTATGGTCTACTTAATCCACCACTGTAGTAGGATAAAGTCAAGCCACAGAAGTATGTAGTATATGTATATATATTTGAATATATATATATATATATATATATGTGTGTATATAAAAAAAAAATATATATATATATATAAAAACAAGACAAGTGTATTTAAGTAATCCCTCCTGCAACTGCTTTGTCTACTGCGATCATCTTATCTGCATCTCTTTTATTACAAACAAAAGGGGAGCCCCCGTTAAACCCCCTCTAATAAATCCTATTATCATACTACCTACAGAGAAAGTGAAGAATCTGGTACAATATTTGTCCACCAACATTGTCAACCCATGACATATTACCTAAAACATAGGGATTAAAACAATAATCTGTATCAACACGTGCAGAATACCTGGGAATTAACCACTTTGGCCTCTAAACCAATTATTAAGGGTTGAACCAACTAAGCCACTCAGGCCATTTCAGATTCCAGTCCTGAGTTTTCTTTTCTGAATTTTTCCTTCACCACAATTTTCTACAAATGAGAATATTATTTTTTTTATGAGAGATTATTATTTTCATATTTGCAAGATGCAACTATACCCTTTAGCCTGACACATGCCTCACTCGCTAAAAGTCCATTACTAAGTTTTGCTGATGTTGCAACTATAAAATGGGTGCAAAAAAGTACCTGTATTATGCACGTCTAAGGTTGCCACCTGGCTGTTAAATCACCGGCCCAATCAGTGTTACTACCGGGATGCCAGTGCCTGTATTTCATTTGTATCGGCAGTAGTCTTTACCAGTAATCTTTACAAAATATGTTGGTGCAGGTGCCCTAATTTATTTCATGGATGGCAGGAGGGCTGTGGCATGGGAGGACAGCAGTAGCAGGACTCGAAACTCCTCTCCTCTGGTGGGAGCAAGTCCTAATTCCTTCCTTACACTGGCCTGGAGGTGGTAGTCAATTAGGAGTATGGCCCGGGAAGGATGAAGATCTACTAGTACTGAGCTCTGACTCTGACTGTGTCCCTTCCTGAGAAAGTGAGTTGAACTGTCTTGCACTCTTGCGGGTGGCTGTTTAAAGGGAATGTGTTGCTAGAAATATATTTTATTTTTTTTTTAGTTAAACTATTATTATTTCAGTGATTACACATTGTTTTAATTTTTTGCATTTTTTCACAAGTCAGGAAATATTATAAATTAGATTCTAATTTATAACATTTCCATGTACTGGGCACTAGAGGGAGCAGTTCCCAAAATTGCAGCATTGTCAATGTGGTAAAGCAACCTCATTGCTTTATGCTGCAAATTTGGGGTAGACACACACTCTCTAGTGTCCTCACACAATCCCCCCTCCCTTATTCTGGCTAGTGCCAGGAGAAGGAGGGGGTTGAATCTTCAAACCTTCTACACTGTGTGCTGCCATTTTCTGAGCGACTGCACAGTGTAGGAGGATTAGATACAGTGCTAAGCAGACAGTATAACACGAACACACACGAACATAATACACACAGCACATACACAAACGTAAATTCTGCCGCCTCTGCTGCCTCCGCTCCTATTCCTTGCGCCTTCGTTTCCTTGAACATATGGCCGGAAGCCGTGGCCGGAAGTCGTCATCTTACTGTCCGGCAGCGGCTTCCGGTCCAAACAAAAATGGCGGCAGATTTCGCTCTGCTAACGAGCTTTGTTTTGGTCTGTGTGGGAGCGGCGCATGCGCCGTTCCCACACAGACGGCGTACGCTGCAGAGAATGGAACGGCTTCCGTTCGCATTCTCTGTGGGGATGTATGTGCCGTATTCCCTCTCTGTATGTGTCGTTAATCGAACACAAATAAATTAATTTTATTATCTTACTAAAAGCAATTAAAAAAAAAAATTTCATGACACCTTCCCTTTAAGTTGGGAGTGGCTCCCCAGTCCCCAAGTATGTACCTGTCTGCCTGAATCATGCAGACAGCTCCTGCTCGGCCTCGGCTGCTCCCTGAATGTTAGGCTGGCTAGGGCCATTCAGTCAGGGGACACTGCTGCGACGCTCACACAGTGGGACTTCTGGGCACTCACAGTCCCTGGCGGCACCCTGCATCTGCAGGGGCGGCTGTGCAGACAGACACTTCCCTGGCTGTGAGCTGCTTTTTTTCTCGTCTCTAAAAACCTGTCAGATTCACCATTTTGTTTTTTATCACCACCCCTCACAAAACATGGAATAAAAAGTGATCATAAAGTCGCATATAACCCAACATGGGAGAGACGGGTTTTCCATGGGGACGGCGCCTGCGCCGCTGACCATGTGCATTCATGGTTACGTTACATTGACGAGATTTTCTTTATTTGGCAAGGATCGGAGTCTGGTCTGATGAATTGCATGCAGGTAGGAACTTAATAATAATTCATTTAATATTAAGTTGACTTACAAATACCATCAACAATGTACAGAATTTCTGGATATACGCATTTTTGCAGACACTCTGGTTTTTTACATACTGATGTCTTTCGAAAATCGACATCAGTCAACTCTTTACTGCATGCATCATCAGCCCACACTCTGTCAACCATTAAAGTCATCCCGGTTGGCCAGTTCCTCAGGATGAAACGGATCTGTCCCTCAGATGCCCTATTCGAACAACAATCTAAAGACCTGAGATCAAGGTTTAGAGAGAGGGGCTATAGTAACAGAACCATCAAGTTGGGGTATAGGAGAGCAAGAGCTACTCCACACAATGATCTCTTGAGATCTAAACAACAACAGATCAGTGAATCAGGTGTAAGATTTATATCTACATATAATGGCCAGTGGAACAAGATGAGAACCATCTTGGAAAAGCACTGGCCCATCCTGAAATCTGAACCACTATTGGCTCAAAATTTATCAGATAGGCCGATGATGACAGCTAGAAGAGCTAAAAATCTGAAAGACTTCCTCGTTAAAAGCCACTATATACCACGCCAGATATGTCCCTTTGGCTCCAGGGGACTGAGAAAGGGATGATACCTATGTGACGACTGTAGAGCCTGCGCAAATAACTGCAGGGCAACCAACTTCTCAGCCAACGGAATGAGGGACTTTGAAATTAGAGAGTATATCTCATGCAGCATCATCATGCAGCATCATACATGTGGTATATTATGCCATGTGTGGCTGTCCTAAAATTTACGTTGGATTAACTTCCAGAGAGCTGAGAATTCGTACGAGAGAGCACGTACTCGACATTGTAGGGGCTGGTGAGATAGAGAATTTAACACAGCTAAAGACCCTACCCAGACATTTTAAGCTATACCATGGCTGCAATCCTAAAACACTATTAGGCCTCATTTACACGAGCGTATGCGTTTTGCGCGCGCAAAAAACGCTGCGTTTTGCGCGCGTATGCATGGCGTATGCACTGCGTATACGCAGCCTTGTTGCGTTTTAAACGCGCAAAAGGCATTTGACAGCTCCGTGTGTCATGATGCGCGGCTGCGTGATTTTCACGCAGCCGCCATCATAGAGATGAGGTAGTCGAGGCCCGTCACTGTCCAAGGTGCTGAAAGAGCTAACTGATCGGCAGTAACTCTTTCAGCACCCTCGACAGTGAATGCCGATCACAATATACACCAACCTGTGAATAAAAAAAGACATTCAAACTTACCATGAACTGCCTGCTTCCTCCAGTCCGGTCTCCCGGCCGTTGCCTTGGTGACGCGTCCCTCTCTTGCCATCCGGCCCCACCTCCCAGGATGACGCCGCAGTCCATGAGACCGCTGCAGCCTGTGATTGGCTGCAGCCTGTGCTTGGTCTGTGATTGGCTGCAGCTGTCATTTGGACTGAACTGTCATCCCGGGAGGTCGGACCGGAGTTATCGGTAAGTCAGAACGTCTTTTTTTTTTTACAGGTTCATGGATTTTCGGAGCGGAAGTCACTGTCCATGGTGCTGAACCAGTTTAACGCTTTCAGCACCGTGGACAGTGACTGTCTCCTGACGTCGCGTACCCGAACATTTTTTACCGGTTTCGGTCAAAACGAGTTTGGCCGAACCCGGTGAAGTTCGGGGCGCTCATCTCGAATTTGACACTCCGTTTGGAT
Organism: Rhinoderma darwinii; assembly: GCF_050947455.1. NCBI lineage: Eukaryota > Metazoa > Chordata > Amphibia > Anura > Rhinodermatidae > Rhinoderma > Rhinoderma darwinii. Next base: position 146,942,856 of record NC_134691.1, on the reverse strand, counting down.
GTTTGTAAACAGAAAAGCACGTGGTGCTTTTCTGTTTACATTCATCCTTTTGACAGCTCTGGCGTGATTTTCGCGCATGCAACGCAGGACCGTCAGTGTGGCATGCGTTGTTTTCACGCACCCATTGAAGTCAATGGGTGCGTGTTGCGTGAAAAACGCAAGATTATGGAACATGTCGTGAGTTTTACGCAACGCACTCACGCAGCGCAAAATACACGCATCGTCTAAACAGCCCCATAGACTATTATAGGTCCGTACGACACGCGTGAAAAGCACGCGCGTCGCACGCGCGTATAATACGTTCGTGTAAACGAGGCCTTAGTGAGAGGAATTGACAGAATACATGGTGGCATCAGGGGTGGCAATGTGATGAGAGTGTTAGCACAAAGAGAGTGCAAATGGATTGTCATGGTGGGATCCATGGCACCCCAAGGATTAAATGAAAAACTCAGCTTTGTTCCGTTTTTATAGTCTCTACCATCTTTGCTTTTTTATTAAGTGTGTTCTTTATTGCTTGTTTTTATTAGGTTCCGTGTACGATATACATATTTGTCCTTTGTCTGATACTTTGAACTGGGGAGAAGATACTCTTCAAACATCATACAACATTGTGAATATGAGAATTTGCGTCTCTACCTTAGTTATATTAAATCAACTGGATGAATTCTTTCATCTTGACTATCCATCTATAACTGATTAGAAATGCATATTTATGAGACATTTGACTCATCTTGTTTACTTGTCATTAATGAGTATAAAAAATTGTTTTCATTACTATGTGATAGATACCCATTGTCCATCATACTCGGCTCTTATTATGCTTTGTGTGATGCACAATGGTTAATTTGCTAATTTGATGTAAACCCCTGAATGGTAGTATTATTATTCACTTTTCTCACTTGTGTGTATATATATATAAAATATATTTTCTTATGTAAAAATATTATTAAATATATTTTTAGCACTGCACTGTTATATTTTGCCCTAATTGAGATTAATAAATTATTTAATTATGCACAAATTGGCATATAATTTTTATCCTATATCACATTGTTTTTTATTTGTCCATTTCACTTTGTATTTTCTGTTGCTGTGCAGTATGAATTTTTGTGGGATCTGCCTATTTTTATGTTTCATTAGTCCCCCACATGTGTTTTATTTATCCATTTTTTTTTTCCCTAACCTTTTCTAATTATTTTTTCACACTATTTCATACCCCTTAATTTTTATGTATTCACATAATACCTCTTTTCAGGGCTATATACATATTTTTGGCTACGTGTCAGTTAAATCATCTATGTCCTCCGTATCTATTTATTCTAATTGATCTCGTTCATCCCATATTCAAGTTTGACGACGAGGTGCGCATGCGTGTGGAGGCTGTCGTGGCGATATCTTATCCCCTCCGGCTCCTATGGGCGCAATTCGCATGTCCGGAACTCCCGTTACGCGTCGGGAATCCGGATGTGCGCTGCAGTGCTTGGAGCCGGAAGTGGGACACGCCCCGTTTCCGGCCACGCCACTATACATGCGCCGTTACTCGTCGCCTAAACGAGGACATCTGCTTCACATTCTCTCCTCACTATTTAAGGGTGACTTTCTGTCAGGACACACACACACACACACACACGCACACACACACACCCTGAGGAAGCACTGGAAGCGAAACGCGCTTTGGGGTCCATGTGGAGAACCAAGTACTGAGTTACTCTTTTGCTGTTGCTATGGGTAAGGCTAGGGTTACCTATTATGGATTGATGCACTGACACTTTATCCTAACTTCCCCTCTCCCTTCTCTATACCATAGAATCCAATATGTATGGGGATTATGTACTAGAAATAGGGAACCCATCCTTCATCTAAATACAAAACCACTAAATTACTCATTTTAGCCCACAGCATTTATATATATATAACTCAGTATTTTTGTCCATTTGCTCAATTTATCTTACTGGAGTCTTGTCTTTATGTATGTTTTTAATACATTGTTTGTTATATGTGTTCAATAAAATATTTACATTTTTTAGAAATTTGGCTATAAGCTCTGCTTTTTCTCTTGTGTATGGTTCATGATATGGAGCTGCCTTTGTGGTAAATGATGGGGGATGTTTTTGTTTCAAACAGTGCCCAGCCCGCATTATAACTGCTTTTGGAGTTTATATAGTGAATATAACCCAACATAGTACCAATAAAAACTACAACCCGTCCCGCAATAAACAAGCCCTTACACAGCTTTTTTGACTGAAAAATCAAAAAGTTATGGCTCTCCGAATAAAGTGACACAAAATGTGCAGAGTGTCCAAAAGCGGATAAGATTGGGCACCATTTATCAGTGTGACATTGTCCGCATATCTCTGAAATATTATTTATTTACCGCATTATTATACCCTCTTATTATGCCCTGATGTACTCCGCACAACTTACATATGCCTCCACATTATAAACTGAAATACCAGTAAAACTCCAAACAGAACAACTGCCAAGCAATATCTGCGCTCCAAAAGCCAAATACTGCTCCCTCCCTTCTGAACCCTACAGCGTGCCCAAACTGCAGTTTACGTCCACCTATATGGCATTGCCATACCCGGGGAAACCAGCTTAGCCGTTTACGAGATGTGTGTCTTCAGTGGTACAAACTGGGCATAACATATAGTGCACTAAAATGGCATATCAGCGGAAAATTGCAATTTTCACTTTGCACCATCCCCTTCCAAAAGCCATAACTTATTTATTTTTCCATCTATATAGTCCTATGAGGGCTTGATTTTTGCGGGACGAGTTGTAGTTTCTCGTAGTATGTTCTTTTGTGCCATAATATACTAGGAAACGCGAAAAAAATTATTTGTGGGGTAGAAAATTAAAAAACAGCGATTCTGACATTGTTTTTTGTGCTTCGATTTTTAAGGAATTCACTGTGCAATTAAAACATGTTAACTTTATTCTGCGGGTCAATACGATTACGGTGATACCAAATCTATATAGTTTTTCCTATATTTTACTACTTTTACAAGTAAAAAACGAAGTGTAAAAAATAAAATTAATTTTGTGTCCTCAAATTCTGAGAGCCATAACTTTTTTATTTTTCCATCAAGTAGTACGGGGGCTTATTTTTTCGGGAAAAGCTGTCGTTTTTAATGATACCATTTTGGGGTACAATCAACGTTTTGATCACTTTTTATTCCATTTTTTGTGGGAGGTGACCAAAAAATAGCGATTCTGGCGTTTACAATTCTTTTTTTACGGCGTACACCATGGGGGTTAATTATGTTTATTTACTATTTGTTTTTTACTATGCTCTAGGGGGAAAATGGGAAAAGGCTTTTTTTTTTTACTTTTAATTTATTTATTTATTTTTTTACACAAAAAAACCCTTTATTTTACAAATTTTTACTTTTTTTATTAGTCCCCCAAGGGAACTTTAACCAGCGATCGTTGGATCACTTGCACGATATACTGCAATACTAATGTATTGCAGTATATCATCTTTCTGACAGGCCAGAGGCAGGGCTTAATAGGAGTACAAAGATGGCAGACCTGGGGGCCTCCATTAGGCCCCGAGGCAACCATCGCCACCCTGCAATTGCATTGCGGGGGGTGTGATGAGCTGCAAGAGGGGGTCGCCCCCCACTTTCTAATGATTTAAATGCCACGGTCTAAAGAGTTAAACGAGCAGGATTGCGCTCGAGCACGATCCCGCTCATTACTGTGAAGTGTCGGCTGTAACATACAGCCGACACCAGCATCGTATGGAGCGGGTTCACTCCGTGAGCCCGTTCCATACGTCCCCTACCCGGCTATGACGTTACCATATGTCAAATGTCGGGAAGGGGTTAATTACTAATGGAAAAACACCTGTGGGGGGCAAAATGCTCACTACACTCCTTAAAATGCTTTAAGGGGGTACAGTTTTCAAAATAGGGGTCACTACTTGGGGGTTTGTTTTACTATTTGACCTCAGAGCCTTGCAATTGTGGGCCAATGCTGTGAAAATCACCAAAATCGACCTCGAATGCGTATGTTGCTCTTCACTTCTGAGCTCTGTCATATGTCTAGGCAAATGTTAAATGTCTTGAGGGTGTAGTTTCCAAAATGGGGTCACTTCTTGGGGGTTTCCACTGTGTTCTGGTATCTTAAAGTTTTGCAAATGCGACATGGCACCCAAAAACCAATCCAGCAAAATCTGCATGCCAAATAGCGCTTCTGCCTTTCTGAGCCCTGCCGTGTGTCCAAACATCAGTTTATGACCACATGTGAGGTATTTCTAGAGAAATTGCTTTACAAATGTTGGGGTGCTTTTTCTACTTTATCCATTGTGAAAATGAAAAAATTCAACTTTAGTGGAAAAAATGTTGAGATTCATTTTAAGGCCTACTTCCAATAAAATCTGCAAAAGACCAGTGGGGTCTAAATGCTTACTATACCCCTACATAGATTTCTTAAGGGGTGTAGTTTCCAAAATGGGGTCACTTTTGGGGGGTTCCCACTGTTTTGGTCCCGCAGGCACTTGGCAAATGTGACATGCCACCCGAAAACCGTTCCAGCTAATTTGAGCTCCAAATGGTGATCCTTCCCTTTTGACCCCTGCCGTGTGTCCAAACAGCAGTTTATGACCTATTATTGCCGTAATCGGGAGAAATTCGTTCTCAAATGTTGGGGTACTTTTTCTTCTTTATGCCTTGTAAAAATTTAAAATGTCAACATTTTATTAGAAAAAAATGTAGATTTTCATTTTCACAGCCAAATTGCACTAAAGTCACCAAAAATGTGTGGGGTCAAAATGCTCACTATACCCCTCGATAAACTCCTTGAGGGGTGTAGTTTCCCAAATGGGGTCACTTTTGAGGGGTTTCTACTGATTTGGTCCCTCAGGAGCTTTGCTAATGTGAAATGGCACCCGAAAATCATTGCCGCAAAACTTCAGCTCAAAAAGCCAAATGGTTCTCCTTTCTTTCTGAGACCTGCCGTGTGTCCAAACAGCAGTTTATCACCACATATGGGGTATTGCCGTAATCGGGAGAAATTGCTTTTCAAATGTTGGGGTGCTTTTTCTCCTTTATGCCTTGTAAAAATTGAAAATGTTGACATTTTATTAGAAAAAAAATTATATTTTCATTTTCACGGCCTAATTCCACAAAAGTAAAAAAAACAAAAACCCGTGGGGTCAAAATGCTCACTATACCCCTTGATCAATTCCTTGAGGGGTGTAGTTTCCCAAATGGGGTCACTTTTGGGGGGTTTCCATTGATTTGGTCCCTCAGGGGCTTTGCTAATGCGACATGGCACTTGAAAATCATTGCAGCAAAACTTGAGCTCAAAAAGCCAAATGGTTTTCCTTCCTTTCTGAGACCTGCCGTGTGTCCAAGCAGCAGTTTATCACCACATATAGGGTATTGCCGAAATCAGGAGAAATTGCTTTTCAAGTGTTGGGGAGTTTTTTCTCATTTATGCCTTGTAAAAATTGAACATTTCTACGTTTTATTGGAAAAAAATTTAGATTTTTATTTTCACGGCTTAATTCCACTAAATTCAGCAAAAAAAACGTGGGGTCAAAAGGCCCACTATACCCCTTGATAAATTCCTTGAGGGGTGTAGTTTGCCAAATGGTGTCTTTTTGGGGGTGTTTCCACTGTTTTGGCATCACAAGACCTCTTCAAACCAGACATAGTGCCTAAAGTATATTTGAATAAAAAGAAGGCCCCAAAATTCTCTAGGTGCTCCTTTGCTTCGGAGGTCTGTGTTTCAGCAAATTATCACAATAGGGCCACCTGTGGGATATTTCTAAAAATTGCAGAATCTGGGCAATAAATATTGAGTTGCGTTTCTCTGGTAAAACTTTCTGTGTTACAGAAAAAAAAGGATTAAAAATGAATTTCTGCAAAAAAAATGAAATTTGTAAATTTCATCCCTACTTTGATGTAATTCTTGTGAAACGCCTAAAGGGTTAATAAACTTTCTAAATGCTGTTTTGAATACTTTGATGGGTTCAGTTTTTAAAATGGGGTGATTTATGGGGGTTTGCATTGTATGGGCCCCTCAAAACCACTACACAACTGAACTGGTCCCTGTAAAAATAGCCTTTTGAAATTTTCCTGAAAATGTGAAGTACAGTCAAAAATAGTGTAGTACCGTGTAGTACCTCAATCTAACACCTGGATTTATGAGCCACTACATGGACACACGTCACATCCCCCATCAGACTGACTCCAGATGCCTTAACTTCTAAGTCATCACCCCTATAACCTCAGTTTTATTGCCCCGGCTTATCTTAATGATATATCACTTCATGTACTAATTGTCTTTGTGTAATATCTAAAGGTTGTGCTTTTTTCTAAGTCATTGATTTGTTAACATGCCTGAAGGAGCCTGTGTGCTCTGAAAGCTTGCATATAGAACTTTTATGGTTAGCCAATAAAGGTAGCATACAGGGGCGTAACTAGGAAAGACTGGGCCCCATAGCAAACTTTTGACTGGGGCCCCCCCCTCCCCTGGGTGTCACACAACCCCCCCCCCCCCGCTTGTAGATAGTGCCCTTTTTACAGCCCCCCCTGTAGATAACGCCATACAGCCCCCCTCTGTAGATAGCGCCATACTTCCCCCTGTAGAGAACGGCATACAGCCCCCCTGTAGATAACGCCATACAGCCCCCCCTGTAGGGAACGCCATACAGCCCCCCCTGTAGAGAACGCCATACAGCCCCCCCTGTAGGGAACGCCATACAGCTCCCCCCTATAGGGAACGCCATACAGCTCCCCCCCTATAGGGAACGCCATACAGCCACCCCCCCTGTAGGGAACGCCATACAGCGTCCCCCCTCCCAAAAAAAGGCGACATACAGTGTGTCCTACAAAAGACATGTATCCCCTCTCCACAGGATCTCCACAGGATAGGGGATACATGTGTGATCGCTGGCAGTGATAGGGAGAACGGGGGACTGAACGTCCCCTGAAGTTCTCCATGACTAACCTCTGACTTCTGGCGTCTGCGCAGCTCAATAACAATGAAAGGAGCGCTGGTCACGCATGCGCACAAGCACGACCGGCGCTCCATTCATTTCTACGGAGCTGCCGACACAGACCCCGGAAGTCCGAGGTTTGTGATGGAGAACTTCAGGGGACTTTCAGTCCCCCGTTCTCTTTATCAATGCCAGCGATCACACATGTATCCCCTGTCCTAACGACGTGATTTTTGCGACGTTTTTTCCGTAGACAATGCAGGTTTCTTTTTTTATCAATTTTATACACACCTTTTTTGCTATTTTAGAATTTTTATTGATAAAGTTTGAAAATAGTAAAAAAATAAGCTTTTTTACATTTCAGCTATTTTTTTTTTGGTAATAACATAGTTTTACCCTAAAATAGACCTTTTATTTGTGATCGCCATTGTCTACCGTAAATTTTTATATATTACATGTCTATATTAGGGTAATTGGGTCAGCGCTAGCGTTACAACAATGATTGGCGGGGGGAACGTTTTTTTTTGGGGTCGGTATTTTATGTGTATTTATTATTTACATTTTTTTTGCACTTTACTTTATTATTTTTTTATTACCATGGTCTGTCCCTCAAAGGTCAAAAAAGACCTTTGGGGAACTTTATATATTTTATTTCTTTCTTTTGCACCATGTTTTCCCACTGTAACTGGAGCTGCACAGCAGCCCCAGTTACAGGGGAAATCAGCCCTCTCATAGTGACGATTGTCACTAATAGGGCTGTGCTGGGTCTAGTAAGACCCAGCAACAGTCTGCCACTAACGGCACCCGGCGATCATGTGACCAGTCACATGATCACCGGGAGGAATAGAGACAGCGGCGCGGCCGCTGCCTCTATTCATATACACAGCGTTCATTGAGCGCTGTGTACAAGTGATCAGAGAAGACAGAAGCAGCGAAAGCTGCTTCTATCCTCTCCTCAGGGTCCCCGGCAGTCCCTGACAGCCGGAGACCCGACATTCAGCTGCCCGATCGCGCGGGCAGCAAGTTAAAGCCCGAGCCGCAGAAAGTCTATGGCTCGGGTTTTAAGGACCCTGACCGCTGGCCGTAAAAATACAGCCAGCGGTCGGGAACCAGTTAATGGCAGAGCGGGGAGATACCTCCCTGCTCTGCCGTAGTGTTCAGTGGCGTCCCGCTGTAGCAGCCACAGCGGCTGCTAGCGGAGCCTCCGGCCACGGTGGGGGCCCGTGCCGGCAGGCGACACGGGCCCCCTCATGCCGCGGGCCCCGTAGCAGCCGCTACTGCTGCTACGGCGGTAGTTACGCCACTGGTAGCATACCTTCTATACTTTTGTCTTTTTTAACCCTGAAAATGTGAGAAATTTCTGCTAAAGTTCTGAGCCTTGTAACATCCTAGAAAAATAAAAGGATGTTCAAAAAGCGATGTCAATCTAAAGTAGACATGTGGGAAATGTTAATTAGCATTTAATTTGTGTGGTATAACTATCTGTCTTACAAGCAGATACATTTACATTTAGAAAAATGCAAATTTTTGCATTTTTTCGCAAAATTTTGGTGTTTTTCACAATAAAATACTGAATGTATTGACAAAATGTTACCACTAACTTAAAGTATAATGTGTCACGAGAAAACAGTCTCAGAATCGCTTGGATAGGTAAAAGCATTCCAAAGTTATTACCACATAAAGTGACACATGTATGATTTGAAAAATGGGGCTGCGTCCTGTATGTGCATACAAATCCATGTTAACTACCAAACAGCTTTTAGCTGCTCTCACTCTGAAAAATCTTCCGTCATGCATTGCGACCGCAGCGTTTACACTAGATTATAGATTGACCGGTGACAGCATTTACATTAGATTGTGGACTGACTGACAGCCACCTTTACACTAGACTGTTGACTGACCAGCGGCTGCGTTTACATTAAACTATGGACTGGCTGACTTAACTCCGTATTAAGACGTCCCAAAAGCCACGTAATTTTTTTTTTACCTTGGCAACTCTACACAAGTCTGAAAATGGCCTTATGATGCAAGCTTTAACACCTTAATGACCGGGTCTGAAACGGCCTTAATGACCAGCTACATTTTTTAGTTTTTGCCTCTCTGCCTTTCAACAGCCATACGTTTTTTAATTGACGTGGCTATGTGAGGCCTTGTTTATGCAGGAAAAATGTCATATTTTTCTGCGCAGTTTGGGGGTAGAATTTTTTTTACAGTGTAAGGCCTCATTTACACGAGCGTGTGCGTTTTGCGCACGCCAAAAAACGCAGCGTTTGGCGTGCGCAAAAAGGCACTTAACAGCTCCGTGTGTCATCAGTGTATGATGCGCGGCTGCGTGATTTTCGCGCAGCCGCCATCATAGAGATGAGGCTAGTCGACGTCAGTCACTGTCCAGGGTGCTGAAAGAGTTAACTGATCGGCAGTAACTCTTTCAGCACCCTCGACAGTGAATTCAGATCACAATATAGAGCTACCTGTGAATAAAAACAAGACGTTCATACTTACCAAGAACTTCCTGCTTCCTCCAGTCCGGTCTCCCGGCCGTTGCCTTGGTGACGCGTCCCTCTCTTGTCATCCGGCCCGACCTCCTGGATGACGCGGCAGTCCATGTGACCGCTGCAGCCTGTGATTGGCTGCAGCCTGTGCTTGGCCTGTAATTGGCTGCAGCTGTCACTTGGACTGAATTGTCATCCCGGGAGGTCAGACTTGAGGAAGAAGCCGGGAGTTATCGGTAAGTCAGAACTTCTTTTTTTTTTTTACACGTTCATGTATATTGGGATCGGAAGTCACTGTCCAGGGTGCTGAACCAGTTTAACTCTTTCAGCACCGTGGACAGTGACTGTCTCCTGACGTCGCGTACCGGAAATTTTTTTGCCGGGTTCGGTCAAAACGAGTTCGGCCGAACCCGGTGAAGTTCGGTGCGCTCATCTCTAATTTGACACTCCGTTTGGATGTTTGTAAACAGAAAAGCCTGTGGTGCTTTTCTGTTTACATTCATCCTTTTGACAGCTCTTGCGCGAATCACGCAGTTTGCACGGAAGTGCTTCCGTGCGGCATGCGTGGTTTTCACGCACCCATTGACTTCAATGGGTGCGTGATGCGCGAAAAACGCACGATTATAGAACATGTCGTGAGTTTTACGCAAATCACTCGCGATGCGCAAAAATCACGCATTGTCTGCACTGCCCCATAGAGTAATATAGGTGCGTACGACACGCGTGAAAAGCACGCGCGTATATTACGCTCGTGTAAATGAGGCCTAAGTTATATTATTTATTTTTGCAGGGTGAATATAGGAAAAAGCGATTTACTGTATTGTTTTTTTTGTTTGTCTTTTATCCCATACATATATTACACTAAATTACCTGTCAAATTAATTCTACATGTTTTTACGGTTGTGTAGATACCTTATATGTGTAGGTTTTTAGTTTTTATGTAATGTTTGGTCAATAAAATGTGTTTTATTCGAAATAAGGAATTTTTTTGGACCTTATTTTCTTTTTTTGTTCCATTTTTTTTAATCCCATGAAGGAATGTTTATTTCCAACTTAATTTTTTACTTATAATGTATTAGCATACTCCTGTATGCTAATACATAACACTGTCACTATGATACAAACTGCTGTTATGGCAACACACCGTGTGGGAAACTGAACTGACAGCCCTGTGGTCCTTTCTAGGTCCATAGGGCTGACTGCAGAGGGTACCCCCTAATCTCAGATCACATCACCGTATTTCCGGTGACGCGATCGAAGAGGTAAGTCCCCTTTGATCATGCTGCAGTCCGTAACGCAGCGATTAAAGGGTTAAACAGCTGGGGTCAGATTTTTTTCCAGCTCCTGCTTACAACATGAGCGATCTTTTGACGTCGCTGCAGACTAAGGACCTGCACCGCCCGCCGCCAAAAGTCATTGGGCGGTTGTTATGGGTATTAACATAACTTTTGCATTAACTTGGGTTGAATTTACATGATAATTGCAATTATTACTTATTGATCAGTGGGAGACCTGGCAAGTTAATAGGGCTAGGTTGCAGGTCGCCTGGAGCGAAGCAGTGTAGGGAAAAAGTTTGAAGGGCTTGAACTTATTTAATGCCCCTTCGTTCTCAAATTGGGTGGGTCGCAGGACTCTTTATTTTTAAGGTTATGTTCTTATGCCTACATTTGACGTATTCATCGTGAAATGCTGCCCAAATTTTTTTTTTTAATGGAACTCTTTTACTTATTTTTGCAGTATACTGACATATACCGACCTAAAGGACACTTTTGGCCTCCGTCTGAGAATGGACCTCTGTGGACACGGGTCAGGAACTTTCCCGATATACATAAACAATATACACATACAGTATACTTAAACATAAACAAAAGATGTGATGTGATCAGGGCCTTAGCCCTACCACATATTTTAAATCTATCACTTACATTTACATCTAACTAGTCAGCAACATTCGGGAAAAAAAACTTGTATTCTGACAAGCCACAGCCTGACAAGCCATACGCTGGCAAACCACACACCCCGATAAACGACACCTCAAACTGCCTGAATAAGCACCGGGGGGGGGGGGGGGGGGGTGCGGTGCGTGGGCTGTCAAGTGTTTCACTGTGTATTGTTCCATGAAAAATTCTTCTAATAAAGAAATAAAACAATTACGATATTCCAAATACACTCTATATTACAGTGAACTCTAGATAAATTCCCTGTCCAGAATGTTTAACTGGATTACCACACTAAGTATATAATTACATAAGCATACATACATACCTAGCTACCTACCTACCTACACAAAAATATTAAACTCACCCATTACGTGTAGGCCTATATGAGCACATTTAATATCCTAAGCATGCTCAGCCCATTTAGTTAGGCTTTGCACTGTGAGAAGAGTGGAGGACAGTTCGGCGTGCGCAGTAAGCCATAACAAATCTACCGGCTAATGCACAGATACGGTGCCAGAACCAAGCTCAGTACATATACACAGTGCCAGAGCAAAGCTCAGTACATAAATACAACACCAGAACCAAGCTCAGTACATATATACAGTACCAGAACAAATCTCAGGACATATATACAGCACCAGAACCAAGCTCAGTGTAACGTCTATGACTGCGGACCATCGTCCTGACTTACCCTCTGACGGCCGCGGCCATGGACGAGTGAGTTCCCGGCGGCATCTCCCTCCTGAGAGACGCCGGCACTCACTTCCTGTTCCGGACACTGTCTCCCGCAGGGCGCGTGCACGGCCTTAAAGGGCCAGTACACGCACAGTTGCAGAATACTGCAATCAGCCCAGAATGCTTTAGGACTATAAAAGGGGCTCTGCCCTCTCGTACCTGGCCTGAGCGTTGTTGTGTTACCTAAAGTTTGTCATTGAAAATGGTCCCCTAATGTTTTCCAGTTCTCAGTGTTACCCATTCCTGCTGCCTGTACCCTGTATCCCGTGCTACCGTGCCTCTGTGCCGTCAAGTGTTGGAGTCGTGTTGTGCCCTCCGCTGCATCTATTGTATCGCACCCCGTCGGGTGTCTGTCTACTGTCGGAACCTCATCTTAGCCTGAATCTACCGCTACTGTCTAAATTGCCTCAGGTACCCTTTCTGAACTATAGACATTGCATTGTACCTGTTTGGCCAGCTGCTATCCCGATATGCGGTACGGTCCAGTGGGTCCACACCCTGTGCTGTGACAGTACGCTCAGGTCATGGACCCCACTGGTCAATTCAAGGGCCTGTCACCCTCCCAAGCCATGCAGGTGGACCTGCAGGACCTGCAAACACGACAGGATCAACTTCTTGTGGCAGTAGACTCCATGGCGCTACAGCTAGTGGCGCTAGCTGCTTCCTTCTCTGCTCCTGTTTCAGCTTCTTCATTGATCCTCCTGCTACACCTCCTGGCAATGCCGGTTCTGATCCTCGGTTCTTGCTGCCACTATCACCTCGTTTCTACGGAGATGCAAGCACGTGCAGGGGATTTCTCAACCAGTGTCATATCCACTTCACCCTGCATGCCAGAGCATTTCCCTCAGACAGCTCCAGGATCGCATTCATTATTTCTTTACTTGCCGGCAAGGCCCTGGCATGGGTGAACCCAATCTGGGAACGAGGGGGACCCTAGACTTCCAGGGGTTCGTATGGGTATTCCGTACTGTGTTCGAGGAGCCTGGACAAGTGTCGTCGGCAGCTACGTCTATACTGAACCTTCGCCAGGAGGAAACCTCCGTGAGTGAGTACACCATCCAGTTCCAGACCCTGGCAAGAGAGCTATCCTGGAACAACAAGGCATTGGTAGCTTCCTTCTTGCATGGTCTTTCATCCAAGATCAAAGACGAACTAGCTGCTCATGATCTACCACCTACCTTGGACGACCTAATTTTACTTGCCACCCGGGTGGACATGACGCTCAGAGAAAGATCCCAAGAGGTTCGTCAAGAGAGAAGGCTTCCTAAGTTGGCTCCCAACTTCCAGCAACCCCTCTTGTTCTCATCTGCTGCTTCACCCGAGGTCCCGATGCAGGTAGATCGGCTTAAACTATCTGTTCAGGAGAAACAACGCAGGCGCACTTTTGGACTCTGTCTATATTGCGGCCTCGCCGGCCATGTTGTGTGTCTGTGTCCCCAGAAGCCCAAAAACTCCTACCCATAGGATTGGTGTAACGCCCGTGGTTGCTGACCATGAACTCCTTCAATCCAGTTGACGCCCTTCTCGCCAGAGATGTCTGAACATATGGCCGTCCTGTTCCACAGTGACCACCAGGGTGCGCTCGCGAGCTCAGTCCAGACTTAAGGAGCCAAAGCACACGCAGGTGGGAGGTTGAACTGATTGCTCCCAGAGCACCCTGGGCTATAAGAAGGGCTGTGCCCCTTCCTGCAATGCCTGAGCATTGCTTGTCGTATCCATAGTTTGTCTATGCAAATGGTCTCCTAGTGTTTTCCAGTTCCCAGTGTTCCCCGTACCTGTAACCTGTATCCTGTACTATTCTGGTCAAGTGCCGTGAGCTGTAGTCGTGTTGTGCTGTATTCCACGCCTGTCCTGCTACTCCACGCCTGACGTCTACCTGCTGCCAGCCGAGCCTGCCTTGCTACTGTCTGAGCTGCCACAGGTACACTATGCGAACTATAGACTGTGACCTGCACCCTGTTGGCCAGCTGTCATACCGTCAAGGCGGTATGGCCCAGTGGGTCCACGAACCCAACGTGACAATTGGTTGGAGAGACAACCCTGGGCGATACAGCATTTGACAGAGAACTCTCCTCCAAGCTGTTCATCCCTGTGACTATTGTCGCTGGCGAGAGGCCCCATCTGGTCTCTGCCTATCTGGACTCTGGCTCTGCAGCCAATTTTATACGCAAAGACCTTGTGGATCTTCTTCACTTACCCACTACCCTTCTGGAGAGGCCATTGACCGTTGCCTCAGTAGATGGACCGCCGCCGCTCGACCCAATATTGTCTACGACCAAGCCGCTGTGGCTTCAAGTGGGACCCCTTCATTTTGAGCTCATCTCCCTGTTTGTCCTGCACAACGCCGTCAACCCCTTGCTACTGAGTTTGCCTTGGCTCCGTCTACACGCCCCAATCCTGGATTGGAACTCCGGAGAGGTCTTCCAGTGGGGTCGCAAATGCCACTGCCTGGGGCATATCCATCCACTTCAGCCTCCTCCGCATCAATCATTGGCAGGGCTGTCCTCTTGCTACTCTCAGTTCTCAGATGTCTTCGATAAGAAAGAGGCAGAGATGTTGCCACCACATCAAGCGTATGATTGTCCCATTGAATTGGTCCCTGATTCGTCTCCTCCTCGCGGTAGAGTATACCCTCTCTCCTTACCTGAAATCCAGTCGATGTCTGCCTATATTAAGGAGAATCTAGAGAGGGGCTTCATACGCAAATCCTCATCCCCGGCCGGGGCCGGGTTTTTCTTTGTCAAAAAGAAATACGGATCCCTCTGACCCTGCATTGATTACCAGGGCCTCAACCAGATCACGGTAAAGAACAGATACCCATTGCCTTTAATCTCGGAACTGTTTGATCGCATACGAGGGGTGACATTTTTTTCTAAACTAGACCTGCAGGGGGCCTACAATCTAATCCAGATTCGTCAGCGTGAAGAGACTAAGACTACATTTAATACACGTGATCGGCACTACGAATACCTGGTTATGCCCTTCGTCCTATGTAACGCCCCTGCGGTTTTTCAAGAATGCGTCAATTACATTTTCCTTGATCTCCGCTATGTCTGTGTTGTGGTGTATCTCGATGACATTTAGATTTTTTCCCCAGATCCAGTAACTCATCAGAGACATGTCCGCCAAGTGTTGCTTCGATTAAGGGAAAATCACCTATATGCCAAGCTGGAGAAGTGCGTGTTCAACAAAAAAGTCTCTACCCTTCATGGGCTATATCATCTCCGATCAGGTCCTCAAAATGGATCCTGAGAGGGTAAAGGCTGTCTTGGATTGGCCACGCCCTCAAGGCTTAAGGTCCATACAGCGCTTCCTGGTATTCGCCAACTTCTACTGGCTGTTCATTCCCAACTTCTCCTCACTGACAGCCCCAATCTCTACCCTCACCAAAAAGGGCATGAATGCCAAGGTGTGGAGTCCAGAAGCAGAGGCCGCGTTCAAGAGCTTAAAGAAGGCCTTCACGTCAGCCTCAATTCTTCATCATCCTGATGTGTCCCTACAGTTTTCATTGGAGGTGGACGCCTTCTCTGTTGGTGCTGGCGCACTTCTGTTCCAGAGAGGTTCCAAAGGCAAGACTGTGATATGTGGCTACTACTCTAAGCTTTTTTCTCCCGCAGAGCGCAACTACTCGATTGGGGACTGGGAGTTACTGGCCATCAAGCTGGCTCTGCAGGAGTGGAGACACCTACTAGAAGGCGCAGCTCATCCAATTATGGTCTTCACGGACCACAAGAATCTCACCTATATTCAGACGGCTCAACGGCTGAACCCTCGTCAAGCCAGGTGGTCGCTATTCTTCGCTCGCTTCCAGTTTGAGCTCCTTTACCGCCCTGCCAACAAGAATGTGAGGGCCGATGCCTTGTCTAGGTTGTTTGAGACAGAGGACACTGTGGAGTCCCCACAGAATATTATTGATTCTTCCTGCATCATCTCTGTCAACCCTCTGCAAGTTAGAGACATTCCTCCGGGAAGGACCTTTGTACTTCTGGCAGACAGACGAAGGATCCTTCGCTGTGGACACAGTTGCAAGCTGGCAGAACATGCTGATGCACATAAGACCCAAGACCTAATTGCCCGTCAGATCTGGTGGCCCACGCTGCCCAAAGACGTCACAGACTTTGTCTCCTCCTGTATGGAGTGCGCAGAAAATAAAGTTGCCCACTCCAGACCAGCTGGTCTGCTCCAACCACTGCCTGTGCCCGATGCCCCCTGGCGACATATTGCAATGGACTTTGTCACAGATCTGCCTCTCTCTGCTGGATGCAGTGTGGTCTGGGTGGTGGTGGATCGATTTTCCAAAATGGCTCATTTTGTTCCACTGACAGGTCTGCCTTCTGCTTCTCGACTGGCCAGCCTCTTCGTCCAACACATCTTCCATCTGCACGGCTTGCCTCTGCATATTGTCTCGGATCGAGGGGTCTAGTTCACCTCAAAGTTCTGGAGAGCACTCTGCGGTCTCCTCGGTGTAAAGTTGAACTTCTTCTCGGCCTATCATCCCCAGTCCAATGGTCAAGTCGAGAGGGTTAATCAGATTATGGAGAACTATCTGCGGCACTTTGTCTCTAGGCAGCATGATGACTGGGTGCAGCTGCTTCCTTGGGCTGAGTTCTCTTATAACAACCATACTTGTGAGTCCACCGCCTTCAGCCTGCTCTTCATTGTCTACGGCCAACATCCACGAATACCTCTTCCTGTTTTCACTATGTCCCAGGTACCTGCTGCTGACTCTACCTTCAGGGACTTTCTGCAGATATGGCAGCAGACCCGATTTTCTATTCTGCTGGCGGTCGACTGCATGAAGAAAAAGGCAGACACTAGAAGACAAAAACCTCCCCAGTTTCTTCCAGGTACAAAGGTTTGTTTGTCTTACAAGAATATCCAGCTGAAGGTGCCATCTTGCAAGTTTGCCCCCAGGTTCCTCGGACCTTTCGAGATTCTGCTGCAAATAAATCCTGTCTGTTACAAGCTTTGGCTGCCTCCTATCCTCAAGATCCCAAACTCCTTCCATGTCTCCCTGCTGAAGCCCGTAGTCCTGAACCGCTACTCCAGGACTCCTAGTTCCGCAGTGGCTCCTGGCGGCTCATCAGGGACTTTCGAGGTGAGGGAGATCCTGGCCGTCAAGAAAGTAGGAGGAAGGACATTTTATTTGGTGGATTGGAGGGGATTTGGTCCAGAGGAGAGGTCTTGGGAGCCAGAGGAGAATATCGATGCTCCTGCCCTCGTGAAGAAGTTTCTCTCCCGCTCTGGTCCCAAGAAGAGGGGGCGTAAGAGGGGGGATACTGTAACGTCTATGTCCGCGGTCCGTCGTCCTGACTTACCCTCTGACGGCCGTGGCCATGGATGAGTGAGTTCCTGGTAGCATCTCCCACCTGACAGACGCCGGCACTAACTTCCTGGTCCGGTCACTGTCTCCCGCAGGACGCGTGCGCCCGCCCGCGCGTGCATGGCCTTAAAGGGCCAGTATGCGCACAGTTGCAGAATACTGCAATCAGCCCAGAATGCTTTAGGGCTATAAAAGGGGCTCTGCCCTCTCGATCCTTGCCTGAGCATTGTTGTGTTACCTAAAGTTTGTCATTGCAAATGGTCTCCTAGTGTTTTCCAGTTCCCAGAGTTACCCGTTCCTGCTGCTTGTACCCTGTATCCCGTGCTACCGTGCCTCTATGCCATCAAGAGTTGGAGTCGTGTTGTGCCCTCCACTGCATCTATTGTATTGCACCCCGCCGGGTGTCGGTCTAGTGTCGGAGCCTCATCTTAGCCTGAATCTACCGCTACTGTCTACATTGCCTCAGGTACCCTTTCTGAACTATAGACATTGCATTGGGTCCGTTCCTCTCGGAGTGCTTCCAATCCACCTGAAATACCGGTGTGTGATCCTGCATCGCTGGGTCCATATCTCTGTGAGTACAGTGGTTGTTGCCCGCATGGATCAAGGGAGGAGAGCGCCAGGGGAAGCAATGGTGGAGATGTGGAGGCTTTGAAACTAATGTGTGGCCACACATGTGAACTTTCCTTTTGAGGAGATCTACTATTCTCCACCCCGGAGTTGACTGCCTCCCCGTATGGTTTTCCGGCACCTGTTGGATATCGGAGGCAAAGGTAAATAACCTACATAAGCCTATTTCCTACTTATAAGCCCAATATCATGAGGGCTATACATCGACCCAAGGGTCTGTGAAAAGACTTCCTATCACCACAATATTTGAATTGGAACTGATGATCCATTGATGAGAGGAAAAAAGCATGCTTCTAACCACATTCCTTCAATTCATGAGGCTATTTTTCTATTTTGAGAGTCAAGTCATATTATATGCATATAAAGAGAATTTCTTTAAAAATATCATTACCAGCTACTCCTAATAGGGACCCTGGCCATATTGTGTCAAAAATTACATATATGTTTGGAAACCGCAAGTGTGAACACAACCCAGCGGTTTTTCATGTTGAAATCTTTTGTAAAATTGTTTTACACATATATAGTATGCTAAATATCCATCAGGCAATATCACCAATGTTTTGAAGGTCTATTGTATGTTCTCTTTCCTGGCCAGGAGAATTCTTCTTTTAAATTGTTATTTGTGTATTTATGTAAAAATTTAATTTTGCCGGTATTATCTGGATTCAAAAATAAAATAATATATTTAATTTTATTGAACCCAAGAGTGCCTAGTTATATTCCTGGATCATTTTTCTTTTTTCTTTTTTCATTAATCCATATCAGGAATGGCACCGTGCTATATAATATTGCAATTTTGGGTTTGTTAGGTATGGTTTGAAAAAACCTCATCTTTTTTCTATATATAATATTTTGGAGGGTGTTTTTTCCTTCCTGTTTTGCTTATATACCTTTAGAAGGGAAAATATTTTCTTTTTGAATTTGAGAGGTAATCAGTGGTGTGTCCTCAGTATGGCCTATTGCCTAGATTTAGAGGTTGATGCACAGATTGCTGCACTTCTGAATTGTGAAAGGAATAAAAGTGCAGAGGATATTAGAGGAGATATATATGGTTTATTTAAAAATCATCGGAGACTAATTTTGAGCCATTTAAGACGCAAGTGGGATATTCAGAGCTTAGAGGCATATAGGCTGTCCAAAATTATCCCAAGAGGTCTACGTAGACGTACAACACCAGCATCACATTTTAAAAGTGAAGCATTTTTGGAAAAATGGGATGAGGAGTGCTTGAGACACTCAAGGAATTTGATGGACCTATTGATAGAAGAGGAGAAAAATATGCTTAGTTCGCTTAATGTGGAAATTGAGGAGAGTGTTAAAAAATTAGATATATTTTGCAAGGATTCGGAATTTGATAAATTAAATGTTAGTCTCAAAAAAGAGGTGGAAATGGAACTTCGTGAAATATCAATACGGAAAAGGAGAAAATTTCAAAGGGATACTTTTGATTTTGAGCAGAAACAAATTTTCTCCTTTACAAAAAATAGAGAAAGACAGAACAAAAATAGTTTACGAGTGAGAAGGAATACTTTTATGTCAACAGATGGGGAAACTACAAGTGACCCATCTAGTGATAATGAGATGGGGAAACACATTAGAATTGAGGAATCACAATCTAAGGTCTCTTTTTTAGGGGACCGAAACAGAGGGAAATTCGGAGAGGGAAGAATAGTAGAGAAAAAAGGAGGACCCAATACAAGACAACGCAGGGGAAGATAGATAATAATACGAATAACATAATTAATCTAACGGATTTCCCTCTATCAATACACCATATATCCCTATTAAATCGTGGGTTGGGTTTCTCACCGGTTACCCCTGGAAAGGAATTTGAGATATGTAAAGATCTTCACCTCTTTCTCAGAAAGATTCTTTTGAGACTTTGGCATGGGGAAAAAAATGAGAGGAATAGTCAAAATGAGAAAGTAGCGTCACAGGTACAGAGAGAAATAATGAAATTTGGAATAATCCCTAATTTGGAAATGTCTGACCTAAATACTCTAGTGGATTTAAATGAATTATGGAGGGAAGGTAACATATTGGAGAATATAGATAATCCTGAAGAGGATCTTACTGATATCATCCCAGAGTACACGGGCTTACGGAAAAAAAGTAGTACCATGCCAAGTATACATTCTAACAGATACACACATGCATTCTTGGAGGCCATGCTTAGAGATATAAGTGTCATCGACTGGTCCTCCTTTCTGTGTGAGGACAACCTAACTGAAAGGAAGCGAAAAGCCCTAAAGGAATTGCAAAATATTGAAAATATTGTAATTAAGCCCAGTGATAAGGGTGGAAATGTTGTCCTCCTCAGAGAGGAGGACTATGTTGGTGAGATTAAAAGACAACTGGAAACGGATACATATTCCCTTTTGAAGGATAACCCACTTGATAATATAATGGGAACTTTAAATAGAAAATTGACTTTTGCATTGGATGAGGGCTTAATTAATAAAAATGAGTTTCAATTCTTGGAGGTAAGAGAACCCCGTATGCCCACTATATATGTGCTTCCCAAGGTGCACAAAAATAGGAACACACCTCCGGGTAGACCTATCATTTCGGGGTGTGATGGTCCAACAGATCACCTTGGTAAATACATAGACGAAAAATTGAAACCCTTTGTTCGTACACTTCCATCTTTCGTATTGGATACAGGGGATCTTCTAAATAAAATTGATAAATTGATTCTTGAGGAAGACTTCATCCTGGTGGGATTGGATGTGGAGTCATTGTATACCTCCATCCCACATGATGTTGGCCTTAAAGCGGCCGCGCATTTTCTGGAGAGGAGAGGAGGAGACTGGGCTCACCAAAATGAATTTATTATTGAAATGTTGGAATTCGTTTTGAATTATAACTGCTTCTCTTTTGATGGCAAATTCTATCGTCAGATTCGTGGAACAGCCATGGGATCCTCCTGTGCACCATCATATGCCTGCCTACATTTGGGCTGGTGGGAAGAATTTATAGTATACCCACATCCCCTCTTCAGAAAATGCGCCTCCGCTTGGCTTAGATACATGGATGATGTTCTTCTATGTTGGAAGGGACCATTGGACTTGGTAGAAAGTTTTATTGGGGATCTAAATTCCAATAAATTAAATATTCTCCTGACCTTTACTTATAGTGAAGATCACATTAGCTTTCTAGATCTCAATATTTATAGGGAAGGAAATAGATTAAAAACGACTACATATCGGAAACCAACATCAGGTAATACCCTTTTGGCAGCAAGTAGCCATCATTTTCCCTCTCAAATTAAGGGGATCCCGATAAGCGAATTTCTTCGAATTCGCCGTAACTGTACTGATTTCAGGGACTTCAAAAGCGAAGCACAAGATCTATCTTCTCGCTTTGAAGATAGGGGTTACTCCAAGAAAATGATCAAGAAAGGATACAATAGGGCATCTAGGCAGAATAGAGAGGAAATTCTCAAGAGAGGTAAAAAAGATAATAGTGACAATAGAGTCAGATTCATTTCAAGGTATGGGTCCCATTGGAACATACTTCGGAATTTGATGATTAAAAATTGGCCACATTTAACTTTGGACAAAAGAATCAATTCAATAGTGGGGAATGTACCGAGTATGGTTCCCAGAAAGGCCCCCACGTTGAGGAATATGTTGGTGAGTTCTGAGTTTAAGAGAAGGACCCCAGATAATGAGAAATGGCTACAGAAACGCCCAAAAGGAATGTTCATGTGTGGCTCTTGTAAATGTTGCAAGTACGTGTTAAAATCAGACACTTTTCTTGACAGTGAACATAAAAGGGAATTCAAAGTCTATAATTTTATTAATTGCCGCTCAACCATGGTCGTTTACTCCATTATTTGCCCGTGTGGGAAACAATATATTGGGAAAACGAAACGAGAATTACATGTCCGCATTAGCGAACATATTCGGGATATCACCAAGGGTGAAATGACAAATCCTCTAGCTGCACATTTTAAAACATACCATGCCAAATCACCAACTGGCTTAAAATTTATGGGGATTTATCAACTACTCCAAGACAGAAGGGGAGGTGATCTCAACCGAACACTCCTCCAAAAAGAAACCATGTGGATTTATACACTGAGAACTTTTATATCCCAGGGGATTAAATAATGAAATAAAGTTTAATATGTTCCTTTGAACAGATGGGAGCCAAGAGGCTGTTTTTTCTCTTCGTATTACATTTCCCTCATCTTTCGGTATTTTCGAGTTACTTAGTGTTGGATATAAACAATCCCTTATAGAAGAATGTAAGATCAAAAAATGGGACCTTAATCACTTCATCCCTGGAGAATGATTTAATAAAATTGGGTGTGAAATTTTCGGATTGGATATTTTTTCCTTGGAAACATGATAATGAAATTTTAACATGCCTTTGGTCTGGATATCCCATTTTCTATATAATGGTAACTTGTCTTCCGTGGAATGAGTATGAGTAATTTCATTCCCAATATGAAATGATTAATTAATTGGATAAATAATATAAAATAAATGAACATAATTTTCATTTCTTGCAATCCTCTTTAGTGATGGGAGTTGCGTTTGCTCTCCGTGGGTGGTGGGAATTGGGGATCTATTGTTCTATGGACATTGGATCCCTATTCCTGCCCCCCTTGGGATTTCACGACGGCTCCTATTATTTACCATAGTCTTATACACATATGCTTAGTATTTTGAAATTTAGTAGTAAAATTATCAAATTAATATTGATTGTATTAAAAATTTAATCTATTTTGGGGGTGGTGGGGACCCGGGTCCTAATGCCCTAACAGGTAATGGTTCTCTCTCCCTGCTTCCCCTGAATTATTATATAAATTTCATATGCATATGTGTATGGGTAGACATATCCTATATATTATACATCAAAAGAATTGAACAGATTTCGTTCTTTGTCTAAATGACATAATGGGGGATCCCTTATTAAAGAAAAATTCGTTCCTCCATAAATCCACTATAAGGTCTAGATAGTTATAGTTATCCGTATTTACGGAAGAATTAATATTGATAAATTCAGGTAGTAATTGTACTCCTATGCAAAATTCAGTTATTAGTCTTGTTTTGATGAAGTAGAGACACACCACTGATTACCCTTCCCTTAAAAAATACCGAATATATTTATGGATATGATTTTATGGATATACTAATTGTCTGTTTGAATATAAAAATGTCTATGTCTGGTATTAAAACTGAGAGATATGTAACATTATGGCATCTCATGAAAGATTTAAATATATAATATCCATAACATCTTTTTGTGAAACATTATGTTTTTTATTACTGAACCAATGAATGAATTTGGGACACTATAAATATAGTGTGTTTGGCAGTACTTGTCAAACTGCTCTGAAGAAATCCCGTTCAGGGATGAAACGCGTCAGCTGTCCTAATCAACGGGGCGGGTAGTGACGTCCAAACCCTGCCCTGAGAATACCTGTCCAGTGTGAAGACCACACGTGGAAGGGAACATACTTTGGAAATTTTACTTACCTGGCTGCCGGCGTGCGATCTTGTCCTGTTGGGTCCGTTCCTCTCGGAGTGCTTCCATTCCACCTGAAATACCGGTGTGTGATCCTGCATCGCTGGGTCCATATCTCTGTGAGTACAGTGGTTGTTGCCCGCATGGATCAAGGGAGGAGAGCGCCAGGGGAAGCAATGGTGGAGATGTGGAGGCTTTGAAACTAATGTGTGGCCACACATGTGAACTTTCCTTTTGAAGAGATCTACTATTCTCCACCCCGGAGTTGACTGCCTCCCCGTATGGTTTTCCGGCACCTGTTGGATATCGGAGGCAAAGGTAAATAACCTACATAAGCCTATTTCCTACTTATAAGCCCAATATCATGAGGGCTATACATCGACCCAAGGGTCTGTGAAAAGACTTCCTATCACCACAATATTTGAATTGGAACTGATGATCCATTGATGAGAGGAAAAAAGCATGCTTCTAACCACATTCCTTCAATTCATGAGGCTATTTTTCTATTTTGAGAGTCAAGTCATATTATATGCATATAAAGAGAATTTCTTTAAAAATATCATTACCAGCTACTCCTAATAGGGACCCTGGCCATATTGTGTCAAAAATTACATATATGTTTGGAAACCGCAAGTGTGAACACAACCCAGCGGTTTTTCATGTTGAAATCTTTTGTAAAATTGTTTTACACATATATAGTATGCTAAATATCCATCAGGCAATATCACCAATGTTTTGAAGGTCTATTGTATGTTCTCTTTCCTGGCCAGGAGAATTCTTCTTTTAAATTGTTATTTGTGTATTTATGTAAAAATTTAATTTTGCCGGTATTATCTGGATTCAAAAATAAAATAATATATTTAATTTTATTGAACCCAAGAGTGCCTAGTTATATTCCTGGATCATTTTTCTTTTTTCTTTTTTCATTAATCCATGTCAGGAATGGCACCGTGCTATATAATATTGCAATTTTGGGTTTGTTAGGTATGGTTTGAAAAAACCTCATCTTTTTTCTATATATTGCATTGTATCTGTTTGGCCAGCTGCTATCCCACTACTCAGTACGGCCCAGTGGGTTCACACCCCGCACCGTGACACTCAATACAACACCAGAACAAAGCTCAGTACATAGATACAACACCAGAACAAAGCTTAGTACTTAAATACAACACCAGAACTGAGCTCAGTACATATATACAGCACCAGAACAAAGTTCAGTACATACAAACAGCTCCAGAACAAAGCTTAATAGATATATACAGCACCAGAACAAAGCTCAGTATATATATATACAGTACCAGAACTAAGCTCAGTACATATATACAGCACAAGCACAAATACAGCTCAGTACAGAGATCATTTGCAAAGTCAGTTCAACCTCGCTATATAATTTTGTACGACATAAAACTACAGCCCCCAGTATGGCCTGAACAATGGTTAGAATATGCTGGGAGTTGCTGTTTCACAAAAAGAACGATACACCCATCATCTCACTGCAGATCATACAGTGGCTACAGTACTGATTAGCTGCAGGGAGAATAAACAGTTACATTTAGTGACTCACAGTTGATGTCTTCAGATTGGAGTCGCACTTTTCTTTTCCAGCCGGTGCAGACCTCCATGACGATGCCTCCAGGCCATGACCCATTTCTACAGAGAATGCCGCTCAGATGTTTTCGGTTATTTACAGTACTTTTCCAACATTTCCGCACTTATAACCGAAGATAAAATTCTCATGGTGCCCCTGAATATAATAGTATCATACGCTGTGCCCCTGAATATAATAGTGCTGCTGTAATGACTGGGGTAGGGAAACGAACAAGTGAGCCCTAATCTACCGCCACTCTGTCCCTGCCTACTTGCAACGACCCACCCTAGGCGACGGGGTACAACTGGGCGGCGGTCCCTACGCTCAGTAAGTGCACGAGACAAACATACAAGGGAATACAAAGCAAAGCAAAGGGAAAGGGGCAGTTGCCCACGGCAACACCGTGAACAACCAAAGTGGTGAACGAGCAAAGTCAAACCAGGAGAGCACGAGGTACCAAACGCAGAGCAGGAGAGTAGTCAGTAAGCCAGGGTCAGTATGGAGCAGGATCAAATAGTAGGAGCTGTAGCTGGGCCAGGAAACCACACGGAAAGAATCACAAGCAAGGAGGAACAGGAAAGGCAGGTATAAATAGACAGAGGGCGGGAGCTAGCTGAGTCTGGCCCGGCTGCTATAGGCTCTCCCACTCCTAAGCCTGCCAGCCTGAGTGGTGGAAGCTGGAGTCAGTCTCAGAGACATAGACTCAGGTGAAGACTGATTATCTATGGGCATTAACCCCGAAGCTGTGCCTGGCAGATCCTTTACAGTACCCCCCCTTTTATGAGGGGCCACCGGACCCTTTCTAAGTGGACCTGGTTTATTGGGGAAACGAAGGTGGAACTTCGTGACCAATACCCCAGCGTGAACATCCCGGGCAGGTACCCAAGTCCTCTCCTCAGGCCCGTATCCTCTCCAATGGACCAGGTACTGGAGGGAGCCTTGGACCATCTGTCCACAATCTTGGCCACCTCGAGTTCCACCCCCTCATGGGTGAGAATGGGAACAGGAGGTTTCCTCGAGGGAGCCAAGGACGGGGAGCAGCGTTTAAGGAGGGAGGCATGAAACACGTTGTGTATATACGAAAAGATGGGGGTAACTCCAGCCGGAAGGAGACAGGATTGAGGACTTCAATGACCTTATACGGCCCAATAAACCGGGGAGCAAACTTCTTGGACGGGACCTTAAGACGCAAGTTCCTAGACGATAACCACACCAGATCCCCGACCATAAACAAGGGGTTAGCAGAACGTTTTCTATCAGCCTGAGTTTTTTGTACGCTCTGGGACGCCTCTAGGTTCTTCTGAACCTGGGCCCAGACTGTGCACAGTTCCCGATGAAAGACCTCTACCTCGGGATTGTTGGAACTACCAGGTAAAACGGAGGAGAACCGTGGATTAAACCCAAAATTACAGAAAAAGGGGGAGACCCCTGACGAGTTACTGACCCGGTTATTAAGGGAAAATTCAGCGAGGGGAATGAATGAGACCCAATCATATTGACAGTCAGAGATAAAACACCTTAAATATTGTTCTAGAGATTGATTAGTCCTCTCCGTTTGGCCATTGGTTTCAGGATGGAAGGCAGAGGAGAAGGACAGATCAATCTCCAACTTTTTACAGAAGGCTCTCCAAAACAAAGAAACAAATTGTACCCCTCTGTCCGAAACAATATTGACAGGGACCCCATGGAGATGCAGGATGTGTTTGACAAACAAGGTAGCTAACGTCTTGGCGTTGGGTAGTTTCTTGAGGGGCACAAAGTGGCACATCTTACTGAAGCGGTGTACTACCACCCACACCACCGACTTGCCTTGGGATGGAGGCAAATCGGTGATAAAATCCATGGAGATATGTGTCCAGGGTCTCTGGGGAATGGGCAATGAACGTAGTAAGCCCGCTGGTCGGGATCTGGGAGTTTTAGACCTAGCACAAACCTCACAAGCGGCGACGTAGGCCTTAACGTCTTTAGGCAACCCAGGCCACCAATAGTTTCTGGCAATGAGGTGTTTGGTACCCAGGATGCCTGGATTACCAGATAGTGCGGAGTCATGATTTTCCCTCAGTACCCTTAGCCGGTATTGCAGGGGAACAAACAGCTTGTCCTCAGGAAGGTTCCCGGGAGCTGAACCTTGATCAGCCGCAATTTCAGAGACTAAATCAGAATCAATAGAAAAAATTATTATACCGGGAGGCAAAATACAAGCAGGATCTTCCTCCGAAGGAGGGCTGGCCATGAAGCTACGCGACAGTGCATCGGCCTTAATATTTTTAGACCCAGCCCTATAGGTAACCAAAAAGTTGAATCTGGTAAAAAATAGCGCCCATCGAGCTTGTCTCGGGTTTAGCCTCCGGGCAGATTCTAGGAAAACCAGATTCTTGTGGTCGGTAAGGACCGTTACCTGGTGCCTAGCCCCCTCCAGGAAGTGGCGCCACTCTTCAAATGCCCATTTAATGGCTAAGAGTTCGCGGTTGCCAATATCATAGTTACTCTCAGTGGGCGAAAACTTCCTGGAGAAGTAGGCACAGGGGCGGAGATGGGTGAGGGACCTGGTACCCTGGGACAAGACAGCCCCCACTCCCACCTCGGATGCGTCAACTTCCACGATAAATGGCTCCATTTGGTTGGGCTGAACCAGCACCGGGGCCGAGATAAAGCACTTCTTAAGGACCTCAAAAGCCTGGACAGCCTCAGGAGGCCAGTGGAGGAGATCAGCACCTTTGCGAGTGAGGTCCGTAAGAGGCTTAGCGATGACCGAGAAGTTAGCAATAAATCTCCTGTAATAATTAGCGATCCCCAAAAAACACTGTAACGCCTTCAGGGAGGCAGGTTGGACCCATTCCGCCACAGCCTGAACCTTGGCGAGGTCCATGCGGAATTCATGAGGAGTGAGGATTTGACCCAAAAATGGTATCTCCTGTACCCCAAACACACATTTTTCGGTTTTTGCAAACAGTTTGTTTTCCTGAAGGACCTGGAGCACCTTCCTGACATGCTCAATGTGGGAGGACCAGTCCTTGGAAAACACCAGTATGTCATCAAGGTACACTACAAGAAATATCCCCAGGTAATCTCTCAAAATCTCATTTATGAAATTCTGGAAGACCGCCGGAGCATTACACAACCCAAAGGGCATGACAAGGTATTCGAAATGACCTTCGGGCGTGTTAAACGCAGTCTTCCACTCATCTCCCTCTTTGATGCGGATAAGGTTATATGCCCCCCGTAGATCAAACTTAGAGAACCATTGGGCCCCCTGAACCTGATTAAAGAGATCAGGAATCAAAGGAAGGGGATACTGGTTCCTTACAGTGACCTTATTCAGTTTACGGTAGTCAATGCATGGCCTAAGACCACCATCCTTCTTCCCTACGAAGAAGAAGCCAGCACCTACCGGAGAAGTAGAGGGGTGAATGTAACCCTTGGCCAGGCATTCCTGGATATACTCTCTCATGGCTTCACGTTCGGGACAAGAAAGATTAAATATCCTACCATTAGGAAGCTTAGCTCCTGGTACCAATTCGATAGCGCAATCGTATTCTCTATGAGAAGGTAACACTTCGGAGGCCTCCTTAGAGAAAACATCAGCGAAGTCCTGAACAAACTCAGGTAGCGTGTTCACCTCCTCAGGGGGAGAAATAGAATTAACAGAAAAACATGATGTCAAACATTCATTACCCCATTTGGTAAGCTCCCCAGTATTCCAGTCAAACGTGGGATTATGCAACTGCAACCAGGGAAGGCCTAAAACCAAATCGGACGATAATCCCTGCATCAACAGTACAGAGCACTACTCCAAATGCATGGAGCCAACAAGGAGTTCAAAAACGGGTATGCTGTGTAAAATAACCATTAGCAAGAGGAGTGGAGTCGATACCCACTACCGGGACAGGTTTAAGCAAATCAATCAAAGGCATAGCAAGAGACCTAGCAAATTCCACAGACATAATATTAGCAGAGGACCCTGAATTCACGAAGGCACTGCCGGTAGCAGACCTACCACCAAAAGAGACCTGAGAGGGAAGCAAGATCTTATTACGTTTCATATTTACGGGAAATACCTGTGCGCCCAAGTGACCTCCCCGATGATCACTTAGGCGCGGAAGTTCTCCGGCTGCATTCTTACGCTTAGGACAGTTGTTCACTTGATGCTTGTCATCCCCACAATAGAAGCAGAGACCATTCTTCCTGCGGAACTCTCTACGTTGACGGGGGGACACGGAGGCCCCGAGTTGCATAGGTACCTCCGAGTCTTCCGGGGAGGAACGAAGCAACGGAACCTCGGAAGGCATCATGGGGGAGTCGGAGGAGAAAACACATAAACGTTCACGTTGTCGTTCCCTGAGACGTCGGTCAAGTCGTACCGCTAAAGCCATAACCTGGTCTAGGGAGTCAGAAGAGGGATAGCTAACTAGCAGGTCTTTCAGGGCATTCGACAGACCCAACCTAAACTGGCACCTTAAGGCAGGGTCATTCCACCGAGAAGCTACGCACCACTTCCTAAAGTCAGAACAATACTCCTCAACAGGTGTCTTACCCTGACGTAAGGTCACCAGCTGACTCTCGGCAAAGGCAGTCCTGTCAGTCTCGTCATAAATGAGTCCGAGAGCAGAAAAGAAACGATCAACGGAGGAAAGTTCAGGGGCGTCAGGAGCCAAGGAGAAGGCCCACTCTTGGGGCCCTTCCTGGAGCCGGGACATAATTATACCCACCCGCTGGTTCTCAGAACCTGAAGAATGAGGCTTTAAGCGAAAGTAAAGTCTACAACTCTCCCGAAAGGAGAGAAAAGCCCCCCGGTCCCCTGAGAACCGGTCGGGCAACTTGAGGTGGGGTTCAAGAGGTGAGGTGAGGGGGACTAACATGGTAGCATCAGGCTGGTTGACACTCTGAGCCAGGGCCTGGACCTGTAGGGAGAGACCCTGCATTTGCTGAGCCAGGGTCTCAAGGGGGTCCATAGTAGTGACAGGGACCAGGGTAGACTAGGTATGGGCTTGTGATTATGTAACGACAGGGGTGGGGATACGAACAAGTGAGCCCTAATCTACCCGCCACTCTGTCCCTGCCTACTTGCAACGACCCGCCCTAGGCGACGGGGTACAACTGGGCGGCGGTCCCTACGCTCAGTAAGTGCACGAGACAAACATACAAGGGAATACAAAGCAAAGGGAAAGGGGCAGTTGCCCACGGCAACACCGTGAGCAACCAAAGTGGTGAACGAGCCAAGTCAAACCAGGAGAGCACGAGGTACCAAACGCAGAGCAGGAGAATAGTCAGTAAGCCAGGGTCAGTATGGAGCAGGATCAAATAGTAGGAGCTGTAGCTGGGCCAGGAAACCACACGGAAAGAATCACAAGCAAGGAGGAACAGGAAAGGCAGGTATAAATAGACAGAGGGCGGGAGCTAGCTGAGTCTGGCCCGGCTGCGATAGGCTCTCCCACTCCTAAGCCTGCCAGCCTGAGTGGTGGAAGCTGGAGTCAGTCTCAGAGACATAGACTCAGGTGAAGACTGATTATCTATGGGCGTTAACCCCGAAGCTGTGCCTAGCAGATCCTTTACAGCTGCACACTATGCCCCATGAATATAACAGTACCATACACTGTTCCCCTGAATATAATAGTTCCATACACTTCCCATGAATAAAATTGTCAAACACTGTAGATAGTGGCCCTGTAGTTTACAGACTGTAAATAGTGCTCCCTGTACAGTCCCCTATAAATAGGGCCCCCTATAGAGTCCCCTGTAGGTAGTGTCCCCTGCATATAGTGGCTCCTATAGTCTACAGGCTGTAAATAGTGCCCCCTGTAGAGACCCCTGTAGATAGTCCTCTGTAAATGGTGCCCCTGTAGAGGTACAATAATAGCAGGCAAGATGCAGGGTCCGGTGCTTGTTTATGTCATGGCAGGCAGAATACGTTAATTTAGTAAAGCCAGAGGTCAGGACAGTCAACAGACCATTATCTCAGTATACAGGCAAATGGTCAGGGCAGGCGACAGACAGGCCGAGGTCAAGTTCAGGCAGGATTGGTAACAGAAAATCCAAAAACAAGTCTTAAAATAATACCATGGGACCTAATTTTTCAGGCATGGAGCAATGTGGGAGGTACCTTTTTATACCCAGGAAAGCTGGGTGGAATTTGGCCCGCGCTGGACTTTTATGGGGAGAAGTGTCAGCTTGACCGCACCCTAGAGGCAGCAAAGACAGGTCCAGGAGAAGAGCGCCAGCGTCAGATCTCTTGATACGAAGTTGACTAATTTTGTAATAATATTGTGATTGGGCATTAGATTTCTGGAGATGGGTGGTTGATTAAGGGACTTACAGTGATGCTTGAAAGTTTGTGAACCCTTCAGAATTTTCTATATTTTTGCATAAATTTGACCTAAGACTACATCATATTTTCACACAAGTCCCAAAAGTAGATAAAGCGAACCAAATCAAACAAATGAGTCAAAAATATTAGACTTGGCCATTCATTTATTAAGGAAAATTATCCAATATCACATAAGTGTGTGTCAAAAGTATGTGAACCTTTAGGATTAGCAGATAATTTGAATGTGAACTTACTTAGAGTCATGTGTTTTCAATCAATAAGATGAAAATTAGGGGTGAGTGGGCGACCTGTTCTATTTAAAGAACAGGGATCTATCAATGTCTGATCTTCACAACACACGTTTGTGGAAGTGTTTCATGGCACAAACAAAGGAAATTTCTGAGGACCTCAGAAGAAGAGTTGTTGATGCTCATTAGGCTGGAAAAGTTTACAAAGTAATCTCTAAAAGGTTAGGACTCCACCAATCCATAGTCAGACAGATTGTGTACAAATGTCAGAAATTCAAGACCATTACTACTCTCCCAGGAGTGGTCAACCAACAAAGATCCCTCCAAGAGCAAGGTGTATAATAGTCCGCAAGCTCACAAAGGCACCAAAGATAACCTCTAAGTAACTAAATGCCTTCCTCACATTAGCTAATGTTAATTTTCATGAATCCACAATCAGGAGAACACTGAACAACAATGGTGTGCATGGCAATATTGCAAGGAGAAAGCCACTGCTCTCCAAAAAGAACATTGCTGCCCGTCTGCAGTTTGCAAAAGATTGCCTGAACAAACCAGAAGGCTATTGGAACAAGGTTTTGTGGACGGATGAGACCAAAATAGAGCTTTTTGGTTTAAATGAAAACCGTTATTTTTGGAGAAAGTAACGCGGCGGCATTCCAGCATAAAAACCTCATACCATTTGTGAAACACGGTGGTGGTAGTATCATGGTTTGGTCCTGTTTTGCTGCATATGGGTCAGTACGGTTTGCCATCATTGATGGAACAATGCATTCTGAATTATACCAGCAACTTTGAAGGCAAATGTCAGGACATCTGTCCGTGAGGTGAATCTTAAGAGAATGTGGGTCATGCTGTAAGAATTTTTCTCTTCCACCCACTTACTGGGTTAGATTCTAAGGTTAGGCGCAATAAATTAAATACAAGTGTGAGTGTATAAAAATGTATATTGTATAAAGAGTAAAATGACTGTTAGGCTTCGTTCACATATCCGTTCGGGCTGTAATCTGAAGTTCCGTCTGAGGTTTCCGTCAGAATAGAGCCCTGACTGATACAAACCATAACACACACACACACACACACACACCAAACCCACCATCACCATTGATTTCAATGGTGACATATCCGGTGCCAATGGTTTCCGTTTGTCTCAGTTGTGCAAAGGTTCCGTCATTTTGATGGAATCAATAGCATGGTCGACTGCGCTATTGATTCCGTCAAAATGACAGAACCCTTGCACAATTGAGACAAACAGAAACCATTGGCACCGGATCTGTCACCTTTGAAATCAATGGTGATGGTGGGTTTGGTGTGTGTGTGTGTGTGTGTGTGTTATGGTTTGTATCAGTCAGGGCTCTATTCTGACGGAAACCTCCAACGGAACGTCAGAATAGAGCCCGAACGGATTTGTGAACGAAGCCTTAGAGTTATATTGAGACTCATATGGAAATATGTACGCAAAGACAGTCATAAGCAATAAACTTTACATAGTTACATTACAAGTTACCATACATGGACTTTCGACACACTCCAGTAAGTCTCCTCTCCAGTATGTCCCTCCATGTATCCCTCCCCAAGTGGCCTCCCAAGTGGCTCCCTAGTGCCTTCCCTCATGAGTCATGCTTGGGTTTTTATACCCCTCTTTCTGCCCCTCTTAGAGACACCTAATCTGACCTTCCTGATCAAAGAACTTCCTCATGTTACATGCAAATATACAATAGTGCCACTTATCAACCATCTTTAGCATTTATGAGATCCTGAGTTTGTCCATGGATAAGACTTATTGTTCACACTACTGGTTAGCATCTGTAAGAGATACCTGTGATTAAACAATAGGTATCTGGAATTCTAATGAGATGCATTTCATTGAGACATGCAACTGTACCCATTATCCTCCATCTTTGATTCACCCAACTAAAATACACTATATGATATAATATAACTTTCACGTTGGGTACGTGCACCCACTGGACCGTACCGACCTTGACGGTATGGCAGCTGGCCAACAGGACACGGGTCACAGTCTATAGTTCGTATAGTGTACCTGTGGTATCTCAGGCAGTAGCAAGACAGGCTCGGCTGGGACTAGGCAGCAGGCAGGCTCCAGGCGTGGTGTAGCAGGACAGGCGTGGTACACAGCACAGCACGACTTCAGCTCAACACGGTACTTCACCAGGATAGCACGGGATACAGGTTACAGGTGGCAGGAATGGGAAACACTGGGAACTGGGAAACACTAGGAGACCATTTGCTTAGACAGACTAGGGTAGACAAAAAGGCTCAGGCATTGCAGGGAGGGGCACAGCCCTTCTTATAGCCCAGGGTGCTCTGGAAGCAATCAGCTCAATCTCCCACCTGTGTGCTCTTTGGCTCCTTAAAGGACGAGTGTCGCGAAAAAAAAATATTTTTATATCGATTTGCTTTTAGTGTTTTATTATTTTTTATTTTATTTATTTGTGTGTTTGTGTTTAACTTTCTTTTATTTTTTCACTTTTTCTTGTCCATGGGGGCTGCCATTTTTTTTCCATCTCTGTATGTGTTGATTAACGACACATACAGACATGGAATATGGCACATACAGTCCCATAGTGAATGCGAACGGGGCCCGTTCCATCCACTATGCTGTACGCCGTCTGTGTGGGAACGGCGCATGCGCCGCTCCCACACAGTCCAAATTGATGGTCTTCGGCCGATCGACGTCCGGCGCCATTTTCTTGTGGACCGGAAGCTGCAGCCGGAAAGTAAGATTACTACTTCCGGTCGCGGCTTCCGGACTTGTGCACTTGGAGCGGAGGTAGCAGACGGAGCGGACGGACCGGAGGGAGCGGCGGCGGCAGGAGCAGGTAAGTTAGGTCTGTGTATGTACGTGTTTTAATGTGTGTTTACTACTGTATGTTAGAGCACATTGAAACCAATTTCCCAATTGCTAAACAATGTGGTTAAAATATAACTTTTATTATTTTGCTATTAAAGATGTCCATGGGGACATAACACTCAGCACAAACGGTTAAAATTAGTAGCCAATATTGCTTCAGCACACGCTCTGTATTCACTCGGTCTGCATGTGTTGCCAGACGGAGTGTAAAATACTCGGTTGCCAAGTCTCGTGTCAGCAGCTGCAGACTGCCGAGCTATAGTGGATACGATGTGGTATGCGTGCTCAGAATTGCCAAGCAGGTTAGGCTTTTTAAAATAATAGATTTAGCCCCCCCGACATGTTTCACTGTCAACACAGCGTCCTCAGGGGATCAAAACGGGGCTAGTGAGCGCGCGTGTAGATTGTCAGTCCCTTTAAAAGTTTGCGATTATCCTCACACAGGGTTCACCTGTGTAAGAACCAATTGGAGCTCAGTACAAGGACCGAGCCTCCACAGTGAGAGATTGACACATGTATTGGCCAATATGTGAGCCGTATGTGTGACCAATAGGGCTGTGTTAAGTGCGCATGGGCACTAGCAGCACGGCTGGACTTAGTAAATTTTTTTGCTTTGACACTGTTTTCGGCGCCTGCGTACAAGAGGCACCGATGATCTTAGTCGATTTTCAAGATTGGTAGCTGCATGTGCGCATGTCTAGGCACTTAGAAAAAAGATCACTAGATGAATCTCTGTAATAGAGATATACCATCCAGTTTGACCACTATAAAGAAAGTATAAATAGCCTACCAGGATGCAGATCACGTTTACAGGTAACATGACCACGGACAGGCTTGGTTGAACGTCCAGAGATGACTTGGACAGTATCTGAAATAGGGGTCTGAGTGTGTTAGGAACATAATGGTACCGTATTCGCAGTCATATTTAACTAAGTACCCCGAAGTTTTGGTGCGCATGTCTAGGCACTTAGTGAATGCATCAGCAGGGAGTTCTCCTACCGATGGGGTACGTATTATAATAAATGCATATATTTTCTATATTACAAGTCCACCTATACTTCCACAAGGAATACGGCTCAGCCTCACTGTATTGGTTCAAGTAAAGGAAGGAGGGGAGAAGACCACAGGGACGGACAGTTAGTCCAATGGACATAATAGACTACTTGAATAGTCAATGTAGAAATATATTGTCTCTTTTTTCAAATGGAGATAAGCATTGGTCTTAATGACCAGATGACAGCTGTCAATATATATATATATATATATATATATATATATATATATATATGTGTATACCAATTATGGCATTAGAGATTAGGGCGATTATAAAAAGGCTGCAAAAGTGAATCCTTCATTTAGCCCATTTGGGCTTAGGGATCTGAGCCTATGGATCCATTTTGCTTCTTCTTGCAATAGTTTTTTATCAAGATTCCCAGCTCTGGGACCCAGCTTAACTTGGGTGATGCCCCAAAATTTAAGAGCATTGATGTTTCCTTGGTGGTGAAGTCTAATATGTTTAGAGAGAGGTGTATCCTCCTTCATATTGATCGTACTTTTGTGCTTCGAGATCCTTCTGCGGAGTTGTTGAATGGTCTTGCCCACGTATAATTTTGGGCAGGGGCACTGTGCGGCATAAACGATACCACTACTTTGACAATTAATGAATTGTTTTATGGTAAAGATCCTCCCATCAACTGGGTTGGAAAAGGTTTTGGTCGTCGGCATCAAAGGGCAAAAGGAGCATCTGCCACAGGGAAAGGAGCCCTGTATTGGGGGCGGAAGCCACGTTTTTTGTTCAGTTAATGGTCTCGAATAGTGACTATGTGTTAGATATTCGCGGAGGTTCTTACCTCTCCGATAAGTGATGTTGGGAATATCAGAGATTGTGTCACAAATGTCACTGTCTGTTAGTAAAATAGACCAGTGTCTCTTTAAGATATTTTTAATTTGATATGAGCAATTATCAAAATTCCCTATGCATCTTATGAGGGAAGATGGTTTATTAACAGCCGGAATGGATTTATCATTCTCCTTTTTTCCATGTAGCAGATCATCCCTCGATGTTGCCCTAGCCCTAGCATAGGCTCTATGCAGGGTTTTCTTTGGGTATCCGCGCGCGAGGAACTTTTTATATAGTGTATCACATTCTAATTGGAAGGTGATTTCTTCAGAGCAGTTTCTTTTTGCTCTCAAGTACTGTCCGATAGGAATACCTTTTTTGAGGGCCGGCGGATGGAAGCTTCCCCAATGCAGGAAACTGTTTGTTGCAGTTTCTTTTCTGTAGATATTAGTTTGTACTGCCCCACCAGGATCCAGGGAAATTTTTAGGTCCAAGAAGTTAATTTCATTTGTATGTATAGTGTAGGTGAATTTCATCCCAATATGATTATTGTTGATGATATCCATGAAGTCGGAGAAAAGAGCAGTGTCCCCCTCCCAAAAAATAAGGATGTCATCTATATATCTACCCCAGAAGGAAATGTGACAAGTGAAGGGGAGTAGATCGTCATTAAAAATTAAAGTGTCCTCCCACCACCCCAAAAATAAATTTGCGTAAGTGGGTGCACAAACAGTGCCCATAGCCGTGCCTTTAAGTTGGTGGTAGAATTTATTGTCGAAAAGAAAGTAATTGTGTGTGAGTAAAAATTGTAATAAAGATACAGTGAAGTTGTTGTGTGCCTGAAACTGAGTCCCCTTAGTGCTCAAAAAGTGTCGGACAGCACTAAGACCCAGATCGTGATTGATATTGGTGTACAGTGACTCAACATCGATAGTGGCTATTAGTGTAGTGGAAGAGACGTTAGTCCCCTGGATCCTGGTGAGGGTGTCTTTTGTATCTCGTAAAAACGAGGGCAGGGCTGTGACAAAGGAAGACAGTATTTCATTTACGTATGTACTGATACCTTGCGTTAAGTTGTCATTACCGGAGACAATTGGTCTACCAGGTATTGGTGTGACATTTTTATGTATTTTGGGCAAGGCATAAAAAGTCGCCAGAGTAGGTGTTGAGTTATACATCGATTTGAATTCCTCAGGTGATATTATTCCATTTGACCTTGCATTAATCAGTAGTGTACGTAATTCAGATAGATATCGCTCAGTTGGGTTACCATCCAATACCTTATATGTAGATGTATCATTAAGGAGTGTCTGGACCATCGAGACATAGTCTTTACGATTGAGAATAACAATATTGCCCCCTTTGTCAGAGGGTTTGAATATAATTTCTTCGTTTTTGCTAAGTTCATCCAGTGCTGTTTTCTCCGATTTACTGAGATTACTTCGAAGCTTTTGTTTTTGCGATTGAAGTTTCTTCAGATCAGCACTGACCATTTTAACAAATATATCGATATGTGGATATTGCGATATAGGAGGTGTTAGTCGTGACTTCGGTCGTAGTGTAGAGAAAGGGCCAGTAGCCATATCAGCTGAGTATTCATTTTCATTTGCTAGCTCTTCTAGTGCCTGTAAGGTAGTCAGTTCAGTATGATTAAAAGCAGTAGTATCATCCGATATGTTCTTGAAATATTTATGTAAGGCAAGCTTTCTTGCAAATAAATTGACATCTTTGGTCCAAGTGAATTCATCAAAATTTGGAGTGGGAGTATATGATAGGCCTTTACATAAAAGTGATTTTTGCTGTGAGCTAAGTTCAAATTGTGAAAGATTTACTACTTGCATATCATCTGACAAACGATTGTCACTGTGTGTCACTTGGTCTGGCTCCATGGTGTGTTGTGCAGACCTAAAAAAGGGAGCGCAGAAAAGGTGTTTGTGGGTACTGAAACTATGGAGCTCGCGTTTCCCATGTTCACAACATTCCTCATCGGGCCATCCGTGTGTTTTCCCACAGGAAATGGGGTGCTGGGTGTCACCGTTGTGGGTATGTGGGACGCTGAGGGGATAGAAGAGGCAGCATATGTAGAGATACACTATATAAAAAGTTCCTCGCGCGCGGATACCCAAAGAAAACCCTGCATAGAGCCTATGCTAGGGCTAGGGCAACATCGAGGGATGATCTGCTACATGGAAAAAAGGAGAATGATAAATCCATTCCGGCTGTTAATAAACCATCTTCCCTCATAAGATGCATAGGGAATTTTGATAATTGCTCATATCAAATTAAAAATATCTTAAAGAGACACTGGTCTATTTTACTAACAGACAGTGACATTTGTGACACAATCTCTGATATTCCCAACATCACTTATCGGAGAGGTAAGAACCTCCGCGAATATCTAACACATAGTCACTATTCGAGACCATTAACTGAACAAAAAACGTGGCTTCCGCCCCCAATACAGGGCTCCTTTCCCTGTGGCAGATGCTCCTTTTGCCCTTTGATGCCGACGACCAAAACCTTTTCCAACCCAGTTGATGGGAGGATCTTTACCATAAAACAATTCATTAATTGTCAAAGTAGTGGTATCGTTTATGCCGCACAGTGCCCCTGCCCAAAATTATACGTGGGCAAGACCATTCAACAACTCCGCAGAAGGATCTCGAAGCACAAAAGTACGATCAATATGAAGGAGGATACACCTCTCTCTAAACATATTAGACTTCACCACCAAGGAAACATCAATGCTCTTAAATTTTGGGGCATCACCCAAGTTAAGCTGGGTCCCAGAGCTGGGAATCTTGATAAAAAACTATTGCAAGAAGAAGCAAAATGGATCCATAGGCTCAGATCCCTAAGCCCAAATGGGCTAAATGAAGGATTCACTTTTGCAGCCTTTTTATAATCGCCCTAATCTCTAATGCCATAATTGGTATACACATATATATATATATATATATATATATATATATATATATATATTGACAGCTGTCATCTGGTCATTAAGACCAATGCTTATCTCCATTTGAAAAAAGAGACAATATATTTCTACATTGACTATTCAAGTAGTCTATTATGTCCATTGGACTAACTGTCCGTCCCTGTGGTCTTCTCCCCTCCTTCCTTTACTTGAACCAATACAGTGAGGCTGAGCCGTATTCCTTGTGGAAGTATAGGTGGACTTGTAATATAGAAAATATATGCATTTATTATAATACGTACCCCATCGGTAGGAGAACTCCCTGCTGATGCATTCACTAAGTGCCTAGACATGCGCACCAAAACTTCGGGGTACTTAGTTAAATATGACTGCGAATACGGTACCATTATGTTCCTAACACACTCAGACCCCTATTTCAGATACTGTCCAAGTCATCTCTGGACGTTCAACCAAGCCTGTCCGTGGTCATGTTACCTGTAAACGTGATCTGCATCCTGGTAGGCTATTTATACTTTCTTTATAGTGGTCAAACTGGATGGTATATCTCTATTACAGAGATTCATCTAGTGATCTTTTTTCTAAGTGCCTAGACATGCGCACATGCAGCTACCAATCTTGAAAATCGACTAAGATCATCGGTGCCTCTTGTACGCAGGCGCCGAAAACAGTGTCAAAGCAAAAAAATTTACTAAGTCCAGCCGTGCTGCTAGTGCCCATGCGCACTTAACACAGCCCTATTGGTCACACATACGGCTCACATATTGGCCAATACATGTGTCAATCTCTCACTGTGGAGGCTCGGTCCTTGTACTGAGCTCCAATTGGTTCTTACACAGGTGAACCCTGTGTGAGGATAATCGCAAACTTTTAAAGGGACTGACAATCTACACGCGTGCTCACTAGCCCCGTTTTGATCCCCTGAGGACGCTGTGTTGACAGTGAAACATGTCGGGGGGGCTAAATCTATTATTTTAAAAAGCCTAACCTGCTTGGCAATTCTGAGCACGCATACCACATCGTATCCACTATAGCTCGGCAGTCTGCAGCTGCTGACACGAGACTTGGCAACCGAGTATTTTACACTCCGTCTGGCAACACATGCAGACCGAGTGAATACAGAGCGTGTGCTGAAGCAATATTGGCTACTAATTTTAACCGTTTGTGCTGAGTGTTATGTCCCCATGGACATCTTTAATAGCAAAATAATAAAAGTTATATTTTAACCACATTGTTTAGCAATTGGGAAATTGGTTTCAATGTGCTCTAGGCACATCTTGTTCCTTCTATATTCAACATATACCTGCCAATTGCTAGGGTCTCCTAGTATCTGTACTACTGTATGTTAACCTACTACACTGTGTGTTAGCTCAAAAAATGGCGACACACAGTGTAGGAGGTTTGACCGTTCAATCCCCTCCTTTCTCCTGGCACTAGCCAGGATAAAGGAGGGGGGATTCTGAGAGCTCACTAGAGCGAGTGAGTATTCTCAAATTTTGCAGCATAAAGCAATGTGGTTGCTTTACCACATGCCAATGCTGCAATTTTGGGAATTGCTCCATCTAGTGACCAGCACTGGGAAATGTTATAAATTAGAATCTAATTTATAATATTTCCTGACTCGTGAAAATTTTAAAAAAATTAGAACAATGTTTAATCACTTATACACTAACTGTTTAACTAAAAAAAAAAAATTTTCTAGGGACACATTCCCTTTAAAGAGGCTCTGTCACCAGATTATCAAATCCCTATCTCCTATTGAATGTGATGGGCGCTGCAATGTAGATAACAGCAAAGTTATGAGCAATTTGATATTTATGCAAATGAGCTTTTCAATGGACAACTGGGCGTCTTTTCTCGTATTACCAACTGGGCGTGTATTGTGTTTTTACAAACTGGGCGTGTATTGTGTTTTTACCAACTGGGCGTTGTGAATAGAAGTGTATGACGCTGACAAATCAGCATCATACACTTCTCATCGTTCCCACCCAGCTTCTTTCACTAAAGACACACAGCGTGACGTCACCCACAAGTCCTTCAACCTTGTCGTCGGACAAAGAAGATACATCGGCTGAAAGGCGTCCAAAAGGTTAATATGCTCGTCTCTAGGGAGTTTACTATGCTTAGCTGCACATGGTGATGTTGCTGCAAATTCAACTGTACGCCTGGAGCTGGGGTGTCTTCTCTCTTCCGACGCCAAGGTTGAAGGACCTGTGGGTGACATCACGCTGTGTCTGCAGTGAAAGAAGCTGGCTAGGAATGATGACGTCACCCACAGGTCCTTCAACCTTGGCGTCAGAAGAGAGAAGACACCACAGCTCCAGGTGTACAGTTGAATTTGCAGCAGCAAATATACACACCGACATATCGTACAATAATATCTTAAATCTTAAAATAATAAACACAAATTGCGCCTTTTTGGCTGTTTTGCGACTTTTCAATTCCAGAAAACTGGCGTAGAAAGGCTGATAAATTCCCCCAGTGTGTCTGTGTGTGTACAGTGTTTCATGTGTGTCTGTGTGTGTACAGTATGTATGTGTGTATACAGAAGGGGTCAACCCCCTTCGACACTTCAGCTGTTGTGAAACTACAACTCCCAACATGC
Source organism: Rhinoderma darwinii (assembly GCF_050947455.1). Classification (NCBI taxonomy): domain Eukaryota; kingdom Metazoa; phylum Chordata; class Amphibia; order Anura; family Rhinodermatidae; genus Rhinoderma; species Rhinoderma darwinii. The sequence continues at coordinate 146,900,911 of NC_134691.1, read as the reverse complement.
ACTTCAAGCCAAAGGCTTTATTATACCAGCCAAAGGCTGTCAGGGCATGCTGGGAATTGTTGTTTTACAATAGCTGGAGTGTGGAAGGTTGCTGACCCCTGGCGTACAGTATGTGTGTGTGTAAATGATGTTTTAGAATTCTGATAGTACAGTATTTTACCATTACAGGACTATGCAGAAATACTTTAGTCCAGAGCTGTACCACCCACAGTCAGGTCCTTACATTCAAGGGTGTAAGTAAGTAGTAAATCATCCACTCCCTTACATCCACTCCCATCCAATTCATTGCGGAAATTCAGCAGCGTTTATGCTACATGAAAATCATGCATTAAGGTGCCTGTAGCCCTGCCTTCACCACAGCATCTGGGCCCAATAGCAGCTACTATTTCTGCTATCTTAGTAGTTATTTCTATGTGCACATCATGAACATTGCAAACAACACAGCAGAGACTGTACAGAACAAGTCAAGTATTTTATTGCTTCAGTTGCATGGATGTATAGTTGTGCTTCTTTCATTATACTATTCCATAATACAACATTTTGCATACATTATATACGTATTATACCCCTGCACAACCCCTTTAAGACAGCATTATAAATTAAATATCTTGTACAACCGCTTCCAAATTTTTTTTTTACAAATGTGCTGCATCAGTTGGCCTCATAAGCACATCCCTGGCTTTAGGTCTTAAAAACCTATAGTATTATGATAATCTGATTAGCTGGATGTATTCTTCACATTCTAGGGAGGGGGAAAAAAATGGGGAAAAGAGTAATGTGACTAGTGAGGAGTTATGTAAGAAAATAAAAAAATATTTATTGATGAATTAATTAAAAATTCCAATGTTATATGACCCATGAAGTACAGATGTCCCCTATTTCTGCACTATGAATGTCTAAGTATAACTAGAGCCTGTTCGGTAAGAAAACAAATTGCCGGCGAAACGCACGTCGGGTGTATGGTAATATGCTTTTAATCCTCCCAATGTCAGCCTCTCTGAGTCTGCACTAATGTCCCTCGTCTCCGGTGAACAGGTATGGTGCACATCTTCTATTAACCACTCTACAAGCCGTGTATGTGGGTTATTTAAATTCACAGGCGTACGCACTCACCGCTCTCCACATCTGCCGCTGACACCGGTTCCGTAGAGCTTGGTTGACGGCATCCATCTTCATACTCATCACTCTGGTTCCTGCCCATTGCATTACCACATCTCACACTGCGCAACTCTGCTGTCACAGTGTGAGCGGCGAGCCCGTTGGGTTCTGTCGCGAGTTTTCATACTGCTTCCATGTGTGTCCGAATGCGGACGACATTGCTGCGTACAATGCATCCCACCACTACTCGGTGGGGCAATCTCCACCTACGGGCTTTGATACAGCCCGGTGAAGAGATTTTGGCTGCATAGCAGGCTCCAGTTGTATTTCCAATACACACATATTAGCAGCAATCGAATAGTGTTTTTTGGGAACAGTGAACACACTTATAATATAGGGTCACATTCCCTAATCAACACCTGTGCAGTCCAATTTATAGATTTATTGATTTAGACAACCTCTAGATCACTGCACAGCCACTTTGAGATAAGGGCACATTTATGTTGCTAATTAGCAATTTGTTTTCTTACGGAACAGGCTCTAGTTATACTTAGACATTCATAGTGCAGAAATAGGGGACATCTGTACTTCATAGGTTATATAACATTGGAATTTTAAATTAATTCATCAGTAATTATTATTATTTTTTTTTTACATAACTCCTCACTAGTCACATTACTCTTTTCCCCATTTTTTCCCCTCCCTTATATAAGATATGAACAATTGGTGGTGAACACCTTATGTGACTTTTTTTTTCATTATTTACTAATTGGAAGGCAATTTGCCCACTGTAGCTTCTTCACATTCTAGCCTTATATATGGCTAATAACAAAGGGTAGTGGTTTTTATCTCATAAAATGTTATTTTTAAGACAAATGAGGATTCAGCACAGCAAAGTTTTTCTTCTTCTTGCAGCTTAAATGGGGTTTCCAGACAGTGAAAATGTATGGCCTTTCCTCAGGATAGGCCATCAATAGCTGATGGGTCGGGGTCCGTCTCCTGGGATCACACCGATCAGATGTTTTGAAGGGGGTGCAGCACTTGTACGAGTGCTGTTTCCCCTTATTCCTGCCTGCTCGACATGCATTTAGCGGCGATTCACAGGCTTTTCCTCCATTCACTTCAATGGGAGAAAAGACTGCAATACCTGTGAATTGACGCTAAATGCGTGTCGGAGATTCACAGTGAGTAGAAAGTAGAAATTAAAGGGAAGCAGCACTCGTATGAGCGCTGTACCCCCTTCACAACAGCTGATCGGTGGAGGTCCCGGGAGTCGGACCCTGACCCATCAGCTATTGATGGCCTGGAAAATCCCTTTAAAGATTATGTATAGATTAGAATAGAGGATTGCTTCAGAGTTTTCCAAATTCTATTACTAACCATAAAGTATTATTTTATTTAAAAAATAAAAATAGCACCTATGAGTGCTAAGGGAGGCTAGAGGAAGATAGTAAGAGAGAATTATTATTGGGTGTAAAACTGTAAGAAGATCCATTTTTAATTATTAAGTCCTATTGCACTAAAGACATTGTCTACTAGGTGTTCCATTGAAAATGTGACTTCACATTTACCACATTTAGAGCACAGAAGAAAGGGTAACGGCTACGAGTGCAACACCACATAGAATCAATGACGCAATAAATTGTCCTCCATTGCAGCACTGACGCTTGTCTCCTCTTTCATCCACAGAGAGCAGTACTGTTGAGGAGACATCAGTGTTATCAACCTCATCATTCATGTTTGCTGTGGCTTCCACAGTCCACCTTAACACATTAACCTTTAATTCCATATCAGTGATCATCTCGTCCACCTTTATAATTTCCTTTTCTAGTTCACTGTGCTCCAATTTCTGTTTGTTAGTTGGCGAATCACTGTAGTTGATGTTCTGGACACTCAGTGCCCTGGAGGCAATAGCTGAAGTGCTGCCTGGAACATAAAAGGTACTTTAGAAATCTGAAGCTGTTTTTAAAGCACAGATCAGTAAGGATGGCTAGTGCACATCTTTATAGCTGTTATTAATAGTAGAATAGAAAGGAACAGACAGTCTGTTCACAGAGCTATAACCACTCTTTTTGTAACAAAATGTTGGTAAAAAATGAAAAAACTGCTTTCGGAATATAGGTCTCCAAACTAATAGAAACTATAAAGCTCATGCATTATTTAACTTATTTATCCATTATCCTTAGAAACAGATTGCAGAACAGCATCTGATATATGCAAGGGTTTTCTTACTTCCACTGTGATATTACTCAGTGAAATTGACATTCTTCTATTAAGTTAGGCACATTTAATGCTGTTCTTATTTTACAGCATAAGAATATATTTATAACATGAAAAATAGAAACAATCAATAGAAAATGCTGAATTTTATTAATCTATTGGTGTATTTAGCTTATATGGAAGCAAAATTTTTAAAGTAAAATGTCTTTATTGCAAGGCACAAAACTGCAAAATAATCTGGAATATCACAAGGCCAAAAGCAGAGCACTGAGTAGAAAGAACCAACTATGAGACAATGAAATAATAAAGCAATAGCATATTCTACGCAATTTGTGGTTCTCTACCTATACAGGTACATTTTCTAGAGTTTTCTGACCAATAATCTAGAATATATGATAATCCAGCATCTACCTCCCATAACAGCATACAAATGTTAAGCATCTTGCAACAGTCTTGCAAGGCATCGTTCAATTGCTCTAGTCAGTTTGCGAACAGGGTAATAGGAATGTGATTTATCTCCTATAGGTTGTAAAATAGTTAATATATGACCCAATTTTATCTATTTCATTATAAGAAGATACAGATAGCTTTTCCTTTGCCCATCACTTTTTAGATGTCATCAACTATTATTAGTGATGCAGTCTATACTAATAATTGTTGTCGGTGTACATACGAGAGCTTCTGCACCTTCGTTTCAGCAGCGGTGGGGGGTCGGACCTCCACCGATCCAAACTTTTAATATATCTCTATGACGTGAAAAGTTTGATGAAAGTGCAGTTAGTCTGTTTCTTCAATGACTAGGCTGTAATACAGTTGTAATACAGATTGAAACAGCGTAGTGTATTCATATTATAGGTCACTACAGAGGTGAAAGGAGATTAGACAGAAATACTCTGCATGATCAACAACATCACATGTTACAATTTCTGCCCGCTCCTAGCCCGTCAGGCCTTACAGTTCTAAACTAATAAAATCCCTAAGGGTAAAGGTATTTCCTTATTTTATAATTTATTTTTTTTACCACTTATACACCTTCAATTAAACCTTCTTATATGTTCAAATGGGACTTAGATCTCGGATCGTCTTCCCAATAATGGTTTAAAGCCCTGGTTTGGGTAAAGAGAGTGTCTAAAAGTTCTGTGCACTGGGAAATGTTGCGTAAAATTGCTTTTTGTTGGGATCTCACCCCGGTTTGCCATGCTAAAATGCCTTCTACTGCCTCTGACTTATGCCGGAGAGAGTGTCGTATGAGGGGTACTTACCTCCATGCTTGGTGGGTGTGTCCTGTAGCGCACACTTTTTGGTTGGATAGCTTTCAATTACTGAACAAGTTTTGAATTTCACAACCCTTTATATACAGGCCTTGCTTTATGCTTCCTAGGTTTGGAACAAACGCCTCAGCATGGTTGATCTGTGCTTTCATATATTATTCCGGCTGCGAGGCTTATGATTGCGCACAAGTAAAAATGTAACCCTCCTTTACCAAAGGTGGAATTACTGAACCAAATAATTTTTTCCTTCATGGGCCATTATATCACATGCCATCGAAAAGTTTCATAGGGACTGGTGTCACTGGATGGTATTTACTCAAAGAGACCTTTCTACTCTCATCTCCCCTCCTTCCTTATTATCCTAGTATTCACATCTTACTTCTGTATATTGGAAAGATATATGTATATACACTACCGTTCAAAAGTTTGGGGTCACCCAGACAATTTTGTGTTTTCCATGAAAACTCACACTTATATTTATCAAATGAGTTGGAAAATGACTAGAAAATATAGTCAAGACATTGACAAGGTTAGAAATAATGATTTTTATTTGAAATAATAATTTTCTCCTTCAAACTTTGCTTTCGTCAAAGAATGCTCCATTTGCAGCAATTACAGCATTGCAGACCTTTGGCATTCTAGCTGTTAATTTGCTGAGGTAATCGGGAGAAATTTCACCCCAAGCTTCCATAAGCCCCTCCCACAAGTTGGATTGGCTTGATGGGCACTTCTTGCGTACCATACGGTCAAGCTGCTCCCACAACAGCTCTATGGGGTTGAGATCTGGTGACTGCGCTGGCCACTCCATTACAGATAGAATACCAACTGCCTGCTTCTTCCCTAAATAGTTCTTGCATAATTTGGAGGTGTGCTTTGGGTCATTGTCCTGTTGTAGGATGAAATTGGCTCCAATCAAGCGCTGTCCACAGGGTATGGTATGGCGTTGCAAAATGGAGTGATAGCCTTCCTTATTCAAAATCCCTTTTACCTTGTACAAATCTCCCACTTTACCAGCACCAAAGCAACCCCAGATCATCACATTACCTCCACCATGCTTGACAGATGGCGTCAGGCACTCTTCCAGCATCTTTTCAGCTGTTCTGCGTCTCACAAATGTTCTTCTGTGTGATCCAAACACCTCAGACTTCGATTCGTCTGTCCATAACACTTTTTTCCAATCTTCCTCTGTCCAATGTCTGCGTGCTTTTGCCCATATTAATATTTTCCTTTTATTAGCCAGTCTCAGATATGGATTTTTCTTTGCCACTCTGCCCTGAAGGCCAGCATCCCAGAGTCGCCTCTTCACTGTAGACGTTGACACTGGCATTTTGCGGGTGCTATTTAATGAAGCTGCAAGTTGAGGACCTGTGAGGCGTCTATTTCTCAAACTAGAGACTCTAATGTACTTGTCTTGTTGCTCAGTTGTGCAGCGGGGCCTCCCACTTCTCTTCCTACTCTGGTTAGAGCCTGTTTTTGCTGTCCTCTGAAGGGAGTAGTACACACCGTTGTAGGAAATCTTCAGTTCCTTGGCAATTTCTCGCATGGAATAGCCTTCATTTCTAAGAACAAGAATAGACTGTCGAGTTTCACATGAAAGCTCTCTTTTTCTAGCCATTTTGAGAGTTTAATCGAACCCACAAATGTATTGCTCCAGATTCTCAACTAGCTCAAAGGAAGGTCAGTTTTATAGCTCCTCTAAACAGCAAAACTGTTTACAGCGGTGCTAATATAATTGCACAAGGGTTTTCAAGTGTTTTCTAATCATCCATTAGCCTTCTAACACAGTTAGCAAACACAATGTACCATTAGAACACCGGAGTGATGGTTGCTGGAAATGGGCCTCTATACACCTATGTAGATATTGCATTAAAAACCAGACGTTTGCAGCTAGAATAGTCATTTAGCACATTAACAATGTATAGAGTGTATTTCTGATTAATTTAATGTTATCTTCATTGAAAAAAACTGTGCTTTTCTTGCAAAATAAGGAAATTTCTGAGTGACCCTAAACTTTTGAATGGTAGTGTACGTAACCCTTGACTAGCCTTTGTAGTATTGTATAGTACAGTCTTAGATACTCTGTATATGTACCTTACTTTGGTTTCTATGTATACAAAATTGGATAATGTTACAGTCCTGCATGTTCTTATTCTGTTATTTCGTGAGTATCTCACTGTCATAGTTCTATAGAAATTTCATGTTCAACAAATCTCAGTGCTGTGACTTTTTATGGAACTTAAAAATGCACAGCTCTATACAAAGGGGGAGGGGGGGGGCGTGTCTGGCCATGCAGTGCCTGCTCCATTTATGCCATCAGAGTAGGAGCTGCTCTTACAGGATAAAATTTTATTTACAAAAAACAACGTCACTTGTTCAACAAAACTCAGTGCTGTGACTCTTTTTGGAACTTAAAGATGCACATCTCTATACAAAGGTGGGGGGGGGGGGGGCGTGTCTGGCCATACAGTGCCTGCTCCATTTATGCCATCAGAGTACGAGGTGCTCTTACAGGATAGCCCTTCGCCTTGGCTCATGGGAAGTGTATCTCTCTCTCTCTCTCTCTCTCTCTCTATATATATATATACACACCTCTTAATCATTGAATTCAGGTGTTTTTTCGGTCCCATTGCCACAGGTGTAAAAAAATTAGCACCTAGCCATGCATCCTGCCTTTACAAACATTTGTGAAACAATAGATTGTTCTAAAGAACTCACTGAATTCCAGCGTGGCACTGTAATAGGATGCCACCGTTGCAACAAGTCAGTTCGTGAAATTTCTTACCTCCTAGATATTTCATGATCAACTGTGAGGGGTATTATTGAAAAGTGGAATAGTTTATCAGCCACAGCAACTCAGCCACGAAGTGGTATGCCACGTGAAGTTAGAGAGCAGGGTCACCGAGTGCTGAGACTCAAAGTGCATAAAAGTCACCTACGCTCTGCTGACTCAATAGGTGTAGAGTTCAAAACCTTTTCTGGCATTAACATCAGCAGAAAGACTGTGTGCCGGGAGCTTCTTGGCATGGGTGTTTATGGCCACGCAGCTGCATGCAAGTGTTACATCACCAAGCACAAGCACAATGCCAAGCATCAGATCGAGTGGTGTAAAGTTCTATGGAGTGAAGAATTATGCTTTTCTATCTGGAAGTCTGATGGATCAGTCTGTGTTAGGCGAATCCCATGAGCATATTACCTGTCTGACTGCATTGTGCCAACTGTAAAGTTTGATGGAGGAGGGATAATACTATGGGGCTGTTTTTAAGTTGGCCTAAGCCCCTTAGTTCCAGTGAAGGGAAATCTTAATGCTTCAGCATATCAAGACATTTACACAATTGTGTGCGTCCAACTTTGTGGGAACAGTTTGGGGAAGGCCCTTTTCTGTTCCAGTATGACTGTGCTCCAGGTCCATGCATGGTTGGGTAACTTTGGTGTGGAAGAACTTGACTGGCCTGTACAGAGCCTTGATCTCAACCCCATCAAATACCTTTGGGATGAACAAGAACATAGCTTGCAAGCAAGGCCCTCTCGTCCATGGGCAAAAATTGCCACAGACACGTTCCAAAATCTTATACATATATATAGTAAGCTTCCCCTAATGTGCAGCACGATGCAGTTGACATTATAAAAGTGCAATTGTTTTTTTCTGATGATTGAGGGACAGACTATAAAAATAAAAGTAAATAAAACCCACAAAAAAATTAAATCACTAAATACAGAAAAAATAACCTACCCCCCAAAATAACGCCTCCCCAAAAGCTGTCATAGCCCTAGCCGAGACTTAATTACCCAAAATTAAACATGTAATACATCAAATTTGACAGTAGGCAATGACGGAAAAAATTGAAACGTCTATTTTAGGTTAACACTATATTATTACTATAAAAATTAAAAATTTTAATAAATTATGTGTATAAAAAATGATAAGAAAATAAACCTGCATTGGTTAGAAAAAAAAATGCTGCAAAAATTACGCCGCTAGCCCAACAGATAATTTATAGCCATTAAACTAACGCCTGCTAAACTTGTCTAAATGGTGTGTGGTCCTCCTGATGTTTCAAAGTGAACCGGTTAACTTAGATACTGAATTAGTTGGGGATTTGGAAATATCAGTATATCTAAATGATTTATTTTCCAAACTTTTGCAACATAATATATGCAAATAGCCTTTGTCTTAGTGTAAATGCTAAATATTTACAATTGTTATATATAAATTGCTACATAGAAGTTATTGTCAGATGGACAATTGAGTCATATTAGTCATATGAGTTTTGACAGAGAGCTGGTCTAGTTAAGCTTTCATCGTCCCACTGTATTGCTTGGGGCAGTAGTCAGACATAAGCTCAATATATATCACAGCAAAACATTACACTATTGTAATGTGTATGTATATTGTTGACAATGCATTAGTGTTCTGAGGAACAGTTTTGTCACAAACCCTTGGCAATTAAATGTCTAATAGAGTTGTAATTTTATTTAAAAAAAATTCCTGTCATTCTTGCAAAATAAAATTTTGAAAGACATGCTACGAAAACGCCACAAGTGAACATTCCCCCAGTCTTAGGCCTCATGCACACGACCGTAGCAATGTGCACGGTCGTGATTTCCGGGTTGGCCGGCCACAGAGCGACAGTCGCGAGCCGCCCGCAAATCGCGGGCTGTGCACATGGCCGCGGCCATTATTTTCAATGAGCCCGGACCGCAGAACACGGCCGTAATAAGGCTTGCCCATCCTATCTGCGGTCCGGGCTCTGGGGCCATGCACGGACCGTGAAAACCACGGTCGTGTGCATGGCCCCATAGGAATGAATGGGGCCGCAATTCTCCTGTGGATTCTCGGGGTAATTGCGGCCACAAAAGCATGTTCGTGTGCATGGGGCCTAACCCTTAGGTTTACATGTGCGTCATAGTTTTGATTCATAACTGAAGCTGTTCAAGCTCTGTTGTATGACAGGTCCAACAGATCGCCATTGACTCTGGATCTTTCGGGGTTCCATAGATTTTTGTGTCGATTTGCCAACATTAATAGCGCTGCATGCTGCATGCTGCACTATTCTTGATGTTAAAAGTGATGAAACCTCCAATCAGTAGTGTGAACACAGCCTTAGTTTAAACTTGGCAGTAATGAGTCTGAGTAACTCTTACAAGCCTCTCAATTTCTCATCAGTAGAATGAGAATATATGATTTCTACATGGATATGGTCTCCACATGTAAAATACAGCATATTCTGCATAAATTTAGAAATAACTCAAGCAAATTTTTACACATAAGTGATTAAGACTGTAGAAGAAGTGATTAGTCTTCTAATCCTAAACACAGTAAAGAACATATTTTTCTCCCTCTACATCTCTATGTTATTCCTTCATATAGCATAGCTGTTGGATGATCTTCAGTGAACTGCTTACCTGTAGCACCAGTCTGTATTGCTGGTTGATGAGTTGATGAGAGGGGAACAGCCAGACCCAAGTCAAACACTTTGCACATGTCATTGTGCAAAAGCTCCAAGCAACTGGAAAACTGTACCCATAGTCGCTCCAACACCTGACGATCTTCCTTGCTCAACTGTTTGTCCCGTAGAGCAGCAGTTATTATATTCCTGTTGCTTATCGCTAGCTCTTGTGCCCTTTCTCTTGTGCGTCTTAATTCGTCACGCAGGTGTTTGCTGTCCGACGAGCCACCAACAGAAATTGCCAAATGTCTGTAGCAGGCTACCACCTTCCCATTGATAAAATAAAAAAGAGGCTTAATTAATATAAAAAAATACAAATGGAATTATCTATTTATACATGATAATGTCCCACCACCAGTGAATGCGCAAGGTGATGAAGAATATATTGGGGAAAAGATCTTGGACTCCAGAATTTATCAGAAGAAGTTACAGTACTTCATCTAGTGGAAGAGGTTATGGCTCTGAGGAAAATTCTTGGGAATCCGAAAACAATGTTTATGCTTCTAGGCTTACAAAATAATTTCGTAAGAGATATCCTAACACGCCAGCCCCTAGGACCTCCTGGAAGAAGGGAAGTTCTGTCAGGACTTAAAGACAGAAACTCCAGTGTCCCAGGAAGTGGCTCTTCACATTGAACCATCTGAAATGTTGGACATCCCACTGCTGAATCTACCGTCCAGGTTCTCTGAATTCCTACCTCTCTGGATTCCTTGCACTGCCTGATTACCAGACTATTGAGCTTCCTGCCTGTAGTCTAGTTCCTTCTGCCTTAGGCCTTATTCACACAACTATAACGGTTTTTACTTTCCACAAATACGGATAGACATCTATGGGCAAGTCTGTGCCACAATTGCGGACAAGAATAGGACATGTTCTATATTTTGTGGATCATTTCTACGGCATCCGTCAAAATGTATTTGTGGCCAATAGAAATTAATGGGTACACAATTTTATCCGTAATTATGTATCCGTAATTACAGAAGAAAACTACAGTCATGTGCATGGGGCCTCACTCTTTAACCTATTGCTGCCTTTTTGTCTACAGAACTTGGACTGTTGCCGCTTATCTGTACCGAACCGGGACTGTTAGTTGACTACTCTAGCTATTAGCACCCTCCTGCCTGAACGTTTTAGCCACTGGACTCCAAATCTGCTACAGCTCTTGACACAAAGCAATCAAGATGTGATTGGTGTAGACTTTACTTTCAGCTTTAATTCAAGGGGTTTAACAAAAATATTGCATTAACCTTTCAGTATTACAGCAATTTTTACATAGTCCATCCATTTTCACAGGCTCAAAAGTAATTTGACAAAATCACATAATTATAAATAATTAGTAAGATTTAAAATAAAAGAACAAAAAAAAAAAAAAGGAAATCAAGAGGTTTACCTCGATGGAAAATTAGTTGTGCAAAAGTGGCATACTGTATACAGATGTGACCACCCTTAGTTTTGTTTGAACTCAATACAATATTGCGACATGCTAATAAAACCCTTGAAAGGCTGAAACTCACATCCCAACAACTGGGTGGCCACACATAGACACATAGCATAGACATCTCGTGACAGAGTATCAGAAAATCATGTATTTTTTCAAAGACAGTCATCTCACGCCACACATCTCAGGATATATTGAGATAAGAGAAAAGGTAAGGAAGGACAGATTTGTAAATGATTACAATAGAAGAAAATAATTGTCCTTGTCTAAAAATTACTGCAGTCAAAAAGTCGTACAATCCCCAATAGAAACCAATCAGATGGCTTATTTAATTTTGGAACTTGCACTGAAAGCGTTTTAACTCAGATTTTGATTGGCTGCTATAAGCAACATCTTCATTTATTTGTTTTTATACATAAGGGTCATTGATCTTTTGAGCTATAAAGTTTTCACATGAACTGTAAAACTTAACACGCAAAACCTTATGATCTTATCATTAAAGTTGACACATATTATTCATCCTGACCAGAAGATTCATTTTTATGAGGCTTGTCATAGACTGTGGTCAGTGTTTGGTACTTGGTGAACAAATCACAGACCAATAGTTTTGCAGGTATTAGGCCTTGTATAACTAAATGTATGATGACTATTCTCATGCAGCAACTTGTATACATTTATTATTTGAAGGAACATACTCTTATAATAGCAATGCATGCTTTCTTCCTTTATGAAAAAAATCTGAATTGTATGAACAAATGTCAGTTTCTCCTCATGTATCATAAAATAGAGAAGCTGTGCGTTCACCATCAGCATCACAAATTACACATAATCCTACCATGTTTCTATTCTTGTCCAACTACGTGGTCATCTGTCTCCTCTCATTCAGTAGGCAGCACTTATCCTTGTACTGACATTGAGCACTTGTCAACAGGTACAGTATAACAAAAAGTCGCAAAACAATATAAGAATTAAAGGCAGCTAAGTGATAGCCCTAAGAAGAACTATTTAATATAATAGCATACAAAATCATTCATGTTAATATTGCTATAAAATGTATGCAGTATTATTAGTATTAAGAGCAATAATAATTGCATACCTTGTTCAGTGCATCCACTACAGCACTGCATTCATTCCTTACTTTCTGGAAGTTCGCCTGCCCTTCGATGGCCACCTTATTATTTTGAATAGGCATTGCCGCTCACTGCCCTTGAGAAGTCTCCAATTTTAAAAGTTTGCAGTTTTTCAATCCTCCTGTTGTTGCACCTCCATTCTTAAGCCTTGAAGTATTGGGTATTATGTTCGCCTCTAGTACCCGTCTGAGGCAAAAGATTTCCCTTTTTAGGATGAAATAGTGGTGGCACCGTTCCTGAATTCAGTTGAGTAGAAGCATTAACAACAAGAGTGCTGATAAGTAATCTGAGAGATTATGAAAGGAGGTCCTAACCCTTGGTGAAATGACAAGGCCTTCGTAATCTCTTTATCCTATACATAGCTTAGCTGTGCAGCCCAAGTGTTCTCCATGTAGTTCTGTTGTATTCTATTTTAAATGGTTATGTTTAGATACATTATGTACATTTACAATATATTTAGCTGTCCTAAGCTACTTATTAGCGCTGCTCTAGGCACCTACCAAACCATCACTGTGAAATGTTCAGCAGATTTTCTGGAGAGACTTTTTACATTACTATGGTCTGAGTACTTGATCAAAAGGAAAAAAGCAAGGCAGCACATGCAAAAAATCAGGAGCTTTATTCACCCAGTGCAAAGTTTCAGTCCAACAGGACCTTTCTCAAGCATATTGAAACAACAAACAATGACCAGTATATAAGGACTTGTGGTGTCATTAGCAATTACAAAGATAATTAGTGTAAAAATACAAAAATATAAACATATAAAAAGTATATAAAATATAAAAAAAAAATTCAATGTGTATAATATAACATAATTAGGGGACAAACATATTAACCCCTTCCCGCAAAATCACGTACAGTTACGTGATGGGCATTAGTGTGTTAGCGCATTCCCACATAACTGTACATGATGGTGATGGAGCTAGCTCAGAAGCTGAGCCCGCACCATCACCGCCGGGTGCCAGTTGTATGTTACAGCTGGCACCCTGATGTAATGGCCAGGTCCGGAGCTAGCCTCCGATCCGGCCGATTAACCCCCTCAGATGCTGCGTTCAATAGAGATCGCAGCATGTAAGGGGTTTTTAGCCACCGGCACATCAGCAACGTGATCGCTGTGTTGTCGGTGGCTGCAGTGGCAACTGGAGGCCTAATACTGGCCTCCCGGTCTGCCAGCAATGGAAGCCTCCTTTGCCCCGCTCAGAGGCGGGGCCTAAAAGGCTTCCGGTACCATCGGCAAGATGGCGCCGGCTCAGCTTCCGGCCCAGAAGCTGAGACGGCGGCATCAGCAGTGGGTGTCCGCTGTATGTTACAGCGGACACCTCGCTGTAATGGCAAGAACCGGAGTTATCTCCGATTCCTGCCATTAACCCCTTAGATGCAGCGATCGAAAGTGATCGCTACATCTTAGTGGTTTATAGCAAATCGGCAACCCTGCCATGCGGTGGCAAGTCTGCCGACTGCTGCTATGGCAAAAGGAGGCCTAAAAATGGCCTCCTGTCTGCCATTATGGAAGTACATTAGGCCCCCACCAGAGGCGGAGCCTGATCGACTTGCTGTCGGTAAACAACCGACAGTTCTAATACATTGCGGAACATAGGTAGTGCAATGTATTAGAACATCAATAAAACAGTTGGAGCTTCAAGTCCCCTAGTGGGACTAAAGAAAAGTGTAAAAAAAGTAAAAATAAAAGTTGTAAAAAATTAAAAGTTTCAAGTAATAAACTAAAACACAATCACCCATTTTCCCTTATCAAGTCATTTATCATTGAAAAAAAGAATAAAACCATACATATTTGGTATCGCTGCGACCGTAACAACCTGAACTATAAAAATATAATATTTATCCTGCGCAGTGAACGCCATGAAAAAAAACCCCTAAAAAATACTGCCAGAATTGCTGTTTTTTTGGTCACTTTGTCTTCCAAGAATTTAAATAAAAAGTGATCAAAAAGTCGCATGTATCCAAAAATGGTACCTATAAAAACTATAGCTCGTCTCGCAAAAAAAAAACAACAAGCCCTCATACAGCTTTGTCGATGTAAAAATTAAAAAGTTATGGCGACAGAAAAAAACCATTCTTGTTACAAAAGTAATTTATGGTGTAAAAAGTTGTAAAACATAAAAAAGTGCTAAAAATTTGGTATCGCCGGAATCGTACTGATCCGCAGAATACAGTTAACATGTAATTTATTATGTGTGGTGAACGCTGTATAAAAGGAACTAAAAAAACTATGCCAGAATTGCTGTTTTTTGGTCACCTTGCCTCCAAAAAAAAAGGATAAAAAGCAAAAAACAGCCCTCATGCCGAAACGTCTATGAAAAAATAAAATAAGTTAAAGCTCCAATAAGTCAGTAAATAAAAAATCTGCAGTTGTGTAGGCACGAGGGGAACATTTTGTCTGTTTCAAGAGGCGAATTATCAAGGCCCTAAAATTAGGGTACCAGGAAGGGGAGGACTCAAAAATATCTGCTGGAAGCGAGGGTGCCAGTTTTATACTATGACAATACTTTCCCAGCAAAATTCCCCACACTGTAAAAGTGCAGAGTGTGGACCAAAAGGGGGATAAGTAAGGGCAGCATTTATCAGTGCGACACTGGCCTATGCATAAAGGATTGCTTCACTGCATAATACACATCTTCGGATTATATTTTTTTTACCCCATTATTATACCACCTGACTATGCCCCTGATGTACTCTGCCCAGCTTACATGTACCCCCACATTACTGAAATACCAGTAATACTCAAACAAAACAACTACCAAGCAAAATCCACGCTCCAAAAGCCAAACTGTGCTCCCTCCCTTCTGAACCCTACAGTGTGCCAAAACAGCAGCTTATGTCCACATATATGGCATTGCCATACCCTGGAGAATCCTTTTAACAATTTTTGGGGTGTGTTTCTCCAGTGGCACAAGCTGGGCACGACATATTTGCTACTGAAATGGCATATCTAGGGAAAAATTTTAATTTTTACTTTGCACCTTCCGCAGCGCAATCATTTATGGAAATGACCCGTGGGGTGAAAATGCTCACTACACCCCTTAATAAATGCCTTGATGGGTGTAGTTTCCAAAATGGGGCAATTTCTCAGGGGTTTCTTTTATTATTTCACATCAGAGCCTCTGCAATTGTGAACCAATACTTTGTAAATCGCCAAATTAGGCCTCAACTTCGCATGATACTCTTTCCCTCCTGAGCCCAGGCAAATGTCCAGGCAAAAGATTAGGGCCACATGTAGGGTGTTTCTAAAACGGGGAAACACAGCATAATAATTAGAGAGCTGTCTTGTTATGGTGGCACAAGCTGGGCACCACATATTGACATATCTATGGAAAAAGTCACTCTGCAACATCGAGTGCACACTAATTTCTGCAAAACACCTGCAGGGTTAACATGCTCACTACGACCCTAGGTGAATACCTTGAGTGGTGTAGTTTCCAAAATGGGGTCACCTCTGGGGGGGGGGTTCTACTGTTTTGGTCCCACAGGGGCTTTGCAAATGCGACATAGCGCCCAGAAACCAATCCAGCAAAATCTGTACTCCAAAAGCCAAATGGCGCGCATTCCCTTCTGAGCCCTGCCGTGTGCCGAAACAGCAGTTTATGACCACATATGGGGAATTGCTGTACTCGGGAGAAATTGCTTTACAAATGTTGTGGTTCGTTTTTTCCTTTATTTGTTGAGAAAAATGAAAAATTTTGAGCTAAAGCTACGTCTTATTGAAGAAAAAGGATTTGTTTTATTTTCACTGCCCAATTCTAATAAAAGCTATGAAACACCTGTGGGTTCAAAATGCTCACTACACCCCTAGATGAATTCCTCAATGGGTGTAGTTTCGTGAATGGAGTCACTTTTAGGGAGTTTCCACTGTACTGGTACCTTAGGGGCTTTGCAAAAGCGACATTGTGCCAAGAAATCAATCCAGCAAATTCTGTACTGCAACAGCCAAATGGCGCTCCTTCTATTCTGATCCTTGCCGTGAGCCCAAATAGTCGTTTATGACCACATATGGGGTATTTCTGTACTCGAGAGAAGTTTCTTTACAAATGTTGGGGTTATTTTTTTCCTTTATTTGTTGAGAAAATGAAAAATTTTGAGATAAAGCTACGTCTTATTGAAGAAAAAGGATTGTTTTTATTTTCACTGCCCAATTCTAATAAAATCTATGGGGTCAAAATGCTCACTATACCCCTAGATAATTTCCTCAAGGGCGTAGTTTCCAAAATGGGGTCACTTGTGGGGGGTTTCCACTGTTTTGGCCCTATCGGGGGGGGGGGGGGCTTTGCAAATGCGACATGGCCTTCGCAATCCATTTCTGCTAAATTTGATCTCCAAAAGCCAAATGGCGCTCCTTCCCTTCTATGCCCCGCTGTTTGTCCAAAAAGCCGTTTATGACCACATGTGGGGTATTGTTTTACTCGGGAGAAATTGCTTTACAAATGTTGTGGTGCTTTTTCTCTTTTAGTCCTTGTGGAAATGAGAAAAAAGTAGCTAAACCTACATTTTCTTTGAAAGAATATAGATTTTAATTTTCACTGCCTACTTCCAATAATTTCTGCAATATGCAAAATGCTCACTATACCCCTAGATAATTTCCTTAAGGGGTCTAGTTTACCAAATTGGGTCACTTTTTGGGGATTTCCACTGTTTTTGCACCGCAAGAGCCCTTCAAACCTGACATGGAGCCTAAAACATTTTCTAATAAAAAGGAGGCCCCAAAATCCACTAGGTGCTCCTTTGCTTCTGAGGCTCGTGCTTCAGTCCATAAGCACACTAGGAGCACATGTGGGATATTTCTAAAAACTGCAGAATCTGGGCAATATACTGTATATTGAGTTGCATTTCTTTGGTAAAACTTTGTGTTGCAAAAAAAATGGATTAAAAATGAATTTCTGAGACTTCCGGTTCAGGCCCCGACATGTGAGGACGTGCAGAGACAGAGCTCCAACTTCCGCTCCACATATCTCTCTGTCAGATCCCTCTGACCGATACCGAAGGTGTACAAGACACCCTATTACTCCTGCATACTGCCGTGGGTGTTTATGGACAGATTTATTTCTGTCATGGGCAAATCTAGGACGCAAACAAAATGCTTGGCCGAATAACAACCTAACATGGCGTAGGATCCCGTCACTATCAGTCAAGATGATACAGGTAAGGATTCACCCGATGAACTAGATGGTCACATTGATTATAAAAAGCTGGCAACTAGCATAGCTTCGCTTATTTCACCAGACCTGAAGGAGTCGTTGTCTAAAACGGTAGCTACATCGCTATCTCAACTGCATGCTACTATGGCGCTGCACGAAGAAAGGCTAGACACCTTTGACACCTCCTTAGAACACGTGTACTCAGATCTCAAAGACTTACGCCCCTCCATACACGATGCCCATCAGGAAAATAAAAGACTATGGGATCGTATTGAGGATCTAGAGAACAGCTCACTTCGTAGTAATCTACATATTATAGGTTTGCCTGAATTGGTACCGTCCGAGGACCTGAGATATCTGTGTGAAATTGATCTGCTAGCTGCTTTGTGTATACATCACTCATGCAAAGTCGAGTGAGCACACAGCATCAGACCTGAAGCAAGCTTCTTCGGACCAACGAGGAGATGCCAAAGCGCACCAAGATAGACCGAGGCAAGTTATTGTTAAGTACCTTGATTACTCAGACAAAATGTCGATATTGAAAGCGTTTAAAAATAATGGATTTCAAAGTATGGATTTCAAAGTATCGCATACTAATATTTGGAGACTTCTCTGCTGAAGTCACCAAGGGACGCCGTGCTTTTTCTCGGATTTGCTCGGAACTTTACAACAAATATGTTAAATTTACGCTGCTATCATGCTGTTAAAGTATATGTTTCTCAGTTCTGTGGGGTTGGGATGTTTTTGGGTAGGAATGGAGGGATTGCAAATGGATCATCAGTCGTTACTCAATAATACTTTTGTCTTTTATGAGAGTTGTTTAATGGAATATTAAGGGTCTCAAGTCACCACATAAGCGTATAATGGTATTAAGACATCTTAAACGTCTTAAAGCAGTTATTGCACTTTTGCAGGAAACACATTTGGTTGACGAAGATTTGGTACATATGAGGAGGCTGTGGGTAGGACAGGTATATGGTTCCCGAGCCAAGGACTCGAAGGCAGGAGTCTTAATTTTAATACATTTAAATCTACTTTACACAGTTACAAAAGTCACTACAGACTCAGAGGGTCATTGGATTCATTAACAGTTAGCTGGTTCAAATGACTATATAATTATTTATAATATATATGGACCTAACACAAAACAGTGATCCTTTTATCGTGAGATTGGTACACTTATAGGAGCTGACCCTCAGCAAAATAAACTCCTGGGCGGAGACCTCAATGTTGTCTTACATTCAGGGGAAGATAAAACTTGCGCACGTAAATAGAGACTTGGCTCGGGATCTGTAAAAGACGACACTTTATCTGATTTCCTTTTTGTGACAGGTCTTTTAGACCCCTGGCGGCTTTTAAATCCAGAGAGAAGAGAGTACACTCATTATTCTCATGCCCATCAATCTTGGTCAAGGATAGATTATACTCTGGTGACACACTCTTTCCTGCCGAGGATAGGGCAATGTGAAATTGAAAATATGGTCATTTCAGATCACTCTCCTGTAGTGTTGGATATACATGATACTTTTCCTCGGGGTTCAGACTATTTATGGCGCTTCCCTTCTAATTTAGCGTCGGATGAAGCTTTTCAGGAAAAGATGCGTGGATGGTGGCGATAGTATGAACTAACGAATGGGGCGCATATAGAGAATCCCCCATTATATTGGGACACTGCTAAAGCAGTTTTGAGAGGGAACCTGATATCATATATATCCAGTCTTAAAAAGACTGTTAAAGAAAAAGTTCAAGACTTCAGCCAGGGTCTTAGATTGGCATATACTCATTTCCAAACCCAACCTACATCGGTAAATAAGGAAATATGGCAGAAAGCCAAACATGATTATGAATTATGGATGGATAGAGCTGTAAAACGAAAAAGATCGGCTATGGAAGACAAACTTTTCCGTTTTGGAAATAAATCTGGTAGATTATTGGCTAGATTAGCTAAACAAACTTGGTCTTCTGGGTTTATAGCAAAAATGAGAGATTCCAAGGGACAAGCACATGTACATCCGTGACATATAAACGTCATACTTCGTGACTTTTATATTAAGCTGTATGACAGTCCTCTTACCAATGTATCTCCTTTAGTTACCCCCTTCGACACATTACAACTACCTAACCTTACTGCAGCTGATAATGATATGCTAAATTCCCCTATATCTGCAGATGAAATTCAAACGACTATTACGTACCTCAAAAATTAAAAAGCACCAGGTCATGATGGATATGCTTGTGAATACTATAAAATATTGAAGGATCAGGTGACGCCTTGTTTAGTTTACTTATACAATTGTTACCTGACAGGAAAACCTATACCTGAATCCTCAAACACTGCTTATATTAAAGTCCTTCCTAAGCAGGGCAAAGACCCTGAAATGGCAGCGTCATATCGTCCCATTTCACTAATAAATTCTGATATGAAGATAATGTCCAAAATAATGGCAGACAGGTTGGCTACCATTCTTCCAAAATGTATCTCTCTCAGCCAGTTGGGTTTTCTGAAGGGTCGCTCTGCAGGTTCTAACATACGTAAACTCATTGGTGTCTTGAATAACATTAAACTAAATTCTGCTGCGGATCCATCCGCAGCCCTCCTCACTATCGATGCAGAAAAAGCTTTTGATATAGTGGACTGGGGATGGCTTTGAAAGACACTGGATTCTATGCAGGTTAAGGTACCATTTCGTACTTACTTAATGGCCTTATACACGTCTCATAAAGCCAAAATATATACCCCAGGCTTTCTTCCTTCATTCATCTCGTTGTTTAAAGGAACACGACAAGGGTGTCCGCTTTCGACCCTTGCTATTTAACATTGCTCTGGAGCCCTTCATTAGCGCGTTGAATGGGGATCAACGTATTGAGGGTATAAAAGTGAGTTTGGAGATGGTCAAGGCAACGTGTTTTGCTGACGATGTGTTGTTATTCCTGTCTAACCCTATAAGATATCTTCCATTTGTTTTTGATCTGATAAAAACCTTTGGACAGCATTCAGGCTTCAAGATCAATGTTAATAAGTGTGAACTCTTGGATTTATCAAAACACACACACGCAGAAAATTGATCAGCAATTGTTACGGGAATATCCAATGCAAAGCCCTCTATTAAATATCTTGGGATCCAAATTGGACGTACTCCAGAATCCCTCTATACGCTTAACTACCCTCCCCTGATCCATAAAATTTCCTCTGAACTAAACAAATGGAAACATCTACTATTATCCTTTCTAGGCAAATGTCATTTGATTAAAATGATGAGCTTCCCCAAACTTTTGTACCCTATGCAGACCATTCCTCTGTTGTTGAAACATAAAGAGGTTCTTACGTTAAACTCTATTTTTTCGACGTTTATATGGTCCAACATACATCAAAAAACGGAAACTTGTATTTTATGGTATATAATCCTTTCCATTCCTGCATGAACTACATCTGTGCTGTACCTGCATTTCAAAACGCTGAAACTTGTATTTTATGGTATATAATCCTTTCCATTCCTGCATGAACTACATCCCTGCTGTACCTGAATTTCAAAACGCTGAAACTTGTATTTTATGGTATATAATCCTTTCCATTCCTGCATGAACTACATCTGTGCTGTACCTGCATTTCAAAACGCTCTTGTATTTTATGGTATATAACTCTGCTTTCCTGTCTTGCTATATAGTCTGTTATCTCTAACTTTTGTCAAAGTGTTTGATCATCCTTAAGTTTTATGATCATCCAGACCAGCTAGTTTATTTGTTTATCTCTGCAGAGCTTTTCACCTCATGTGTCTAGTTGATTTGATTAATAGCTGAACGAGCTTAATTAGGCCTAGATCTGAGCATCTACTCCCCTATAAATTTAGATGTAGCATATGGGGAAGGCACTCGTGCAGGGGGGCACGAAGGCAGAAGTCATCTCTGTCTAAGTGTCGTACTGTCAAAGTGTCCTGGCAGTTAAACATGGCAGTTAGACAGGGTCAGTGACAGGTAAGCTGCATTACGAAATCAAACAAACTATCACACGCTCTAATTATTAGATTTCAAACTATCTGTTTACAAACAAACATGTTTGCTACCGCTCTCAGCATTATAGCTGCTCTTGGTTTACAATCCTATCGTCCATTTAAGCCTTGCCAAAAAACAGTCTACATCAGTCCCTCTCTCCTTGCCTCGCCCATGTACAGCTCCCATTCCCTATTCACTTTCCTCAGTCAACTTAACCCATCTCATCCCACTGCCCAACCTAAAAATCAGTCTCATAAATCACATAACCATCTGCTTTCTCTCTCCATTCTCCTGCTACTAGCTGCAGGGGACATCTCTCCCAACCCTGGTCCTCCCTTTTCTTCTGCCAAGCTCAACCACTTACCTGTCACACATAGAAACCCTGCAAATCTTCTTACCATTCCTTGTATGTCTTCTCCTGTCTCTTTTAACTGTGCTCTCTGGAACTCTCGATCCGTGTGCAACAAACTCACTTTTATTCATGACTTATTCCTTTCTAACTCTCTCAACCTTCTGGCTCTTACAGAAACATGGCTACACTTGTCTGACACTGCTTCCCCTGCTGTTCTATCTTCTGGTGGTCTCCAGTTCTCTCATGCCCCCAGACCTGAGAACAGGCAGGGTGGAGGAGTAGGTATACTTCTTTCTCCACACTGCACTTTTCAGGTCATTCCCCCGGTCCCCTCACTCACATTTCCCTCTTTTGAAGTCCACACCCTCAGACACTTTCACCCTTTTGCCCTCCGAGTGGCAGTTGTCTACCGCCCACCGGGCTCACCCCGCCAATTCCTGGATCATTTTGCTGCCTGGCTTCCACAGTTTCTATCCTCTGAAACACCCACTCTCATCACGGGTGACTTCAACATCCCCATTGATAACCCAATGTCCCCATCTTCCTCCCAGTTTCTATCTTTAACCTCGTCCCTAGGTTTGTCACAACTTACTAACTCTCCTACACATGAAGACGGGCATTCGCTTGACCTGGTCTTCTTCCGGCTCTGCTCAGTTTCTGACTTTATCAAGTCTCCTCTCCCGCTTTCTGACCACAATCTTCTCTCCTTTACTATCAAATATTCTCTGCCTCCTCAGGTCATCCCTACGTATCAGACATACAGAAATCTACATGCCATTAACACTGTGAAACTCATAGACAGTCTACAGTCCTCATTGTCCCCTATCTCTTCCCTCTCCTGTCCCAATCTGGCTGCCAAACTTTATAATAACACTCTCAAAAATGCATTGGATGAAGTAGCCCCCCCTACACTCCGAACCACACGACAAAGACAACCCTGACACACGCCTCAATCCCGCTATCTTCAGCGGTGCTTGAGATGTGCCGAACGACTGTGGAGAAAATCGCATTTGGATGCAGATTTCCTCCATTACAAATTTATGCTCAAAACGTACAACTCTGCCCTCCACCGAGCCAAACAAGTCTATTTCACCTCTCTCATCTCCCAACTATCTAATAATCCAAAACGCCTCTTTGATACTTTTCACTCCCTCCTTAGTCCTAAAGTGCAGACGCCAATCACAGATCTCAGTGCTGAAGACATGGCCACTTATTTTAAAGTTAAAATTGACAACATCCGGCATGATATTATCTCCCAGTCCCCTAGTAACATCGATCCCCTTCCCTCCCGCACTCCCTCTTCTTCACTCTCAGCATTTGACCCAATAACTGAAGAAGTCTCGAGGCTCCTCTCTTCTTCTCGTCCTACTACCTGCCCTAGTGATCCTGTCCCCTCACACATCCTCCAGTCCCTCTCCCCAGCTGTCACTAGTCACCTGACTAAAATATTTAACCTCTCTCTTTCCTCTGGTATCTTTCCCTCCGCTTTTAAACATGCCATTATAAACCCATTACTAAAAAAAACAACTCTTGACCCATCCAGCGCTGCTAACTACCGACCAGTCTCTAATCTGCCCTTCATCTCCAAACTCCTGGAACGCTTGGTCTACTCTCGCCTTATCTGCTATCTCTCTGCTAACTCCATTCTTGACCCCTTACAATCTGGTTTCCGCACTCTACACTCCACAGAAACTGCCCTTACTAAAGTCTCAAATGATCTCTTGGTGGCTAAATCGGACGGTAAATCCTCTCTCCTTATTCTTTTGGATCTCTCTGCAGCCTTTGACACTGTAGACCACAAACTTCTACTTAACATGCTCCACTCTATTGGCCTCAAGGACGCGGCTCTCTCTTGGTTTTCCTCCTATCTCTCTGACCGCTCGTTCAGTGTGTCATTTGCTGGTTCCACTTCTTCTCCTCTTCCCCTTGCTATTGGTGTTCCTCAGGGATCAGTCCTAGGTCGGCTGCTCTTTTCTCTCTACACAGCTCCTATTGGACAAACCATCAGCAGATTTGGCTTCCAGTACCATCTCTACGCTGATGACACCCAATTATATACCTCTTCCCGTGACATCACCTCCTCTAATACAGAACACCAGTGATTGTCTGTCCGCTGTCTCTAACATCATGTCCTCTCTCTATCTGAAACTGAATCTGTCTAAAACTGAGCTCCTTGTGTTCCCACCATCTACTAACCTCCCTAAACCTGATGTCTCCATCTCTGTGTGTGGCACTACCATCACTCCTAAGCAGCACGCCCGCTGTCTCGGGGTTATTTTTGACTCAGATCTTTCCTTTACTCCTCACATACAATCACTTTCACGCTCCTGTCATTTTCACCTCAAAAATATCTCCAGAATCCGCTCTTTTCTTACGGAGGAAACCGCCAAAACTCTCATTGTTGCTCTGATTCACTCTCGTCTTGACTACTGTAACTCATTACTAGTCGGTCTTCCCCTCACTAAACTCTCCCCTCTCCAATCTATCCTCAATGCAGCAGCCAGGCTCATCTTTATGACCAACCGCTACACCAACGCCTCTAATCTGTGCCAGTCACTGCACTGGTTGCCCATCCCCTTCCGAATAAAATTCAAACTTATTACTCTCACCCGCAAAGCTTTCCACAGTGCTGCACCTCCTTACATCTCCTCCCTCATCTCTGTCTACCACCCTACTCGGGCTCTACGTTCTGCCAACGACCTTAGATTAAAATCCTCCATAATCCGAACCTCCCACTCCCGTCTCCAAGATTTCTCTCGTGCTGCACCCGTGCTCTGGAATGCGCTACCCCAGACAATCCGATTAATTCCCAATATCCACAGTTTTAAACGTGCCCTGAAAACACATCTATTTAGACAGGCCTATAACATTCCCTAATCTGACTCCTTTCCATGGCCCTCCTTTTAGATTAGTCATCAGAATAAGATTCCCTCACACTCCTTCTCTTCATGTCCGTCATACACGGATACTGGCTGGTGACAGGCTCATGCAGCTTTATGTTACCACCGCATGTGTATAAAAATGGCTGGACCATTGTACAGAACAAACACTATTACACTTTGTGTCTCCCTTATGTCCTCATAGATTGTAAGCTCTTGCGAGCAGGGTCCTCACTCCCCAGGTTTGAATTGTAAATTAACTTTGTCACTATGTAATGTCTGATATTGTTTGTTTCATGTCCCCTCTAAATTGTAAAGTGCTGCGTAATATGTTGGCGCTATATATATATAAAGATTATTATTATTATTATTATACATCCTAGAATAGTGTTCAAAAAGTTGATGCTTCCGAAAACGGTAGTGGGACTTAACTTACCTGATCTACGTAGCTATAATGTGGCATGTCTCTTCCGCCATTGTATAGATTGGATACAACAGTCTAGTTTTTATTCCAATTATAATCTGGAAGCGGGGATAGTATGACCCTGGCACTTGTCATGGTTACTACACACCGCTATGACTGGACTGCCGAATTAAACATAGATTGTTATTTAGAGACACTATAATGACATGGAAAATAGTTTGAACATCTCTGAACTTACCATTTTGCATATCTAAACATATGTATCTTTGGGGACACCCAGAGTTTCCTCAGGGAAGAGACAACATTCACTTTCGCACATGGCTTCGCTTGGGTATTACTACCGTCCGTCAACTCATGCATTAGTCTGAAAGGAGATATATGACCTTCGGAGAAATGATTACCACCTTGAACATACCGGTACACCACCATCTGGCATATTGTCAATTGCTTTCTTTTTTGCGATCCAAGCTACGGGACATTACACCGGAGTGTATAGGGAATGTCTTGGATCGTTTGATTGTACAAACTAATACAAAAAGCTCACTCTCTCTAATATACCTTAGTATAAGTGAAAGTCTAGCTACATTTGCCTCAGCTGGTATGTTCAAACAGTGGAATAAAGATGTCCCAGATTCGGAACTCTCAATTAAAATACTAGAGAGCTGGGCTAAAGTCAAACAGGCGGTCATTTGCGAATAGTGGAGAGAAATACATTTTAAATTTATAAATAGAGCGATATATGAGGATTCAACAAACCTCGACATCCTCACGCTTTGGATTGGTTGATAGCATGTCCTAGATGTAATTTACCGAACTCAGACTTGTTTCATGGCATGTGGACCTGTCCACTTATAAAACCATACTGGGAGGACATTATATCATTAATAAAAGACACCTGGGAAATAACATTGGATAATGGTCCGTTGCCATTATTGTTTCACTCTTTGTCGGATTCATGCCATGGCCCTTTGGCCCTACATGCCCTGTTATTAGTGGCCAAGAGATGTATACTTACACATTGGCTTACGCCACAAATATCATCCATGAGTGAGGTTTTGGTACAAATGATGAGATATATTTTGATGGATAGACTGGAAACGGAGAGGGTGGCAGAGACGCAATCACCAAAATTCTTTAAAAAATGGAAGACATTTATTTGTAAACATTTACATACACGTGACATCATGGAATTGATGACTTCCTTTAAGCAAACTGCATGGTAGCACAGAGAGAATATTGCAGGTACACTGGGACGGCTGAAACAATAATACTTTGGTAGGATTGGGAGGTCATTCTCTGAAATTATTCTTTTGCTCTGACATGTCCGATTTGATATACGCCTGAGATCCATTTTCATAGGGAGTGGGAGGAAGAAATTTAGTTACAGTTAGGTTGTGCTTTATCTGACAAAATCATTCTAATTTCCTATATACTGAAATGTGTATTCTTTTTATACGCAAACCTATTGTTGGGTGAAGTTTGTATTATGTCCAGACAAAGTCTATACAATGTGAATATGTATTATCTGTTTTGGGTTTTCTTGAATATCAAATAAAAAAATATTTTCTAAAAATGAATTTCTGCAAAAAAAAAATGACATTTGTAAATTTCACCTTTACCTTGCCTTAATTCCTGTGAAACATCTAAAGGGTTAAGAAACTTTCTAAATGCTGTTTTGAATACTTTGAAGGGTGAAGTTTTTAAAATGGGGTGACTTATTGGGGGTTTCTAATATATAAGGCCCCAAAAGCCGCTTCACAACTGAACTGGCCCCTGTAAAAATAGCCTTCTGAAATTTTCTTTAAATTGGGAGAAATTGCTGCTAAAGTTCTAAGCCTTGTAATATCCTAGAAAAATAAAAGGATGTTCATAAAACGATGCCAATGTAAAGTAGACATATGGGGTATATTAATTAGCAACAATTTTGTGTGGTATAAATGCCTGTCTTACAAGCAGATACATTAAAATTTAGAAAAATGCAAATTTTTGAAATTTTTCACAGAATTTTTGTGTTTTTCACAATTAAATACTGAATGTATCAAGCAAATTTTGGCAGTAACATAAAGTCCAATGTGTCATGAGAAAACATTCTCAGAATCACTTGGACAGGTAAAAGCATTCCGAAGTTATTACCACATAAAGTGCAACATGTCAGATTTGAAAAATGAGGCTCTGCCACGAAGGTCAAAAGTGGCCAAAGTGGGAAGGGGTTAATACACTGTACAACACCGCTGTAAATTTTCACAACTGTCATAAATTGTCAATCACACAAGTGTACATATTAAATCACATTAATTAAATATTAAAATAAATGTGGACTTACTCCTCATTGAACTCAGCATCTCAATAAAGCCACTGTGCATGTCAAAGCTAAGAGTTTTGGGCAGAAATGCTGAATGTAAGACTAGTAATAGATTGCGCACACGTGAGAACTCACAAGCTTAAACTACTAGACCAGTCTATCCCGACTGCTTGCTCAAAGGCAGAATCAATAGCACAGTCGACTGCACTATTGATTCCGTCAAAAACAACGGAACCCTGTCACAACGGTGACAAACGGAGACCATTAGCAAAGTTTCCATCACCATTGAGATCAATGGTGATGCAAACGGAAGCTAAGGTTTCCGTTTGCCTTTCTTTTGAGGGGTTCCCCTGATGGAAAACTCTGATGGAACCCCTCAACGGAAAGCTTTGCCTGTCCAGCCTTGCTTACTCAGCCATGAATGTTGCCACAATAAGATGAATTGTTTATAATCTGTGACTTATTCACTTGACTACTTGATAATTTATAATTAAAACCGAGATGCTATTGCTTAGGATATAGAATTCATACGAAAGTGCCCTAAGGGACACAGATTGATGCTCAACAACACTTTTTCTCCTTATTACAGCGACAGCGAGAAAGGCCATGGATTGGCCGAAACGTTGATTACCAAGTCGCTCATTATTATTTCAATATACTATCTTGCAGCCATTTGTGCTACGATAAATTAAAAATATTTTGCATCTAGATCCTTTTGTGCTTGCAGTGTGTGCTGGGGTTCCATTTGTTACATATTCAGGAATTTCGTCCCAACCCTACTACCACCACACTAAACAATTGAGGAGTGCATCCCAAAATTTATTCTTGTTTATTCTTATACAGCATTCCTGGGTAGTCTCTCCGATATATATTAATTTGCAGGGACATTGTAACATGTAAATGACATAGGATGATGAGCATGTGAGAAAATGTCTAATCTGAATGATCTTACCATTGACATAATGAATGAAAAAATTCCCCTTGACCAAGTTCCCACATTTCCCACAATTCAAACACGTAAAGCAACCAATCTTAGCTGGAGCTAGTGTCTTTTGAATTGAGCTGTGTGTGGGTCTACATCTGCATGTATTAAATGGTCCTTTCGATTTTTCTGTCGCCTATATGCCATCCTAGGAGGACAACCAAACTCAGGGACAATGTTAGATAGACTACTGGGGATATGCCACTCTCCACAAATAATGTTTGAAATTTTGCCACTAATGTCAGAGTATGTCAACACGAAGGCTATCCTCGCTGCTGATTCCCGCCTATGAGAGGTAAGTAAACTATCCCTAGCCAAAGCATCAACTTTGGATCTCTGTTTCTGTAAAAGGGATTGTGGATAACGTCGTCGGGCAAATTTATTGCTCATTTGATCAAGTCGTCTAGTCAGATGTTGAGGTTCGGAAACAATCCGTTTCACCCTCAACATCTGGCTAAAAGGAAGGGATTCAATCATCCGGCGGGGATGTTAGCTATCGAATCGCAGCAAATTGATGCGGTCCGTAGCCTTACTTAAAAGATCTGTAACCAACGTGTCTTCCAATCTATACACTAGGGTATCAAGAAATTGTAATGAAACATCTGACGAGTTCATCGTGAATTTGATGTCATCATCTATGTTATTTAAAAAAGAATAGAAATCATCCAACTGTTTTCATGCCGGTCCAGATAACGAAAATATAATACATGCCTGAAGTGTTGGGATACATAGACCTCTTCGATGGATGCCAAAAACATATTGGCATATGTGGGGGCCTCATGGAACATGAAGTAGTTCTCAGTGAGAACTATCCGAATAAACTAATAAGAAAACGGATACCCTCGCCAGAATACGCAGACGTAGTTAGAGCCTCATACACAACCCGCGGACCCCTACAGTGATTGATTGAGGTGTATAGACTGGAAACATCAAAAGATTCCAAAATAATGTTACCCTCAAGACACACATGATTTAATTTCAAAATAAAATCTGCCTTGAATATATGGGGTGGCAGACATGGCATAAGATCTTAAAACCCTATCAGGAAAAATGGCAATTGTTTTAAATAGGGAACCCCCATGTCAAACTTGCAGTAACATTTTTATGATTACATATCTGGTGAGTTTTGTATCAATTATAATTCCAATTCAAAAGACAGACCGATGTTTAAAAAAGTTTCTGGCAAGCTCAACACTGGTTAACCACTTCCCGACCGCACTGTAAATTCACGTCGGCGCTTGCTGGGCTCTGTGCAGCACTGGCGTGAATTCACGGTCGGTGTTAACAGAGCGATCGACTGTCTCAGAGTGGCGCTGACACCAGGATCGTGCTGTTAACATCTGCCTCTGTTACCGGTTACATTATCGGGACCTGATTGGTTCAGGTCCTGATCATGTGCCATTGCAGGAAAAGTTTGTTGTATCAATAAACTTTCCCGGCATCGATCGCGGGTGTTGCCGGTGGCTGTGGGACTGCCATTCATGGCAGCCTATGAGGACCACCGTCACACTAACAGTTATAATACATTACACTACATAGGTAGTGTAATGCATTATAGCAGCGATCAGAGCTGCAAGTCTAAGTGTCCCCTAGTGGGACAAAAACAATAATAGAAAAAAGTTAATAAAAATGTTTTATAAAAGTGGAAAATTAAAAGTTAGAAGATAGAATAAAAAGTGATCAAAAAGTCACATTTCCCCTGAAATAGTACCAATAAAAACTACAACCTGTCCTGCAAAAAACAAGCCCTTACACAGCTTTTTTGACTGAAAAATAAAAAAAGTTATGAATTTCAGATTATGGTAACAGAAACATTTATTATTTTATAAAAAAGTGATTTTACTGTGCAAACGCTGCAAAAAATAAAAAGCTATATACATATGGTATCGCCATAATCATATTAGCCCGCAGAATAAAGTAAAATTTTCATTTATCGCGCATGGTGAACGCCGTGAAAAATAAAGCATTTAAAACGCCAAAATCGCTGTTTTTTGGTCACTTTAACTCTCAAAAAAAATGTAATAAAAGTCATCACAAAGTTATGTCTCAGAATGTGGTGAAACAAAACAATTTTTTTAACAAATAGTTTTTTCTTTGTAAAAGTAGCAAAATATAAAAAAACGTATATAAATTTGGTATCACCGTAATCGCATTTAGCCGCAGAATAAAGTTAAGTTGTAAAATTATTTGCGGGCTGAAACATGAAAAAACTGCGATTTCCATTGTTTTTTGGGTATGTTTTTATGGCTTTCACAGTGCGGTAAAAACGAAACCCAAAAACAATGGAGGAGTCACAGTTTTTTCCAGTTTCAGCCCGCAAAGAATTTTATTGTAAGTTTCCCAGTACATAATATGGTACTTTAAATAGTGTCAATAGAATCTACAACTCCCCCCGCAAAAAATAAACCCTCACACCACTCTATTGACGGAAAAAGAAAAAAGTTATGGCTCTCGGAAGGCGGGGAATGAAAAACTAAAATAGAAAAGAAAAAAGGATCAGTCCTGAAAGGGTTCATTAATTTCTAATGAAAAAACATTTATGACCACATGTGGGGTATTGCCGTAATCGGGAGAAATTGCTTTACAAACTGTTAGGGTGCTTTTTCTCCTTTATCCTTTCTGAAACTGAAAATTGCAACATTTTAATGGAAAAAAATTTTGATATTCATTTTCACTGCCTAATTCCACTAAATTCTGCAAAAAACCTGTGGTGTCAAAATGCTAACTATACATTTAGAAAAATTCCTTGAGGGGTGTAGTTTCCAAAAAGTTTCTAAATTATGCCTAGCGGCTCAGATCAACGTATATATTGTGGATTGTGCGGTCCATGTCTAGTTTCTCACAATGCTGATATTGTATAGTCTATCCTCCTCATTTCTTTTGTTTTACTTGGTACCAGCACTCCACGCATTTGAAAAAATACCCAGCTGATTTTAATTCAGGAATCACCTCATAAGTGTTCCTGCTCTTGCTTGTGCTCTCAGTTGGCCACTGGGGGCGCATGGCAAGGTGAGCTCATTCCATCTGTTCACTTGTTGTGGTGCTGTATGGTGGTGTCTGTTGCTGTAGTGCTGCACTTGTGGGTGGACGTGGCCCAGAGCCAAGGAGGCTTGGCACGGTCTGTTAGCATGGGTGCTTTTGGACCACTGGGTTGCTCCCTCTGCGGGAGTGGTGCTGCGGTGGCGGGGGCCGCCATGCAGTGCTGCAGCCGATAGAGTAGGGACCCACTTTAAAGAGGTCGCCGTGAAGTGGCAAGTGCGCTTATACAGTTTGATCAAAATGTTTACAAAGAACCTCATGTTCATGTTTCTAAATTATGCCTAGCGGCTCAGATCAACGTATATATTGTGGATTGTGCGGTCCATGTCTAGTTTCTCACAATGCTGAGTTTCCAAAATGTGGTCACTTTTGGTGGGTTTTCCGCTGTTTTGGCACCACTAGACCTCTTCAAACCGGACATGGTGCCTAAAATATATTCTAAAAAAAAAAGGAGGCCTGAAAATCCACTAGGTGCTCCTTTGGTCTGAGGCCTATGTTTCAGTCCATTAGCATACTGGGGCCACATGTGGGATATTTCTAAAAACTGCAGAATCTGGGCAATAAAAATTGAGTTGCGTTTCTCTGGTAAAACCTTCTGTGTTACAGAAAAAAATTGTATTACAAATGAATTACGGCAAAAAAAAAAAAAGAATTTAGTAAATTTCACCTCTACTTTGCTTTAATTCCTATGAAATGCCTAAAGGGTTAAGAAATTTTCTGAATTCAGTTTTAAATAAGTTCAGGGGTGCCGGTTTTAAAATGGGGTGAGTTATGGGGGGTTTCTAATATATAGGCCCCTCAACGCCACTTAAGAACTGAACTGGTCCCTGAAAAAATAGCCTTTTGAAATTTTCTTGAAAATGTGAGAAATTGCTGCTAAAGTTTTAAGCCTTGTTACACCCTAGAAAAAGGATGTTTAAAAAATTATGCAAACATATGTCACTATTTAAAGCACCCTCCTTCTTCAGCATTTTTTGACCTGTCTGCGTCCTGCTGGGAATGGGTTTTCACCCACCCACTTAGTAAGTACGGCCTTTTTTGTGGTTTTGAAATGTTTATACCAGTAGCTGGGGCCCAGGGTGGGTCTCCCAGAGGTGGTGTGTCCTGGTTTCAATTGTATCTGCATCCTCAGGATGCAGATACAGTTGAATCCAATGCTGGAGCAAGGAGCTGACAGAAACTTTCTCCAGCATTCCCTGTGTAATGCCAGCTCCAGCTGTGGATCGACACAGATAGGCACAATGTAGTGACGTCATCGCGCCTGTCTGCGGAGAGCCACGCAATGCACAGAGCGGAGGAGGAGAGGGATCTCCCCCACTTATTGTGGGAACAGGGATATGTAAATATTTATTTTATTATTTTTTGTATTAGGCACTATAAGACATTATTCTGTGTGGTGGCAGCTAAGGGGACATTATACTGGGTATGGGGGGCCGCAATAAAGAAGTATACTGTATATACTGTATATACTGTTTTACAGTATAGGGTACATTATTCCATGTATAATATATAAATAACCAATTACAATAA
This sequence comes from Rhinoderma darwinii, assembly GCF_050947455.1. Classification (NCBI taxonomy): domain Eukaryota; kingdom Metazoa; phylum Chordata; class Amphibia; order Anura; family Rhinodermatidae; genus Rhinoderma; species Rhinoderma darwinii. The sequence goes on along the minus strand of NC_134691.1, from coordinate 146,867,659 downwards.
AAATAGTACGTAATAAGCATGTCTTTTTAAATTCGACATCTACCACATTAGCATGGCTTTTGTTGCGCGCCTTGTAACCTAGTATATGTAACACTACTTTGATTTCATCCTAGCACAGCTAATCTTCTTCTTCTGTTGTAGAATTGAAGACATGTCTGACATTTCTCTGAACTTGTCATCCAGTTTCCAGCTCAGCATGTATTGCATTTCACATCATGTTCTCGAATACAGCCTGCAACTGACCTTTTTACAACTTAGGGTATGTTGACACGCACTAATTACGGACGTAATTCGGGCGTTTTTGCCCCGAATTACGTCCGAAAATAGCGCCTCAATAGCGCTGACAAACATCTGCCCATTGAAAGCAATGGGCAGACGTTTGTCTGTTCACACGAGGCGTAATTTACGCGCCGCTGTCAAATGACGGCGCGTAAATAGATGCCCGCGTCAAAGAAGTGACCTGTCACTTCTTTGGCCGTAATTGGAGCCGTTATTCATTGACTCCAATGAATAGCAGCGCCAATTACGTCCGTAATGGACGCGGCGTCCAAGCGCCTGCACATGCCGTTACGGCTGAAATTACGGGGATTTTTTCAGGCTGAAACATCCCCGTAATTTCAGCCGTTACGGACGCCCTCGTGTGAACATACCCTTAGGGTATGTTCACACGCTAGCTGTCATTTACGGCTGAAATGACAGCCTGTTTTCAGAAGAAAACAGCTGCGTCGTTTCAGCCGTAAATGCTCCTCCTCGTAATATACGAGGCGTCTGTGACGCTCGTATATCTTGAGCTGCTCTTCATTGAGTTCAATGAAGAACAGCTCAAATTACGTTGCAAAGAAGTGCCCTGCACTTCTTTGCCGAGGCAGTCAATTTACGCGTCACCGTTTGACAGCTGTCAACCGACGACGCGTAAATTACAGGTCGTCTGCACAATACGTCGGCAAACCCATTCAAATGAATGGGCAGATGTTTGCCGACGTATTGTAGCCCTATTTTCAGGCGTAAAACGAGGCATAATACGCCTCGTTTACGCCTGAAAATAGGTCGTGTGAACCCAGCCTTATTGGTAAGCATCTCGGTTTTTTCTGTTCATCATGAAAGGCGTCTCGTTACGGAGATAGGGGTAACACTCCAGCATGGGCATACTTAGCAGCAGAGTGAATGTTAGTAGGATGTTTGTGGTATGTATTTGCAGTCCCCGTAGGTGGTACACTGGCACCAGTTCCATTCCTTACATTAATATTCTTCCGTCCCGGAGCCTGAACAAGAAAATATCTGGCATTTACAGTATTGAGCATCCATGGGGAATAATCTGTTTCAGCTGGATAATATAATGTCAGTAAAGGTCATGGAAATTGTATCCTTTTTGTAACAAATTTTTAATGGTTTTGTAATAAGTACTTCTGTCAGCCTTACAAATATATTTTCTCACAATGATAATAAATAAAAGTCATATCAGTTCAATAAAACAAATGTAAAATTTAACTGCAGAGTAATCCAAAATAAAATAAATACACTGCAACGAGACTCAAGTTTAGCCCTTATTCACACGACAGGGTTTCCCGGCTGGGTGACGGCCATTCATAAAATGGCCGTCACCCGGCTGCAGTAGGAACAATAGACCCCTAATGGGGCTATTCACACAACCGATTTTTTGACGGCCCGGGAAACCTGGCCGTCAAAAAATGGGACATGTCCTATTTTCGGCCGTTTACCCGGCTCCCATAGAAGTCTATGGGGCCGGGTAATACACGGCCATCACCGGAATGTGTCCCGAGTGATGGCCATGTATTCCGTCGCTCGCTCCCTCCTCACAGCGCAGAGTGCATGTGAGGAGGAGGAGTTTATGCCATTCGGACGAATGGCTGTACGCTGGAGATACACTGTGTGGCAGGTAGTGGCGTAACTACCGCCGTAGCATCAGTAGCGGCTGCTACGGGGCCCGCGGCATGAGGGGGCCCATGTCGCCCGCCGGCACGGGCCCCCACCATGGCCGGAGGCTCTGCTAGCAGCCGCTATGGCTGCTACAGCGCGACGCCACTGAACACTACGGCAGAGCAGGGAGGTATCTCCCCGCTCTGCCGTTAAACAAAAGACATGTATCCTCTATCCACAGGACATCCACAGGACAGGGGATACATGTGTGATCGCTGGCATTGATAGGGAGAACGGGGGACTGAAAGTCCCCTGAAGTTCTCCATCACAAACCTCGGACTTAGTTCCGGGGTCTGTGTCGGCAGCTTCGCAGGAATGAATGGAGCACCGGTCCCGCTTGTGCGCGACCAGCGCTCCTTTCATTTTTAGTGAGCTGCGCAGACGCCGGAAGTCAGAGGTTAGTCATGGAGAACTTGGGGGGACTTTCAGTCCCCCGTTCTCCCTATCGCTGCCAGCGATCACACATGTCTCCCCTATCCTGTGGATAGGGGATACATGTCTTTTATTAGGACACACTTTAGGTCGCATTTTTTTGGGAGGGGGGACGCTGTATGGCGTTCCCTACAGGGAGGGGGGCTGTATGGCGTTCCCTACAGGGGGGGCTGTATGGCGTTCCCTACAGGGGGGGGGGCTGTATGGCGTTCCCTACAGGGGGGGGCTGTATGGCGTTCCCTACAGGGGGGGGGGCTGTATGGCGTTCCCTACAGGGGGGAGCTGTATGGCGTTCCCTATAGGGGGGAGCTGTATGGCGTTCCCTACAGGGGGGGGCTGTATGGCGTTCCCTACATGGGGGGCTGTATGGCGTTCCCTACAGGGGGGGGCTGTATTGCGTTCCCTACAGACCCCCCTGTAGGGAACGCCATACAGACTCCCTGTAGGTAACGCCATACAGTCCCCCTGTAGATAGCGCCATACAGCCCCCCCTGTAGGGAACGCCATACAGCTCCCCTGTAGATAGAGCCATACAGCCCCCCTGTAGATAGCGCCATACAGCCCCCCCGTAGGGAACGCCATACACCCCCCCTGTAGGGAACGCCATACAGCCCCCCCGTAGATAACGCCATACAGCCCCCTCTGTAGATAGCGCCATACAGCCCCCTCTGTAGATATCTACAGGGGGGCTGTATGGCGTTATCAAAAGGGGGGGTTTGTAAAAACGGCACTATCTACAAGGGGGGGGGGTGGGTTGTGTGACACCCGGGGGAGGAGAGGCCCCAGTCAAAAGTTTGCTATGGGGCCCAGTCTTTCCTAGTTACGCCCCTGGTGGCAGGGCCGGGGTGTACAGCAGGTGGAAGGGAGCACTGCGCTGGCTCCCTTCCCCTGCTTGTTTTAAAAGCGCCCTGGCCCGGCGACACCTTCCATGGCCGATGGCGCCGCTAACAGCTGCTGCGGCTGCTACTACTGTAGCGACGCCACTATAGCAGAGCAGGGAGGTATCTCCCTGCTCTACTATGTGCTAGCCCCACTTTAGCTCCCTGAAGGAGCGGAATCCCCGTGTGTTCGGGGATTCTGCTCCTGGACAGAGCGCTTGATGTCTCTGTCCATATCTGGGCAGTGACATCAGGGGAAACTCCTGAAGCGGAATCCCCGAACACATGGGGATTCCCCTTCAGGAATTGCCCCTGATGTCACTGTCCAGATATGAAAAACTCTAAGAAACAGAAGCCATTGCGCCACACAAAAGTTTAGGATATAATTGCAAATTTTATTGGGACATACAACATACAATGACATATATATAAAATTTAAAGGGATCTAAAAGAAACAGTGTGGCGGCTATACATAGTTTAAATCCAGAGAACACTTGATAAAAAAAGGAAAGTCCGAGTCAGGCAGGCACAGCAAGGAAGGAGTTGATCATAGACAACGTTCATGAAATAAAGGGAAACTGTTTATTCACAGTAGGCATTAGAGCAGGCTTACCCATGGAGATGAAAAGTGAAGATAGCCCCACACTGCAGCCTGACACGGTAGATGACAGGTTGCAACGAGATTACGCTAAAAGGATCCCTATGCGCTGATTAAATGAATGGAGAGAAGTGTATGACGCTGATTGGTCACTGATTGGTCAGCGTCATACACTCCTCTGTACAACGCCCACTTGGTCAATAGTAAAACACGCCCAGTTGTCCATTGAGCAACTCATTAGCATAAAGCTAAAATCGCTAATAAAGTGGTGAAAATAGATGGTATTTTTAAATAAAAAGCACTGCTGTTACCTACATTATAGCGCCAATCTCCTTATGTAGTAGATAGGGCACTTATAATGTGGTGACAGTCTCTTTAAGCAATATTTTTAATTTTACCATGGACTCCAAGGATGGATAGTGTGCTCCAGCACCACTATTTTCTAGTTGGTGAGGCCCCATTAGAAACAAATTTAAAAAGTCATGCTTTAAACGTTTCCTTTTTTTTTTGTTCACTCCTGTGTTCGGCTCTTAAAAGCGCCACACGATTTCATGTGTAATTCTGGACTAAGGTCAGAATCACACATGCAGTTTTGATGCATTTTTGGCTTAGTTTTTCGTGTGTGCACGGTCCGTGATTACGGCACAGACAGCCGCAGAGGATCATCCACGGGCCATCTGTAATTCACGGACCGTGCATACATTGATGTTCAATGAGCCAGACCGTATAATTACTTGTCCTATTTTTTTGCGGTCTGAGCTCCCGGCCAATGCACGGACCGTGTAAGCCACGGTCGTGTGCATGGGCCCATAGAAATGAATGGGTCCGCAATTCATCCTCATTTTTGCGCATGAATTCCGGACGCAAAAACAAGGTCGTGTGCATAAGGCCTAAGGGATACTGACTGTGAAAACAGTCACTATCTTATAAAAAAAAAAAATACCTCCTCTATATTCTTTTCTGGGGCTTCTGTGGGCAGAAAGTGTACCCTGGAAATGCCTCCAGGAGTGGACATAAAAGAAACTAGATGCATCTCTCTTTTCTATAGACCTTTCTTACCGTTTGAATCCATTTCTGGCTTTGGCACAAAAAACCTTCTACAAAAGCTGCCACAAAAACTGCATCAAAACTGATCCTGGCTTTAGAGTATTGCTAACTGTGTCCCACATAACAGACATTAGAAAGAGTACCTATTGCCCCAGCTACCTTGTGCAAGAATGCACATTCAAGGCTAAACTGTTAGTCCCGATTCTCATACTTATTTCATGCGGAGGAATGGAGCTTTCACTCACTTGATATATTGTTCTTTGTATAAATTAACAATTAAGAAAGTCACCTCTTGCAGAGATTATGTCATCCAGTAGATGGCAGTAAATGATATATATTGTACATAAACAAATAAAAAAACGAAATCTTTTAACCCCTTAATACCGAAGGTATTTTAAACCTTAATGACAGAGCAATTTTTAAAGTTTTTCCATCGTCACATTAAAAGAGCTATAACTTTTTTATTTTTGCGTCGACATAGCTGTATAAGGACTTTTTTTTTGCAGGACAAGTATTTTATAATAGCACCATTTTGGGGTACATAGAATTATAACTTTCTTTAGTGGGGTACTGGGAAAAAAACAGAAATTTTGCCATTTGCTTTGCGTCTTAAATTTACGCCGTTTACCGTGTGGTATAAATAACATAATAACTTTATTCAGCGGGTTGTTACGATTGCGGCGATCCCAAATTTATATGGATTTGTTTATGTTTTCCTACTTTTACACAGTAAAAACAATTTTTTTTCAAAATTATTTGCTTTTGTGTCGCCATATTTTAAGAGACATTACTTTTTTATTTTTTGACTGATGTAGCTGTGTAAGGGCTTTTTTTTGCGGGACGGCTTGTAGTTTGTATTGGTACCATTTTGGAGTAGATGCGATGGTTTGATTACTTTTTATCAAATTTTTTTGAAGGCAGAATGAACAGAAAACAGCAATTTTGGCATTGTTTTTTTATTATATTTTTTATGGCGTTCACCGTGCAGGTTAAATAATGTAATCATTTTATAGGTGGGTTCGTTACGGACATGGCGATACCAAATATGAGTAACGTTTTACTTTTTTTCATAAAGTAATTTGTAAGAGGAAAAAGTGTTTTTTTTTATTTTTTTTTACTTGGGACATTTATTTATTTCAAACTTTATTTAACTTTTTTTTTTTACTTTGTTTTTAGTCCCACTAGGGGGACTTTACTGTGCAGACTTCTGATCGCTATTATAATACACTGCAATACTTCTGTATTGCAGTGTATTATTGCCGGTCAGTGTAAAACTGACATGCATCTGTTAGGTCATGGTTAGGGCATGGTCTAACAGGCAATTACTAAAGGCAGACCTGGGGGCCTTTGTTAGGCCCCCAGTCTGCCATAGAACCCATCGGCACCGCGTGATGCACGCGGGGATGCCAGTGGGATGAGAGAGGGAGCCCCCTCCCTCTAAAATCACTCAGATGTGGCGCCACATCTGAGGGGTTAAATATGATCGGTGACCACTGCTAGTGGTCTCCGATCGTTGCCCTGAAGCACAAGGCTGTTACTAACAGCACGGGCTTCAGCAGCACCCTGCACGATGCGGGGAAAGTTCTTCTGAAGTGCCGACATGAAAAGCCGACACTTCAGAAGAACTACCCTGAACGGCAGACGTAAAAACACTATACGCCGGTCGTTAAGGGGTTAAAACAGTGGTCCCCAAACTTCCTGAGGCCAGGACCCACTTTTGGCCGAGACTTTTGGCCGAGACTGGGCCCCATAGCAAACCCTTGACTGGGCCCCCCCAGGTGCCCAGGTGTCATAGAACCCCCCTGTAGACAGTGCTATACAGCCCTGCCTGTAGATAGTGTCACACCCCACTTGTAGATAGCGCCCCCACCTCCCTATTGTAGATAGTGCCATACAGCCCCCCTGTATATACCGCCATAAAGCTCCACCTGTATATAGCGCCATACAGCTCCCCCTGTATATAGTGCCACACAGCCACCTCCCTTGTATATAGTGGCACACAGCCCCCCTTAGTAGATAGTGCCACACAGCCCCTCTTAGTAGATAGTGCCACACACAGCCCCCTGTAGATAGAGCCACAGCCCTCCCCTTGTAAATAGTGCCATACAGCCCCCCTAGTAGATAGTGCCACACAGCCCCCCTTAGTAGTGCCACATAGCCCCTTGTATATAGTGCCACACAGCTCCCCCTTGTGTATAGTGCCACACAGCCCCGCCTTGTATATAGTGCCACACGGCCCCCCAAAGTAATACAAGGCAACGGCGCATCCGAGAAAGTTGTATCAGCCAGGGGGATGTCAATCAATCATGGAAAGGTGGGTTTGGAGGAAGGACTATGTGACTCTTCAGGATAGCGGCACCGCCCCATGACCATTTAATGAGTAATTAGCATACAGTGTTTGCGCCGTTTTAAAGTTGATTTTATACATTTTTCTCTATCTGAAAAAAACATAGATTTGGAAATATTGGCAGGTCATGTATTACCGCATGGTGGCGGTTCAAGGGGTTAAAACTGCCAGACATGTTCCCATTAAATATACAATGAATTGATAACAATTCCATCTGCCCTGCAATTTTGTTATTATAAATATATCCTATGTAATTACAGCTCCAGAACCAAGCTCTGACATATATGGCTCCAGAACCATACATATACAGTGAAGGAAATAAGTATTTGATCCCTTTCTGATTTTGTAAGTTTGCCCACTGTCAAAGACATGAACAGTCTAGAATTTTTAGGCTAGGTTAATTTTACCAGTGAGAGATAGATTATATTTAAAAAAAAAAACAGAAAATCACATTGTCAAAATTATATATATTTATTTGCATTGTGCACAGAGAAATAAGTATTTGATCCCTTTGGCAAACAAGACTTAATACTTGGTGGCAAAACCCTTGTTCGCAAGCACAGCAGTCAGATGTTTTTTGTAGTTGATGATGAGGTTTGCACACATGTTAGATGGAATTTTGGCCCACTCCTCTTTGCAGATCATCTGTAAATCATTAAGATTTCGAGGCTGTCGCTTGGCAACTCGGATCTTCAGCTACCTCCATAAGTTTTCGATGGGATTAAGGTCTGGAGACTGGCTAGGCCACTCCATGACCTTAATGTGCTTCTTTTTGAGCCACTCCTTTGTTGCCTTGGCTGTATGTTTCGGGTCATTGTCGTGCTGGAAGACCCAGCCACGAGCCATTTTTAATGTCCTGGTGGAGGGAAGGAGGTTGTCACTCAGGATTTGACGGTACATGGCTCCATCCATTCTCCCATTGATGCGGTGAAGTAGTCCTGTGCCCTTAGCAAAGAAACACCCCCAAAACATAATGTTTCCACCTCCATGCTTGACAGTGGGGACGATGTTCTTTGGGTCATAGGCAGCATTTCTCTTCCTCCAAACACGGCTAGTTGAGTTAATGCCAAAGAGCTCAATTTTAGTCTCATCTGACCACAGCACCTTCTCCCAATCACTCTCAGAATCATTACAGATGTTAATTTGCAACCTTCAGATGGGCCTGTACATGTGCCTTCTTGAGCAGGGGGACCTTGCGGGCACTGCAGGATTTTAATCCATTACGGCGTAATGTGTTACCAATGGTTTTTTTGGTGACTGTGGTCCCAGCTGCCTTGAGATCATTAACAAGTTCCCCCCGTGTAGTTTTCGGCTGAGCTCTCACCTTCCTCAGGATCAAGGATACCCCACGAGGTGAGATTTTGCATGGAGCCCCAGATCGATGTCGATTGACAGTCATTTTGTATGTCTTCCATTTTCTTACTATTGCACCAACAGTTGTCTCCTTCTCACCCAGCATCTTACTTATGGTTTTGTAGCCCATTCCAGCCTTGTGCAGGTCTATGATCTTGTCCCTGACATCCTTAGAAAGCTCTTTGGTCTTGCCCATGTTGTAGAGGTTAGAGTCAGACTGATTAATTGAGTCTGTGGACAGGAGTCTTTTATACAGGTGACCATTTAAGACAGCTGTCTTTAATGCAGGCACCAAGTTGATTTGGAGCGTGTAACTGGTCTGGAGGAGGCTGAACTCTTAATGGTTGGTAGGGATTCAAATACTTATTTCTCTGTGCACAATGCAAATAAATATATATAATTTTGACTATGTGATTTTCAGTTTTTTTTTTTTTATATAATCTATCTCTCACTAGTAAAATTAACCTAGCCTAAAAATTCTAGACTGTTCATGTCTTTGACAGTGGGCAAACTTACAAAATCAGCAAGGGATCAAATACTTATTTCCTTCACTGTATACAACACGAGAACAAAGCTCAGTACATAAATACAGCACTAGAACCAAGCTCTGACATATATACAGTACCAGAACCAAGATCAGTATGTAAATACAGCACTAGAACTAAGCTCATATATATATATGCTGCATGAGAGCCAAGCTTAGTACATAAATACAGCACTAGAACCAAGCTCTGACATATATACAGCACCAGAAACAACCTCAGTACATAAATACAGCACCAGAACCAAGCTAAGTACATATATACATCCCCAGAACCAAGCTCATACATAAATACAGCAACAGAACCAAGCACATACATATATGCAACACCAAAACCAAGCTCATACATATATACAGCAGCAGAACAAAGCTCAGTACTTAAAGAGGCTCTGTCACCTCATTATAAGTGCCCTATCTCCTACATAAGGAGATGGGCACTATAATGTAGATGACAGCAGTGCTTTTTATTTAAAAAAACGATCTGTTTTCACCACTTTATTAGCGATTTAAAATTTATGCAAATGAGTTGCTTAATGCCCAAGTGGGCGTGTTTTTACTTTAGACCAAGTGGGCGTTGTACAGAGGAGTGCATGACGCTGACCAATCAGCGTCATGCACTCCTCTCCATTCATTTAGTCAGCGCATAGGGATCCATTTAGATCACTATGTGCTGTCTTATACTAACACATTAACAATACTGAAGTGGTTAGACAGTGAATAGACATTCCATAATATACCTATACCTATAATATAATAGCGCCATACACTGCACCTCTAACTGTAATAGCACCATACACTGTGTCCCTGATTATAATAGTACCATACACTGTGTCCCACACACACACACACACACACACACACACACACCGTGCCCCCTGTAGATAGTGCCCCCATAGCCCCCCTGTAGATAGTGACACCCATAGAGCCTCTCTAGAAAGTGCCCTACATAGAGGCCCCTGTAGATAGTGCCCCACATACAGATGTAGCCGTATTTACCTTGACTTTTAATGCATTAAATAAACAATGGCTAGATCTCTTATCTTGACTTTTTCAATGACTTTTCAATGGCTCTTTTTGTGTGATATCACGCTGCAGCAAGTTATCAGAATCAATTTACGGCTGCTACAGCGGTAGTTACGGCACTTCTTCCACTACCGTATTTTGCTCCAACTACCATACTTTGCTCCATTTCTTCTGACGTATGTAAACATCATTCGTAATTAGCTGCCAATACTTAGCTTCATTCGAAATATAAGTCCCTGCAACATCGAAAGCAACGATAAATGTGCGGGCAGGGGAAGGTTCAAGGTATCCTGCTGCTGTTTGATACTAAGGACCGACTTTGGCCATTAATGGTGGGTCTTGTGAGCCGACACGTCCATTAGTGGTCATCAGAGGGATAGCTAGTAGTTTAGCACAGGGAGGTCAAACAAATCTGAGTAGGCCCCAAACCAGTGGACCCCCCATACAGTATAATGCCCCTATAGTGCCTCCACATACAGTATAATGCCCCTATAGCTTCCCCCCACAGGAATAATTCCCCTATAGCTGCCCCCACACAGGATAATGCCCCTATAGCTGCCCAAACAGGATAATGCCCCTATAACTGCCCCCACACAGTATAATGCCCCTAAAGTATCCCCTCCACACAGAATAATACCACCATAGCTGCCTTCACACAGAATAATGCCCCCATAGCTTCCCTAACACAGTTTAAGGCATTTATAGTTGCAGGGCTGGTTCCAGGTTTATGTGGGGCCTTGGATGCCCCTGACATCACTGTTCATATATGGACAGTGATGTCAGGGGTTCTCATGAAGCGGAATCCCCAGGCAGAGCATCGGCAATGCTCTGGATGGGGATTCCACTCCTAGAGGGGACCCCAAAGGCGCTACCTACAGGGAGGGAGGCTGTGTGGTTCTACCAGGGAGGGTGGCTGTGTGGCCCTACCAGGGAGGGTGCCTGTGTGGCACTACCTGTGAGGGGGCTGTGGGGCACTACCTGGAAGGATGGGGCTGTGTGGCACTACCTGGGAGTTGGGGGCTGTGTGGCACTACTTGGGAGTTGGGGGCTATGTGACACTACCTGGGAGGTGGGGTCTGTGTGGCACTACCTGGGAGGAGGGGGCTGTGTGGCACTACCAGGGAGGAAGGGGCTGTGAGGCATTACCTTGGAGGGGCGGTGTGGCACTACCAGGGAGGGGGCTGTGTGGCACTATCTACAGAGGGCACTAAATTTATGGGGGTTCAAACTGGGGGCCTAACTTCTATATGGGGGCATAAACAGGGCCTAACGTTTATATGGGGCCACAAAGTAACGTTTTCTGCCATTTTACTGCCATCGTGAGTTCCCCCGCAAAGGGACCTACTAAGTCTGTGTTGCACAAGGGCCCACATAAATCTGGAGCCGGCCCTGGCCCCCATATTACCTAATAAAAAAATAATAAAATATTTACTCATCTATCCTCATTCCCACGATGAGTGGAGGAGCTCCTTCTGCTCCTACGGCCTGTGCAGTATGTGGCTTGGCGCAGACAGGCGCGATGACGTCACAATATCATGCCTTTCTACACTGAGCCCCTCACAGCATAGTGAATGATGGAGCAACGAGCCATCAGCTCATGGCTCCAGCATTGGATTCAACTGTATCTGCGTCCTGGGGATGCAGATACAGTTGAAACCAGGACATCGGTGAGTGGCATGCGACCCCCCAGATGGTCTTCACACGATCCCCCAGGGGGTCGCGACCAACAGTTTGGGAAACGCTGGTTTAACCCCTTCCTGACATCCACCGTATATATACGTCGTACATCGGGTGGGAGAATATAGATCGGGCTCACGGGCTGAGCCCGCTTCATAGGACGAGTGTGTTGGCTGTGTGTTACAGCCGACACTTCCAGGTAATAACCCGTTAAATGCCGCGGTCAATAGTGACCGCAGCATTTAAATCACTACAAACAGGGGGGCGACCCCCTGTAATGTTCCTACGGCCCCGCCTGGGGCCTGATGAAGACCCCAAGGTCCGCCATCTATTTACTCCTATGAAGCCCTCTGGCAGGGCTTCATAAGAGACTGTCAGAATCACGATATACTGCAATACATTAGTATTGCAGTATATCGTGCAAGCGATCCAACGATCGCTGATTCAAGTCCCCTAGGGGGACTAGTAAAAAAAAGTAAAAAACTGTGACATAACGTTTTTTTAATAAATAAAAAAAAAATTACAAATTAGAAGTTAAAAAAAAACCCTGTTACCCATTTTCCCTCAAGCACAATGAAAAAAAAAAAAAAAGAACTGGTATCGACACATCCGTAAAAGTCTGAACTATTACAATATATAATTATTTATTCCGCATGGTGAACGCCGTAACAACTAAAAAATTCAAAGCGTCAGAATTGCTGTTTTGTGGTCACTTACAGAGGTTGTCCGAAATTTTTTTATTTTTTACATTTAAAACCACATTGCAAATATTTACAATTTCATAATATATTTACCCTTTCAATCTTGCTTCGGTTCTCCATTCTGGCTGCTTTTTCCTGCTCATCACATGAGCTCCGACGTCACGTTTTCTGCCTCCTCTACTGTCGTGTCGTATACCAATCACATGGTCTCGGACCAGAGAGACCTCGGATGATATACGACACGTCACTGATGACGTGTAGTTTCTGCGGGTGCTTGTTCTTTAGTGCCTGCCAAGCCTATGTAGTTGTTCACTGTGATCGCGCATGTGCGTGTTCACAGTGAACAAGGACGGCACCTGCGTAGGACTATGCCAGTCTATGAGGTATAATATCAGCACCGCCACATTTATTTGTTTTATAACTACATACACTTGTAGATACCCCCTATAAACACCCCCTGCCTTTATGTACATAGCACCACTGTGGCCGGTGATTCCGGTCCAGAACAGATCGCTTGATGTCTCTGTCCATATATGGACAGAGACATCAAGTGAAGCGTCCAGGAGCGGAATCCACGACCACAGTGGATTCCACTCCGGTGAGGTGCAATAGCGCTACGTACATTAGCGCTAGGTACATTTGGGGGAGGGGGAGTGTGACATCTATGGAGGTGGTGGATGACATCTACGGAGGTGTTGGGGTGCCAAAAAAATCACTCCTTCTCACAGAGCAAAGTGGATGTAAACGGGGACGAGCAAGGACAGCTCACATGAACTCTTTGTAGGCTGTACATGCACGCTCATTACAGCCTGTAATGCATGCAGGGAAAAAAAGTATTATCAGAAGGAAACATCAACAAACCGGACCTGGAGTGCATGTAAACAAACGGTGCTAAATTCAAAGAAGATATGTAGTAAGTGGATTTTTAAAAAAAAAATACTGCTTTATTTAGGTTGTCTGTATAAGGGGAAATGTATAAAAAACACTTTTTGAAAATATGATGGTATCTCGGACAACCCCTTTAATATCCTGCAAAAAAATAATTCAAAAGTGATCAAAAAGTCTCATTTACCCCAAAATGGTACAAATATAAACTACAGCTGGCCCCACAAAAAATAAATCCTCATACCCCTAAATGGACGGGAAAATAAAAAAGTTATGGCTCTCAGAATATGGCGACAAAACCCAAATTTTATTTTTAGCAATCAGTTTTTTCCTTCTAAAAGTAGTAAAACATAAAAATAACTATATAAATTTGGTATCACTGTAATCGTATTGACCCGCAGAATACAGTTAACATGCTATTTTTACTGCACGGGGAACGCTGTAAAAAAAACACCCAAAATTTGGAGGAATTGCTGTTTTTTTCCTATTCCACCCCACAAATATTTTTAAGTAAAAATCAGAAAAATTGTTGCGGCGGGAATGGGTTAAAGAATAAAAGGCTTAGAACCATTATCTCGCTATGCTCCACCAAAAATAGATATGGAGTTATCCTAATAAATTAAAGAAGCTCTGTCAGCACTCCTTACATGTCGGTTTTAGTAAATAATTGCATTCCTTATAAAATAAAAATACTGGAGCATCCTTTGCATTGTGAAGTTCCTCTGTAATTTCTCCTGTAAATGGATGAATAAATTGACAACAGGGTGTTATCATTAAAAGGTTATTCCCAACTTAGACATTTATGGCATATCCGTAGGATTGAAGGTATCTAAAAAGGCACAAGAAGTTTATGTCACCATCAGAGCGACGTTTCGACCCCAGTGTTGTCGCTTGAAAAAGATCCACACAAGGGTAAAAACGTCACTGTGATGGTGAAATAAGCTTCTTGTGCCTTTTTTTGATACCTTCAATACAAGTGTGCTGCAGTTTTCCTTCTATTGATGTCTGTTTGGAGTTGTTAGGCTACAACTCTCATACTGCGTTCACCGGATGCATGAAGCATTGGTAAAATGATCCTCCATGAATATTGGGGCTGTGATGTGCTGCTACTCTCTCTTTCTTCTATATCCATAGGATTTGCCATAAATGTCTGATAGATGCGGGTCCCAGCTCCGGGACCTGCACCTATATTGAGACCTGCACCTATCTCCTGACCCCGTATTACCTGGTGAGGTGGCCGTCGGCCGCAGAAACCAGGCAGGGTCTAGTGGAGAGACGGCCGCAGGTGCTCCCTGCTCTTTCCATTCTGTTCAATAGGAGTTCCGTAAACAGCCGAGCAGTGCTTGCTCGGCTGTTTTCGGAACTATTGAACAGAATGGAGAGAGCCGCGAGCTTGTGCGGCCCTCTCCCCATTAGAACCTGCGTGGTTTCTGCGGCCAGCGGCCACCGCACAAGCCGGTACAGGGGTCAGGAGACTCCCGTTCTTGATATAGGTGCGGGTGCAAGAGCTGGGACCCCCATCTATCAGACATTTATAGCATAGCCTACGAAAATGCCATAAATGTCTAAGTTGGGAATAAACCTTTAACCTTCTCAATTGGGGATGACACTGTAAGGCTGGGTTCACATGACCTATTTTCAGGCGTAAACGAGGCGTTTTACGCCTAGAATTACGCCTGAAAACACGGCTCAAATACGTCGGCAAACATCTGCCCATTCATTTCAATGGGTTTGCCGACGTACTGTGCCGACGACTTGTAATTTTACGCGTCACTGTCAAAAGACGGCGCGTAAAATAACAGCGTCGTCAAAGAAGTGCAGGACACTTCTTGGGACGTAATTTGAACCATTTTTCATTGACTTCAATGAAGAACAGCTCCAAATTACGGCCATAATTGAAGCCTCGCAAAACGCGAGTACGAGCAATTACGTAATTGACGTTATCGTGTGCACATACCCTAACACTGTCCAATCAGTGCTGACCAAGGGAATGATAATGTTAATTTTATTCATACATTTCCAAGAGCAATAGCAAAGGAACAGAACTTTGTAGAGTTCTAATAAATGATGCTACAGCATTATTTCATGGGGAATACAAGTATTTATAAAAACAGACATTTCAGAATAGCGGGCACATACTCTTTAACCAGATATCTATGTTCCTAATTAGAATAATAAAATGCAAATGATATTGATGTACACATTGATTTTGACAGTAACTTATTTCTTGAATATATGTTAATTTGGAATAACATATACTTCTAAAGAAATTAAACTAGAAATATCACAGATCCCTGTTGTTGTTTTTGTTGTCAATTATATTCCAAGCATAAAAAGAAAAACTTGCAAAATCACAGTCAATATTGGAAAATGTTCCCAATAATTTGTTTAAAATGACTTTCACTGCCAGCAATAATATTCTCAGTATAGAGATGGTTATTTGTGGCCATGCTTCACACTATGCATTTGGTAGTATTCTCTTGGAACAAATTGGTGTGCATTTAGGGTGTATTGCAGGTTTTGATCAGCTTTTTTTATGCAGTTTTTGAAGCCAAAAACTAGACGTGGATGCAACTAGAAGCAGTATTTGCCCTTTCTACTTTATCTACCTTTATGATCCAAACCTGGTTTTGGCTTCCAAAAACTGCACAAGAAATCCTGAACAAAACCGTATCCCCCCTGAACACCGCAATGAATGCTGTCGGGAAAATGGCACCACATTGTGATGCGTTATTTCGGGCGTACAATCAATCCGTTGCGGAAAATCCGCAGTGTTTACGCTGTGTGTGTTCCTAACCTTAGACTCAAATGCAAGGAAAGTAATGGCTAACTGGAATTTTGCCAGTTACATAGTCTGATGGACTGAACTTGTCAGATATGACTGTACCGTGTTGAGGTTATATTTCTCTCGTGTACAAATATGACAAAGTATACATATTAGGAGAAGAAGGGGGAATTAAGACATATAGTATAATAAGAGACATTTATGTTATGTACCCTTAAAAGCTATGGACAACTTTGCCCTGAAATTTTTGGTAATGTCCCTTTGCTTCCTAAATGGAAAATTAAGCAACCTTCTCTTAATGTTAAGGTTCATTTACACAAGCAGATATTCGTATGAGCGATCTTTGATACGATTACTGTAAGCGTTCGAATAGCAATTACAGACAAGTATTTACACACGTTACCCCCTCAATACAATCGTTTGGTTACCTATTTAACAATGTCAAATATCTGCTATCAAACGATTCATGTTTACATACCACACTATCAGAATGTCCAATAATGTTCACATAAAAGATTATTTTTACGATCAACAAATGTTTTAGCGGTAGTTGTACAGTCACTTCACCTATTCCAATTAATCGATTATCGTGCACAATCGCTCATCAGGGGAGGAGATTGTACATGGCAGATCAGAGTGTAGAGAGGGGGAAGCATCCAACTCTTCAGTGAGGGCAAGTCAAACAGTGTGTCAGTATCAAACGGTTGATAGGACTGCACACACTGCAGTTTGCAGGGGGAGGGGGAAAAGATCATATAAACTGTGTATGAGTGTAGAGAGGGGAGAGAACCCACAGTCACCCTGCAGGATGAAGGAGGGGGAATGACACATTCCTCAACATCAGTGTCTCTCAGCGCAAGGGGGAAGTGATCCTTCATTAGCTATAAAAGAGGGAGCAGTACAGGAATTATGCTTTGCTCACACATGAAAGCTAGTGAAGGCAGCAACATCCTGGACACACATTACAGTATTACTGGGAGTGATGAGCACGCATGTGTAAAGTCTGAAATTAGCAGCAGGTTTCAAGCTGCATTACAGTGGGTCTAAAAATGAATAAAGGAATAAAGATTGCACCCTGAAATTTGCTGCAACTTTTTAACTCAACGTAACCACTAAAATATGTAAAAACATTTGTTTCCATGCCACAGGTGTTTATAGCATTTAAGGAATTCAAACTTTGTTGTAACACACCTTGTCTGTCTCCAGTGGTGAGTTCCAGCGAGTGGCCTGCTGGGCAATCAGATGCCTCATCCTCTGATCCCTTCTTCCGCAGCGACCCTGCAAAACCAGGCTTCGGCACTCCTCTTCAACAAAAGTTGCACCACTGATGGAAACCGGCACCCGCTGATGACATCAGGTCTGGTGGCCTATTTAAAAGGGGAATGTGACTGTCATGCCTGCCTCCAATTGCTATTTGACTCTGTTCCAGACTCTGATCCAGACCCTTACTTTGTCATCGGTCTTGTTCCTAGATTACGTTCCTGTTTCGCCCTTTGCATTTGGTGCTTGGTTCCTGAGGTTCTACTCCTCGTAACAATTTCTGGTCTGATTCCTAACTACGATTCTGTCTCATCCTCCGGCTTGCTTCTTCCTGAATACTAATTGATTGACGACCCCCGGCTATGTTCCTGACTCAGCTGCCCACACTGCCAATCGATGACTATTCCGGGGACCACGACCTGGGAATCCGACTGGGAAAGTCCTTACCTCCTTGCAAGGGTTAAGGGTGAAGATCAGCGAGTTTCTTAGACTCCGCACCCTAGTCTAGCCAGGGCCAAACCAATTGTGGCTTACAGTATCCATTTCTCTTGTTAGAAACATAACATTTGTTAATTATGTTTAGGGTTGAAAAAAACTAACTCCAGTTTTCACTCAATTTTACATGAACAACATTTAATTTATTTTTAGAATGATATGGCTTGAAAATGAAAATGTATAAATAGATTACACACTTTATAGATAACTTTTTATTTTTCCCATCAAATACATTTCTCACCTATCCATAAAATAGGTTATAAATGTATGACCGCTTGGGATCCCACCGCTGAGACCCCCAGTGCTCACTAGATCGTGTGTTTCTGTCAATCCAAATGAGACTGAATGGGGCAGCAGCACATATGTTTGACTGCTGCTGTACTCAAACTTGGTCATTTAGGTGAGGTGTAAAGGGGGACATACAGTAGTGTGACCTCCAGCGAACATACAATTCCATCACACCTATATGAGCTTTCTTGACATTCCATCGCAAAACCATGGGCATTAATATAGAGTTGGGACCTCTTTTGTGGCTATAACAGCCTCCCTCCTCTGTGTAGGCTTTACCAAAGATTTTGGAGTTTGTCTTTGGGAAATTGTGCCAATTTAGTCAAAAGAGCATTTGTGAGGTAAGACACTGGAGTTGAAGGAGAGGATCTGACTAATTAAGGGCCTGTTCACATCAGCGTTGCCCTTCCGTTGAGGGGTTGTGTCAGAGGTTTCCGTCGGGTTAACCCCTCAACAGAAAGGGAAACTCAAACCTTAGCTTCCGTTTCCCTCACCATTGATCTCAATGGTGACAGAAACGTTTCTAAAGGTTTCCGTTTGTCACAGTTGTGACAGGGTTCCATTGTTCTTGATGGAACCAATAGCGCAGTTGACTGCGCTATTGATTCCATCAAATTCACTTCTTAGATCTTCTTTTTTTTAAATAAACTGAGAAGTCAAGATTTCGAGGAGGACTGTACTTTACTGATCTTCTGATTTTGTATCCAGCTTTCTGGTTGAGCGCAATGTATATATTTGAACCATTCAAGAAATTGGACACTTTTCTTTATTGTTGTTTGCACCAAGCATACCAAGTTTATTGTTTGTTGGTGGCCAATTCTCCATTAATATTGTTGTTAGTCTTAGACGCTGCCACTTCACAATAATAGCACTTAGGTCTCATTCACATGACAGGGTCCGAGTGTCGGCCGATAAAAACGGCCGTTTTGGGCCGTTTTTACCGGCCGGTTTGCATCCGTTTTGCATCCGTTCCGATTCCATTCCGGGCCGTGTTGCCGTTTTTAACGGCTGATTTTGACCCGTTTTGCATCCGTTTTTTTCCATGTCCGTTTTAAAATCGGATGAATTTCATTTAAATTTGTTGCCACATACAGCCCTCTGTAGATAATGCCACAGCCCCCCTGGTAGGTAATGCCACACAGCCCCCCTGTTAGGTAATGCCACCCAGCCCCCTGTAGGTAATGCCACCCAGCCCCCTGCAGGTAATGCCACCCAGCCTCCTGCAGGTAATGCCACCCAGCACCCAGCAGGTAATGCCACCCAGCCCCCTATATGTAATGCCACCCAGCCCTCTGCAGCTAATGCCACCCAGCCCCTTGCAGGTAATGCCACCCAACCCCCTGCAGGTAATGCCACCCAGCCCCTGCAGGTAATGCCACCCAGCCCCCAGCAGGTAATGCCACCCAGCCCCTATATGTAATGCCACCCAGCCCTCTGCAGGTAATGCCACCCAGCCCCCTGCACCTAATGCCACCCAGCCCCCAGCAGGTAATGCCACCAAGCCCCCTATATGTAATGCTACCCAGCCCTCTGCAGGTAATGCCACCCAGCCCTCAGCAGGTAATGCCACCCAGCCCCCAGCAGGTAATGCCACCCAGCCCCCTATATGTAATGCCACCCAGCCCTCTGCAGGTAATGCCACCCAGCCCCCTGCAGGTAATGCCACCCAGCCCCCAGCAGGTAATGCCACCCAGCCCCCAGCAGGTAATGCCACCCAGCCCCCTATATGTAATGCCACCCAGCCCTCTGCAGGTAATGCCACCCAGCCCCCAGCAGGTAATGCCACCCAGCCCCCAGCAGTTAATGCCACCCAGCCCCCTATATGTAATGCCACCCAGCCCTCTGCAGGTAATGCCACCCAGCCCTCTGCAGATAATGCCACCCAGCCCCCTGCAGGTAATGCCACCCAGCCCCCTGCAGGTAATGCCACCCAGCCCCCTATATGTAATGCCACCCAGCCCTCTGCAGGTAATGCCACCCAGCCCTCTGCAGGTAATGCCACCCAGCCCCCTGCAGGTAATGCCACCCAGCCCCCTGCAGGTAATGCCACCCAGCCCCTTGCAGGTAATGCCACCCAGCCCCCTGCAGGTAATGCCACCCAGCCCCCAGCAGATAATGCCATCCAGCCCTTATATGTAATGCCACCCAGCCCTCTGCAGGTAATGCCACCCAGCCCCCGGCAGGTAATGCCCCCCAGCCCCCTGCAGGTAATGCCACCCAGCCCTCTGCAGGTAATGCCACCCAGCTCTCTGCAGGTAATGCCACCCAGTCATCTGCAGGTAATGCCACCCAGCCCCCTGTATGTAATGCCACCCAGCTCCCTGTATGTAATGCCGCCAAGTCCCCTGTAGGTAATGCCACACAGCCCCCTGTAGGTTGCACCCATCCCCCCCTTCCAGGAGAAGTCACTGACTTCAATGTCCATATATGGACAGTGTAGTCACTGACTTCTCCTGGAGAGGAATTCCCTGCCACAGGTCGGGAATTCCGCTTCAGAAGTGAGTGACGTCACTGTGTCCATATATGGACAGTTTGGTCACTCACTTCTTCTGTAGCGGAATCTCCGGCCACAGGGTCGGTGATTCCGCTTCAGAAGTGAGTGACGTCATTGTGTCCATATATGGACAGTGTAGTCACTCACTTCTCCAGTAGCGGAATCCCCAATCCCCGGCCGGGGATTGGGGATTTCGACTCCTACAGGGAGCAAAAAAAGACCCTCCTCCTCCTCCCATGCACTCTGCACTGTGAGGAGGAGAGAGAGCGCGAGCGACGGAATACATGGCCATCACTCGGGACACATTCCGGTGATGGCCGTGTATTACCCGGCCCCATAGACTTCTATGGGAGCCGGGCGGCCGGGTAAACGGCCGAAAATAGGGCATGTCCCATTTTTTGACGGCCAGGTTTCCCGGGCCGTCAAAAAATCAGTCGTGTGAATAGCCCCATTAGGGGTCTATTGTTTCTACTGCAGCCGGGTGACAGACGATTTATGAACGGCCATCACCCGGCCGGGAAACCCTGTCGTGTGAATAAGGGCTTACAGTTGACCAGGGCAGATCCAGAAGATCAGAAATTTCAGGAATCAGATACCTCTTTCCCCCTATACATTGCTATTGCAGTGTCTGTGACTGTCCAGAAACTCTGCACTCACTGAAGGGATTATATTACACAGAGCAGAGCTGGATAGATGGTGTATTTGAGAAGTAGGCTGGGAAGATGGTAGAAAGAAGGAGCCTGCACACACACCGTTCTCCTGAGCATGTCATCTATGTCACTCTGCGGCTTGATTAAGAGCAGCACTGCTCAGTCATTTCAGTGTAAAATCGTATTTCTTACGACCTGAATACTCTGCTTTTTATCTCTGTAGTGTCTGACCACCTCTCCTGTAGAAGCAGATGATTGATCACAGTATTTAGGCTGGGAGAACAATAAGAACTCACCAAGTACACTGATCAGAATCCTCTGCTAGGTCATTAGAAGCAGCCACAGAATTGTGGGAGAGGGGTGGTCAGTGTTCCTGAGTGAGGGAGATCAGAAGTAGATAGTGCTTGCCCGTTTTAGAGCTGACCTCAGGAAAACTGACAATTAGAGATGGAGCCTTCAGAGGTTGAAAATTGCTGTAAAATACATTATATAGGTGACATTGGGGTCAGGAATACTGTTCTTACTCACGCAATGGCCTTTTGTAAAAATTTGCCTGAAATAATGGATATACTTCAATTGCATTGGAACTAATAGTGTGTTTTATAAAGAAAAAAATAATCCTTTTGTGTTGGCCTCACTGTAACGTTTACTATTTTTCGAAAAGCCAAAACCAATGCACCTTTGAATTTGCCGATATTGACAGTTTTCATGAGTTTGTCATTGTCTATGAAGACTTAGGGGATCAATCATGCTTGTCTGCATTTGACAACTGCATGGGAATGGGAAGGTGACCTTTCTATAACTGAACACTATGGCCCAAATTTACTAAGACGTAGCGGTATTTATCCCAGTTTAAGTGGAGTAATATCCACCATGCCTCTTAATTAATGTTCTGCATTCTGGCTTGTCATACTAACAAAAATGTCAAATAAGCAGGCAAAGATTTGTGCCAGAAATTTCCACCATTTTTACTGATTTTATGTAATAACGTTGACTTAAAGTCACCTTGGAGACCACGTCGACTTTTTGCGTGACTTTTCAAATTAGACGAGTGGCGAGAAAAGTCACAAATTTTATTGCACATTTGTCGCACACCTCGTTTGTCCATTGCAAAAACATGTTTTGTTTTTTCTCAATTTCACTTACTTATTTTTGTACAATGTTACAATAGTCATATGCTAGAGGAGCCTATTCTCCGATTTGTGTCAAAATTAATAAATATTTCATATGTCACATTTCTTCAGCAATAGAGTAATTTTTATCATTTAGAATGGAAGACTTGTCAAAGTCATTTTGTATGGGATGATAAATAACAGAAAGATGTGCCTAAATATGTTAAAGTCATAATCATTCTGCTACATGTAGAATTTATAGATGTAGCGGAGCTAAAAAAAACAACCGGTAATACAGTTAAACTTTATGAAATAGCTTTGTGGCATTCTATACCAAGTGGTGAAGCTCCCATTAGGACTAGAATAATGGAAACGTGCTCTCTCCTTCATACAAGAACGTGTACTGCAGTCTGACCTGTGGCTAATAGTAATCATAGAAAATGACTGCGTGAATTATGATATAAGACAGACACAAGACCTTTCAGGGGTATTAGTAATTTCACTGCTCAGTATAGTTCAGAAATCCCAGCCAAAGTTCGAAAGCGTCGAAAAGGAAAACATCTGGTATATTGGGCGTTCCTGCGGCCTAGAAAACTATATGATGCGCAGATGCAAGTGTTATCGCCAAGGGAAGTTGCCAGCTCGTGCATATTTTCTCTGCAGCGGGTAAACTAGAGCAGGAACCTCTCTTCGCAGTGGCTCTCCACTCTAGCTAATAGTGGGAAACCATCCTCTATTACATCCATATGCCCTAGTAGGGTATATGGGCAGGTGCTGTCCTGGTGGGACAATGCCTTTAAGGCCAGTCACTTTAAAGTGTAACTAAACTTTCACCAAACTTCTGACATGTTATAGTGACATGTCAGAAGTTTTGATTGGTGGGGGTCCGAGCACTGAGACCTCCACCAATTGGTAATACAAAGCGGCAGAAGTGCTCAGGTGAGTGCTGAGCCGCTTAGTTTCTGAACCGCCTTTTCTCGGAAAGCCGTTGTAATGGTGTACGGAGACAATATATACAGAGCTTTGGTTCTGGAGATATTGATATTTAGGCACATAATTATAATAGGTATTTAGGTGATTGTTGTACTGTTTATTCAATTTGTAGGTTATTTTTGTAGCGTGGTATATTTTAACCTCTTAAAGGGAATGTGTTGCTAGCAAAAAATGTATTTTTTTTTAGTTAAACAATTAGTGTGTAGATGATTAAACATTGTTCTAATTTTTTTTATTTTTTTCACGAGTCAGGAAATATTATAAATTAGATTCTAATTTATAATATTTCCCAGCACTGGTCACTAGATGGAGCAATTCCCAAAATTGCAGCATTGCATGTGGTAAAGCAACCACATTGCTTTATGCTGCAAAATTGGAAAAAAATCCCTCGCTCTAGTGAGCTCTCAGAATCCCCCCCTCCTTTATCCTGGCTAGTGCCGGGAGAAACGAGGGGATTGAACGGTCAAACCTCCTACACTGTGTGTCGCCATTTTTTGAGCTAATACACAGTGTAGAAGGTTTACATACAGTAGTAAACACACACTGAAACACGAACATACATAGAAATCACTTACCTGCTCCTGCCGCCGCCGCTCCCTCCGGTCCGTCTGCTGCCGCTGCTCCAAGTGCACAAGTGCACAAGTCCGGAAGCCGCGACCGGAAGTAGTAATCTTACTGTCCGGCCGCGACTTCCGGTCTACAGGAAAATGGCGCCGGACGGCGCTCAGTTCAACTTGGACTGTGTGGGAGCGGCATGCGCCGTTCCCACACAGACGGCGTACACCATAGTGGATGGAACGGGCCCCGTTCGCATTCACTATGGGACTGTAGCTGCCGTATTCCATGTCTGTATGTGTCGTTAATCGACACATACAGAAATGGAAAAAAAAATGGCAGCCCCCATAGGGAAGAAAAAGTAAAAAAATAAAAAAAAGTAACACACAAACACACAAATAAATACAAAAGTTTTTAATAAAACACTAACATCAAACTGATATAAAAAATTTTTTTTTGGTGACACTGTTCCTTTAAGGTCTTATAAAGAACTCCCCCTTTGTCTTCTCCAAGTGACATGCTCTGAACTGTGGTCACTACTATAATCCATAGCCCAAAACATCTAGGGGTTTTTCAGTCATTTTTTAACTAACTCGCGTTTTTCGTTGCGTTTTTTACGGCCGTTTTTGGAACTGGTTTTTTATAGAGTAAATGAAAAACGGCTCCAAAAACGGCTCAAGAAGTGACATGCACTTCTTTTTACGGGGCGTCATTTTACGCGCTGTTTTTTCAAAATGGCCACGTAAAAAAACGCCCCATCGGAACAGAACGCCATTTTTCTCATTGAAATCAATGGCCAGATGTTTTGAGGCGTTCTGCTTCCGATTTTTCGGACGTTTTTCAGCTGTTTATGGCCCGAAAAACGTCTGAAAATAAGCCGTGTGAACATACCCTCGTTCCAAGAGTTTACTCTTCTAACTTAAACCCTTCAGGACACAGCCTGTTTTGGCCTTCAGGACACAGCCGATTTTTCATGTGTTAGGCCTCATGCACACGACCGTAAAAACTCCCGTTATTACGGGTCGTAATTATGACCCGTAATAACGGGCTCATAGACTTCTATTGGCGACGGGTGCCTTCCCGTTTTCTCACGGGAAGGTGCCCGTGCCGTTGAAAAAGATAGAACATGTCCTATTTCAGGCCGTAATAACGGCACGGACAGTCCATAGAAGTCTATGGAGCTCTCGTAATGACGGGTGGCTACATGTGTGCACCCGTCATTACGGCAGCGTTGCTAAGCGACGTCAGTAAATAGTCACTGTCCAGGGAGCTGAAAGAGTTAACTTATCGGCAGTAACTCTTTCAGCACCCTGGACAGTGACTACCGATCAGAATAAACCTGTAAAAAATAAAAATAAAAGACGTTCATACTTACCGAGAACTTCCTGCTTCCTCCAGTCCGGTCTCCCGCCCGTTGCCTTGGTGACGCGTCCCTCTCGACATCCGGCCCGACATCCTGGATGACGTTTCAGGCCATGTGACCGCTGCAGCCAATCACAGGTCAATCACAGGCTGCAGCGGTCACATGGACTGCCGTGTCATCCAGGGATGTCGGGCTGGATGTGAAGAGAGGGACGCGTCACCAAGACAACGGCCGGGTAAGTATGAATTTCTTTAACTTTTATTACAGAAAGGGCTGTCCCTTCTCTCTATCCTGCACTGATAGAGAGAAGGGGCTGCCGATTAGTGCAGTGCTATTTTGCCGCCAAAAACTTGCCCGTAAATACGGGTGGAATACGGGTGACACCGGACCCATATTTACGGGCACGGGTTCGTAAATACTGGTGCAAAACGGGTGGAATACGTGTGACACCGGACCCGTATTTACGCCAGTATTTACGGGTGGGAAAAAATACGGTCGTGTGCATGAGGCCTTACTTTATGTGGTAATAACTTTGGAATGCTTTTACCTCTCCAAGCGATTCTGAGATTGTTTTCTTGTGACATATTGTACTTTATACTGAAATTGAAGAGGAGAAACTAAGGATCACACATCCACAATATTAATTAATAAACATGAACATGAGGTTCTTTGTTTAACATTTTGATCAAATTGTATAAGCCACTTCATGACGATTAAGGAATGACCTCATAAGTGTTTCTGCTCTTGTGCTCTCGGTTGGCCACTGGGGACGCATCTAAAGGTGAGTTCATTCCATCTTTTCAGTTGTTGTGGTGTTGTGTGGTGGTGTCTGTTGCTGTGGTGCTGCACTCGTGGGGAGACGTGGCCCAGAGCTAAGGTTGCTTGGCCTGGCAGTAGGGGTGCTTCTAGGCCTCTGAGTTGCTCCCCCTGCGTGTGCGGTATTGTGGTGGTGGGCGCCGCCATGCGGTGCTGCAACCAATAGAGTAGGGATCTACTCACTGGCGTAGCTATAGGGGTCGCAGCGGTCGCAATTGCGACCGGGCCCCGAAGCCAGGGGGGCCCACGGCCCCCCGCACCACATCAATAAAAAGTTACTATAGTAACTCGGGCGCGGGCCCCTGTTACTATAGTAACATACTTTACATACCTTCCTGGTTCCGGATCGCAGCGGAGGTCCTGACGTCAGGCGCTGTGCGCAGCGCATGACGTCACAGCGCTATGCCGCCGCGCACAGCATCGAGACGACAGAACTCCCGCCGCGGCCGAAGAGGAAGGTAAGGTTAGCCCTGACTGGCGGGGTCCGACTCCCGGGACCCGCCAATCAGCTGTTTTGAAGGGGCCGCAGCACTCGTACGAGAGCTGCTCCCCTTCATTCCGGTCACACTGTGAATCGGTGTCGGCGATTCACAGTGTGGGCGAGTAGTGAAATGAAGGGGAAGCAGCTCTCGTACGAGTGCTGCGGCCCCTTCAAAACAGCTTATTTGCGGGTCCCGGGCGACACATCAGCTATTGATGGCCTATCCTGAGGATAGGCCATCAATGTTTAGGGACTGTACAACCCCTAAGCCTACGATGTAGCAGGCTTAGGGGGCCCATGAGACAGGATCACAGATTGTGTGATCCTGTCTGCTGGGCCCTGTATCTAAGCCAATCACATGGTAGGCTTAGATACATGGCCCATGCGTGACCCTGTCTGATGGGCCCTGTATCTAAGCCTACCACACTGTAGGTTTAGATAGAGGGCCCCAGCACACAGTAATCTTATACTGTATAAGATTATTGTCTGCTGGACCCTGTATCTAAGCCTACCTTGTGGTAGGCTTAGATACAGGGTCCCACAGACAGTATCACACATGGGCCCTGTATCTAAGCCTTAGGGTATGTGCACAGACACTAATTACGTCCGTAATTGACGGACGTATTTCGGCCGCAAGTACCGGACCGAACACAGTGCAGGGAGCCGGGCTCCTAGCATCATACTTATGTACGACGCTAGGAGTCCCTGCCTCGCTGCAGGACAACTGTCCCATACTGTAAACCTGTTTTCAGTATGGGACAGTTGTCCGGCAGGGACTCCTAGCGTCGTACATATGTACGACGCTAGGAGCCCGGCTCCCTGCACTGTGTTCGGTCCGGTACTTGCGGCCGAAATACGTCCGTCAATTACGGACATAATTAGTGTGTGTGCACATACCCTAACACATGTGTTACTAATCATTTTTTGTGTGTTTTCTTACAGGTTCGGTCGTTTGACTACGTCGGATTCCAGGACTACTTCGATGACAGCTTTTTTTTTATTATCAATAAAATGGTTAATGAGGGTTGTGTGGGTTTTTTTTTTATTTCAATAAAATATTTTTTCTATGTCTTTGTGGTTTTTTTTAAACTATATTACTACCGCCTTAGTAATGGCCGCCGGCTGATTGACAGCATCCATTGCTAAGGCGGGGCTTAGTGTTAGCCGATGCAGAGGCTAACACTAACCCCCATTATTACCCCGGTACCCACCGCCACCAGGGGTGCTGGGAAGAGCCGGGTACGATCCAGTACTTGACCATCTGTAGTGATGGTCGGCCACTGGGGTGGCCGCAGGCTGGTATTATCAGGAGGGGAAAGGCCAAAAACAGTGGCCCTTCCTACCCTGGTGATGCTAGGCTGCTGCTGCTTTATTGTATCTGGCTGGTTATGAAAAATGGGGGGGACCCCACGTCATTTAAAAAATAAATAAAAAATAATTGGAAAGAACGATGTCGGGTCCCCCCCAATTTTCATAACCAGCCAGATACAACACAGCAGCAGCAGGCAGCATTACAAGGGTGGGAAGGGCCACTGTTTTTGGCCTTCCCCAGCCTAATACTACCAGCCTGCGGCCACCCCGGTGCCTGCCCGTCACTACAGATGGTTGGGTACTGGTTCGTACCCGGCTCTTCCCAGCACCCCTGGTGGCGGTGGGTACCGGGGTAATAATGGGGGTTAGTGTAGCCTCTGCACCTGCTAACATTAAGCCCCGCCTTAGTAATGGAGGTTGTCAATCAGCCAGCGGCCATTACTAAGGCGGTGATAATAAAGTTTAAAAAGATACAAGCACATAGAAAAAATATTTTATTGAAATAAAAAAACAACCCTCATTAACCATTTTATTGAGAATAAAAAAAACACTGTCATTGAAGTCCTCAGATCCGAAGTCCAACAACCGAACCTGTAAGGCTGGGTTCACACGACCATGTTACGTCCGTAATGTACGGAACGTATTTCGGCCGGAAGACCCGGACAGAACACACTACAGGGGGCCGGGCTCCTAGCATCATAGTTATGTACTATGATAGGAGTCCCTGCCTCGCTGCAGGACAACTGTCACGTACTGTAATCATGATTACAGTACGGGACAGTAGTTCCACGCAGAGGCAGGGACTCCTAGCGTCGTACATCACTATGATGCTAGGAGCCCGGCCCCCTGCAGTGTGTTCTGTCCGGGTCTTCCGGCCGAAATACGTTCCGTACATTACGGACGTAACACGGTCGTGTGAACCCAGCCTTAAAAAACACAAACACACAAAAATAATCAGTAACACATAAAGAAGCAAAATTATTATTCTTACCTATCCTGGGTCCAGAGCTGGAGCCGCAATGTCAGCGAGCTGGGCCCTGTATCTAATCCTATCATGTGTGATACAGTCTGCTGAGCTGTGTATCTAATCCAATCATGTGTGATACTGTCTGCTAGGCCCTGTATCTAATCGTATCTTCTGTGATACTGTCTGCTGGGCCCTATATCTAATCCGATCATGTGTGATACTGTCTGCTGAGCCACTGTATCTAATCCTATCATGTATGATACTGTCTGCTGGGCCCTATATCTAATCCGATCATGTGTGATACTGTCTGCTGAGCCACTGTATCTAATCCTATCATGTGTGATACTGCCTTCTGAGCCACTGTATCTAATCCTATCATGTGTGGTACTGTCTGCTGAGCCACTGTATCTAATCCTATCATGTGTGGTACTGTCTGCTGAGCCACTGTATCTAATCCTATCATGTGTGATACTGTCTGCTGGGCCACTGTATCTAATCCTATCATGTGTGATACTGCCTTCTGAGCCACTGTATCTAATCCTATCATGTGTGATACTGTCTGCTCAGCCACTGTATCTAATCCTATCCATAGTTTATAGGGTCGCAGTGCTATAGATATGCTATGCTGTCTCCTATACACACATTTTTTTGGGCAGACACATGTATTGGGGCTATTTCCCGGACATTTTAAGCCCTGAGGGTATGTTCACACGGCAGAGCCCGTTACGGCTGAAATTACGGTGCTGTTTTCAGGAGAAAACAGCACCGTAATTTCAGCCGTAATGGCATGTGAAGGCGTCTTTCGCTGCGTCCATTACGGACGTAATTGGAGCTGTTTTTCTATGGAGTCCATGGAAAACGGCTCCATTTACGTCTGAAGAAGTGACAGGCACTTTTTTTACGCGGGCGTCTTTTTTACGCGCCGCCTTTTGACAGCGCCGCGTAAAAAAAAATGACCGTCGGCACAGAACATCGTAAGACCCATTCAAATGAATGGGCAGATGTTTGCCGACGCTTTTGAGCCGCATTTTCGGACGTAATTCAATGCTAAAACGCCCGAATTACGTCCGTAAATAGTGTGTGTGAATCCAGCCTTAGTGACGCCCCCGGCTGCTAGTGCTGCATTGTTGGGTCACTTAGGAGACCCAGCGATGCAGCTGAAAGCGGACCGTTGGCCATGAGAAGTTTGCAGGGGGGGGGGGGGGGGGCCCAGTAAGAATTTTTGCATCGGGGCCCATGAGCCTCTAGCTACGCCCCTGGATCTACTTAAAGAAGGTCGCCATGAAGTGGCAAGTGGGCTTTCACAATTTGATCAAATGTTAACAAAGAACCTAATTTTCATGTTTATTGATTAATATTGTGGATGTGCAGTCCTAGTTTCTCCTCTTCTTAGTATATTGTACTTTATGTTAGTGAAAAAATTGGTAGATAAATTCAGTATTTATTTGTGAAAAACACCAAAATAGTTTCTAAACGGCCGTGTAAAAAGACGGCCCATCGGAACAGAACGCCGTTTTTCCCATTGAAATCAATGGGCAGATGTTTGGAGGAATTCTGCTTCCGAATTTTTCGGCCGTTTACGGCCTTCAAAACGGCCGAAAATAGGCAGTGTGAACATACCCTGATTCCTCCATTGTTTTTTGGATTTAATTTTTACGGCTTTCACAGCGTGGTAAAAACAACAACTTAACTTTATTTTGCGGCTCAATATGATTAAGGTGATACCAAGATTATATAGTTTTTTTTTATATTTTACTATTTTTACAAAAAAAAATATTTGCGCCATAACTTTTTTTTATTTTTGGTCGATTGAGAGGTGTGAGGGCTTATTTTTTGTGGGACGAGCTGTAGTTTTTATTGGTACCATTTTTTGATACATACAACTTTTTGAACACTTTTTATAAAAAATTTTTTTAGAGCTAAGGTGACCAAAAAACTGATTTTGCCGCTTTAAATGCTTTATTTTTTAAGGCGTTCACCGTGCGAGTTAAATAATGGTATATTGTAGTAGTTTGGACATTTACGGATGCAGCGATACCATTGTTGTTTATTTTTTCACATTACTTAAGAAGGAAAAGGGACGAGGTTTTTTTTTACTTTTAATATTTTTTTTCACTACTAATAACCTTTTTTTAATCTTTTATTTTGACACATTTTATTAGCCCCCCTAGGGGACTTGAACCAGCGATCATTGGATCGCTGGTGCAATACACTGCAATACTAATGTATTGCAGTATGTTGTCATTTTTACAGGCTTCTGTAGCAGCGCGATCGCTGTTCCTGTCCGTTAGTCTCGGGTGTCAGCTGTAATACACAGCTGACAGCCGCAGCATATGGAGCGGGCTCAGCATACATCAACGCCCGCATACATCAAGCTCCATACATCAACCCCCGCATTACGACAAGCTATTAAGGCCTGATTCACACGAGCGCTGCGCATCTCGGACGTGATAACTGCCGTTTTTCACGTCCGAGGTGCATCCGTGCTCAGCGCTGCAGGACGCGATGTCACGCATCCCGCATAGATGAGAGTCTATGGAGAGATGCATGTTTCCTGAAAAGATAGGACATGTCCTATTTTCCCACGGACCCTTCACATGGTCCGTTAAAACAACGGCTGTGTGAACGGCCACATTGAATTACATAGGTCCGTGGGACGGCCGCTGTTTCAACGGCTGTCCCACGGACGTTTAACACGTTCGTGTAAATCAGGCCTAAGGCATAGTGTGCAAAGTGGTTAATGCGGAGCAGATGGTGCAAAGTGAAAATTGCAATTTTCCACTGATGCCATTTTAGTGCACAATATGTTGTGCCCAGTTTGTTCCACTGAAGACAAATACCTCATAAAATGTTAAGTGGGTTCTCCCGGGTATGGTGACGCCATATATGTGGACATAAACTGCTGTTTCGGCATTTTGTAGGGCTCCGAACGGAGGGAGCGCCATCGGCTTTTGGAGCCGAGATTTTTCTTAGTGGTAGTTCTGATTGGAGAATTAGGGCATTCCCCCACGTGGCGGATTTCCTCCGCAACTGTCCGCATCAATGCCGCACAGAATCTGCATTGCAGATTCTGCGGCGGATCTGCCCAAAATGTGCAGTAAATTGATGCGGACTAGCTGCTGCAGACTGCGGGAAAAGTGCTTCCCTTCTCTGTATCAGTGCAGGATAGAGAGAAGGGACAGCACTTTCCCTAGTGAAAGTAAACGAATTTCATACTTACCGGCCATTGTCTTGGTGACGCGTTCCTCTTTCGGCATCCAGCCCAACCTCCCTGGATGACGCGGCAGTCCATGTGACCGCTGCAGCCTGTGATTGGCTGCAGCCGTCACTTAGACTGAAACGTCATCCTGGGAAGCCGGACTGGAGACAGAAGCAGGGAGTTCTCGGTAAGTATGAACTTCTATTTTTTTACAGGTTGCTGTATATTGGGATCGGTAGTCACTGTCCAGGGGGCAGAAACAGTTAATGCCGATCGCTTAACTCTTTCAGCACCCTGGACAGTGACTATTTACTGACGTCTCCTAGCAACGCTCCCGTAATTACGGGAGCCCCATTGACTTCCTCAGTCTGGCTGTAGACCTAGAAATACATTAGTCCAGCCAGAATGAAGAAATGTCATGTCAAAAAAGCAAGACGCATCCGCAGCACACATAACATGTGCATGACAGCTGCGGACTTCATTGCGGAATTTAGAATCTCCATTGAAGTCAATGGAGAAATTCCGCCATGAGTCCGCAACCAGTCCGCCACTGGTCCGCAACAGACAGAGCATGCTGCGGACACCAAATTCCGCTCCGCAGCCTATGCTCCGCAACGGAATTTTACGCCTCGTCTAAACGAACACTTCTAAATAGAAGTGGAAGTCAATGGAGAAACGGCTCCGCT
Source organism: Rhinoderma darwinii (assembly GCF_050947455.1). Lineage (NCBI taxonomy): Eukaryota > Metazoa > Chordata > Amphibia > Anura > Rhinodermatidae > Rhinoderma > Rhinoderma darwinii. The sequence goes on along the minus strand of NC_134691.1, from coordinate 146,834,784 downwards.
GCGGATTAACGCTGCGGAGTGTCCGCAGCGGAATTCAAGTGAAATTCCGCCACGTGTGAACCCAGCCTTAGGGTATGTGCACACGAGAACTGGCTTTTACGTCTGAAAAGACAGACTGTTTTCAGGAGAAAACAGCTGCGTCGTTTCAGACATAAAAGCTCCTCCTCGCATTTTGCGAGACGTCTTTGACGCCCGTAATCTTGAGCTGTTCTTCATTGACTTCAATGAAAAACGGCTCAAATTACGTTTCAAAGAAGTGTCCTGCACTTCTTTGACGAGGCAGTCATTTTACGCGTCGTCGTTTGACAGCTGTCAAACGACGACGCGTAAATGACAGGTCGTCGGCACAGTACGTCGGCAAACCCATTCAAATGAATGGGCAGATGTTTGCCGACGTATTTGGGCCGTATTTTCAGGCGTAAATCGAGGCATAATATGCCTTGTTTACGCCTGAAAATAGGTCGTGTGAACCCAGCCTGACTGGTATTTCAGTTTATAATGTGGGGGTCATATGTAAGCTGTGCGGAGTACATCAGGGCATAATAAGAGGGTATAATAATGCGGTAAATAAATAATAAATAATAGATATGTGGCCGGTGTCGCACTGATAAATGGTGCCAAATCTTATCCGTTTTTGGAACGCTCTGCACATTTTGTGTCGCCATATTCTGAGAGCCAGAAGTTTATTTTTTCTCCACCGGAGCTGTGTGAGGGCTTATTTGTTGTGGGACAATCTGTTGTTTTCATTAGTACCATTTTGGGGTACATGCGATTTTTTTGATCACTTTTTCTAAAAAATGTTGGCATGGTGACCAAAAACCATCAATTCTGACAACGTTTTTTATTACATTTTTTTTACATTTTTCACCGTGCTCTATAAATGACAATTTTACTTTATTCTGCGGGTCGGTACGATTACGATACGGGGTCCCAGCAGGGGGACACTTTGTGATCTGCTTATTGTCAAGGGACCCTTCTAACAAGTAGGGATTATCCAAAGTGAAGAACCCCTGTAAAGGGGTTTCCCCTTCTTAAACATGTATAGAATATCCAAAGGATATGCCATAAGTGCCTGACCAATGCAGGTTCCCCTCTGAGACCCTAAACTATGAGGAGAACGGGGTTCCAGTTACCCACATTCTCAGATTCTTGTACACCATAGTTTCCACTCTTTGGGAGTTATAAAAAGAGCCAAGCACTGGTCTGATCCATAATAAGCTAAATAATAATACTTAGGGTATGTTCACACGGCTTAGCAAAATGCGTCTGAAAATACGGAGCTGTTTTCAAGCGAAAACAGCTTCTTATTTTCAGACGCTTTTGTAGTAACTCGCGTTTTTTGCTGCATATTTTACGGCCGTTTTTGGAGCTGTTTTTCAATGAAGTCAATGAAAAACGGCTCCAAAAACTTCCCAAGAAATGACCTGCACTTCTTTTTACGCGCCGTATTTTGAAAACGACGCATAAAATTACGCCTCGTGGGAACAGAACACCGTAAATCCCATTGCAAGCAGTGGGCAGATGTTTGGAGGCGTAATGGTGCCGTTTTTTCAGGCGTAATTCGAGGAGTAAACGGCCCGAATTACGTCTGAAAACACATCGTGTGAACATACCCTTAGGGTATGTTCACACGGCCTATATACGGACGTAATTCGGGCGTTATAACCCCTGAATTACGTCCGAAATTACGGCTTGAAAGCGTTGACAAACATCTGCCCATTGAAAGCAATGGGCTGACGTTTGTCTGTTCACACGAGGCGTATATTTACGCGTCGCTGTCAAAAGATGGCACGTAAATAGACGCCCGCGCCAAAGAAGTGTCATGTCACTTCTTCAGACGTAAATGGAGCCGTTTTCCATGGACTCCATGGAAAACCAGCTCCAGTTACGTCCGTAATGGACGCGGCGTTCAAGCGCCTGCACATGCCGTTACGGCTGAAATGACAGGGCTGTTTTCTCCTGGAAACAGCCCCGTAATTTCGGCCGTTACGGACGCTGCCGTGTGAACATACCCTTAGGGTAAGGCCACATAGAGCGATGCGGCCAACAACTGTGCCGGGAACATGCTTGGCACGGCTGTCAAATACCCTGTTAATGGCTGCGCTTTGTTGCGGGTAAAACAATCTATAGACAGTATGCAAACAACCATGTTTTTCTAATCATGTACAACCCCTGTAATCTTTAGGGTATGTTGACACGCTTAACAAAAAACTTCTGAAAATACGGAGCTGTTTTAAAGGGAAAACAGCTCCTGATTTTCAAAAGTTTTTTTAGCAAGTCACGTTTTTCGCGGCGTTTTTTACGGTCGTTTTTGAGGCTGTTTTTCTATAGTCAATGAAAAACGGCTCCAAAAACGGCTCAAAAAGTGACATGCACTTCTTTTTTGCAGCTGTTTCTTTACGCGGCCGTCGACTACTTCGATTAACTATCTTTTAAAAAAAAATAAATGGTTAACAAGGGTTGTGCGGGGGAGTTTTTATTTGAATAAAAAAATATTTTCTAAGGGTGTATTCAAACAGTGCGGTTTTGCCACGTTTTCACCACGCAGCCCAAAACCGCATAGAAAAAATTGTGCTAAAAACGCATGCACTATTCGATGTAATTTGACTGCGCAGGAAAGACACGGCAAAACGTCACTGTGTGAATACACCCTTAGGCCCTGTTCACACAGAGTTTTTTTGCAGGCAGAAAATGTGCCTCATAATTCCTTCAGGAATTTTGAAGCCGATTTTAAACTGCTTGCACTTTTTTCCACTGTCTTCACGTCAGTTTTCATCCTTGGCCATTGAAGATAATGCAATAACCATGGGCAAACACGCAGCAAAGAATGCCTCCGAAAAGATTTCAATGGGAGCAAGCCACAAGAAAGGAAACACCGCTTTTTTCCCCCCGTGAGCGGTCAAAAGCCACCCGGAAAAAAACGCCTCTGCTTCCCATTGAAATCAATGCGGGGAGATTTCAGGGGTTTTATGGCGCTGATTCCGACGTGATTTCCACATCAAAATCAGCGGCTGCAAGCTCTGTGGGAACAGGGAGTTATATCTGTTTTTTAATACTTTATTACCACTTTAGTAATGGCAGTTGTCTGTTTGACGACGTCCATTACTAAGTCGGGGCTTAGAGTTAGCCAGTAAAAAAGCTGCAACTAACCCCCCATTATTACCCCGGTACCCACCCCCACCAGGGGTATCGGGAAGAGCTGGGTATGATCCAGTACCTGACCAGCTGTAGTGATGGTCGGGCACCGGGGCGGCCGCAGGCTGGTATTATTAGGCTGGGAAGGGCCAAAAAAAGTGGCCCTTCCCACCCTGGTAATGCTAGCCTGCTGCTGCTATGTTGTATCTGGCTGGTCGAGCACCCCCCCAAACACAAACCCCCCAAACATGCAACCGCACCACACACAGACCCCCACACACACAACCCCCCCTCCACACACACGCACACAAACACACACCTTACCTGCATGTTTGGAGGGGTTTGTGTGTGGGGGGGGGGGCGCTCGATGGAGCAGCAGTGCTTGCCGTTGATCCTTCAAAACAGCTGATAAGCAGCTGTGAAGGATAAGCAGCGCTCGTGTGCCGCTGATCCTTTATAGGCACCAATCAGCTGTTTTGAAGGAACAGCAGCGAGCACCGCTGCTCCATCGGGCAGCGGCGAGCACCGCTGCTTCGTCGATTGCCACACACACACACCCGCGCCACACACAGACACCCACACAAACCCCCACCACGTGCGCGCACACACACACCTTCTCTGCAGCCGGTCTTCTCAAAAAATGGCGCCGGCTTTGCCCCTACAAACCAGCTTCTATGCTGGTTCGCTCTGAACTGCGCATGAGCAGTACAGAGCGAGACGGCAGAAGCACAGGATGTAACTAATGGGTCCCGTTCGTCGTGTCCAATGCCCTGTGCTGCCGTATTCCATCTGTGTATGTGTCATTAAGAGACATATTAACAGTTGAAATAAAAATGGCAGCCCCCAGTAGAGTAAAAAAAAATTCATAAAAAAAACCATTTTATGTGAAAATATAAATAAAGTAAATATAACATTTTTTGAAATAAAGACACATAAATTAATAATAATAAAAAATTCATGCCACCTTTGCTTTAACTGAAGCATCCTCTAAAGTACTAATTTCTTACAGAGTGTGTAAACCGATTTACAAATGAACACAAATAAATGTGGACACTAAAGTTTGTGTAGTTTTTGAAAAATGTTTACAATGTAAAATGATTGCTTTTTACTTTTTGGTATATGATCCAAGAGAACTCTCTGTAGATCAATTAAGACATTTATTGCAAGTACGTGCTAAATATATTTGCTATTAAATGTCAACATGTCTCATGGCTAATGACTTTTAGGCCAGATTTACACGAGCGTGTGCCTTTTGCGCGCGCAAAAGAACGCAGCGTTTTGCGCGGTCAAAAGGTACTTAACAACTCCGTGTGTCATCACCATATGATGCGTGGCTGCGAGATTTTTGCGCAGCCGCCATCATTATGACACTCTGTTTGTATGTTTGTAAACAGAAAAGCACGTGGTGCTTTTCTGTTTTCATTCATAGTTTTACTGCTGTTGTGCGAATCACGCGCGTCACACGGAAGTGCTTCCGTGTGCTGCGCGTGATTTTCACGCACCCATTGACTTCAATGGGTGCGTGATGCGCGAACAACGCACAAATATAGGACATGTCGTGCGTTTCATGCAGTGGACACCCGCTGCATGAAAATCACTGACAGTCTGCACGGCCCCATAGACTAACATAGGTCCGTGCGAGGCGCGTGAAAATCACACGCGTTGCACGGACGTACTACACGTTCGTCTTAATAAGCCCTTAAGAAATATAACATTAGAGGTTGTAGCTCAAAAGTTTAATATCAATTGCCAAACTAATTTAATATATTCTGGATGGACAACCACATTTGTAAGGTACATACTTGTGAACTGAACTTAATAAAATGAGTTTATGTAAAGGAGGTTTCAATACTTTTAGATTTAATGATCACTGAACACATGATCACTGCTGTTATATTGAAAACGTCAATACTTTTTGTGTTTTCATCTTTAGCTATATTTATTTTGCAGTATTAAATATATTGTGTTTAGACAGGGGTGAACCTAGCCTGTCTGCTGCCTGAGGCGGACTATAAAAAGGCGCCCCCTCCAAATCTATCAGAGTTTTCCCATTACTAGCTTTACACAAACACGCAATATATTAATTTTTTAAATAGGAAAACATTTGATGTTTATTTGTTAGGCCCTGTTCACATGGAGTATTTTGACGAGTTTTTGGGTGCGGAAACCGCTCCGCAAAACTCGTCAAAAACCAGCCAAAAATGCCTCCCGAGAAAGAAGGGACATTCCCTATCTTCACGCATTTACGCCTCTGACTTCCCATTGACATCAATGGGAGGCAGAGAAAGCATATTTCGCTGAGTTTTTTGCCCGTAGCACTCAATGGGCGCAAGCGAAAAACGCAGCGAAAAACGCGGCAAACGACGTGCAGGAAGGGACAAAATCTGCCTCAAAATCTCAAACTGAATTTTGAGGCAGAATTTTCCTTCTGCAAAAAAACTCAGTGTGAACATAGCCTTAAAGTGCTGTTTGAAGTATGGAAAATATTTAAAGAATTATTCTTACTGCGAATCAGTGCAGTGCAAATAGTACAGACTGCGGCGTCACTCTCTGCAATTACATTCAGGCCAGCCCAGGACGGATCGCACTTAGGCCGGATTCACACGAGCGTTGCGTTTTTGCGCGCGCAAACAACGCAGCGTTTCGCGCGCGCAAACACTATTTGACAGCTGCGTGTGTCATCCGTGTCTGATGCGCGGCTGCGTGATTTTCGCGCAGCCGGCATCATAGAGATGAGGCTTGTCGACGCCCGTCACTGTCCAAGGTGCTGAAAGAGCTAAATCTTTCAGCACCCTCGACAGTGAATGCCGAACACAACAGCGAAAAACCTGTAAAAAAAAAAGATAAAGTTCCTACTTACCGAGAACTTCCCGGCCGTTGCCTTGGTGACGCGTCCTTGGTGACGCGTCCTTGGTGACGCGCCTCTCTTGACATCGGGCCCCACCTCCCTGGATGACGCGGCAGTCCAAGTGACCGCTGCAGCCTGTGATTGGCTGCAGCCTGTGCTTGGCCTGTGATTGGCTGGAGCTGTCACTTGAACTGAAGTGTCATCCTGGGAGGTCGGACTGCAGGAAGGAGACAGGAGTAATCGGTAAGTTAGAACTTCGTTTTTTTTTACAGGTTCATGTATTTTGGGATCGCAAGTCACTGTCCATGGTGCTGAAACAGTTTAACTCTTTCAGCACCATGCACAGTGAATGTCTCCCGACGTAGCGGACCGGAATTTTTTTTGCCGAGTTCGGCCAAAACGAGTTTGGCCGAACCCGGTGAAGTTAGCTTCGGTTGTCGGGTTTCGCTAATCGCAAAGACACTCCGTTTGGATGTTCGGAAACAGAAAAGCACGTGGTGCTTTTCTGTTTACATTCATCCTTTTGACAGCTGTTGCGCAAACACGCAGTTCGCACGGAAGTGCTTCCGTGCGACATGCGTGGTTTTCACGCACCCATTGACTTCAATGGGTGCGTGATGCGTTGAAAACGCTGAATCAACGGACATGTCGTGAGTTTTTTGCAACGGAGCAACGCTGCGCAAAAAACGCTGCCATGTCTGCACGGCCCCATTGTCTAATATAGCTACGGGCAACGCACTTGAAAATCACGCGCGTTGCACGCGCGTATTTTACGTTCGTCTGAATAAGCCCTTAGCGCTGTTTTTAAGCGGCACGCCCTGGGCTGGTTTCTTTGCTCTACCTGCTATATTGTTGTGGTCTGCCTGTGCTGGCTTGATGACAGTGGTGGATTAATATGAGCTTAGGCCCTGGGCTGTACACAAGTTATGGGCCCACATCCCACACGTAAGTCTCACCTACATGTCAAAGTACATCACATGCCACTCTGCAGACTGTCTCTTAGCCTGATCATCTGCTGCCACTCACACTTCCCCACAGCCCCCACCACAATAATTTATATAGATTGTAAGACCAACATTACCAATAATACCTCCATACTGTTACTGAATAATACCCCATACTGTTACTGAATAATACCCCCATACTGTTACTGAATAATACCTCCATACTGTTACTGAATAATACCCAATACTGTTACTGAATAATACCCCCATACTGTTACTGAATAATACCCCCATACTGTTACTGAATAATACCCCCATACTGTTACTGAATAATACCCCATACTGTTACTGAATAATACCCCCATACTGTTACTGAATAATACCCCCATACTGTTACTGAATAATACCCCCATACTGTTACTGAATAATACCCCCATAGTGTTACTGAATAATACCCCCATACTGTTACTGAATAATACCCCCATAATGTTACTGAATAATACCCCCATACTGTTACTGAATAATACCCCCATACTGTTACTGAATAATACCTCCATACTGTTACTGAATAATACCTCCATACTGTTACTGAATAATACCTCCATACTGTTACTGAATAATACCCCCATACTGTTACTGAATAATACCTCCATAATGTTACTGAATAATACCACCACACCATAACCACATAGTGACTGAATACCCCCATACTGTTACTGAGTAATACCCCCACACCATAACCACATAGTGACTGAATAATACCCCCACACTGTTACTGAATAATACCCCCATACTGTTACTGAATAATACCCCCATGCTGTTACTGAATAATACCGCCACACCATAACCACATAGTGACTGAATAATACCCCCATGTACTATATATATATATATATATATATATATATATATATATAAAATGCTGCCATATATTGTACATATAGAGTCCAACATATGCTGTAAGTATAATTAAATCACTTTATACTCTGTACATTATATAGCGGTGTTATAGGTGTGTACACATATAATACCACTACATATTGTTTGTATAAAAAATACTGCTATAACTGTAGACATATAGTACCATTATATTCACTGCACACCTATTATACTGCTATATACTACACTCACATATAATACCGCTATATACTGCATACACCTATATTCAGGGGCATAGGTAAAGGCTCATGGGCCCCGATGCAAAAGTTCTTATTGGATCCCCCCCACCCACAAACTTCTCGTGGCCGACAGTCTGCAGCTTTCAGTTGCATCGCTGGGTCTCCTAAGTGACCCAACAATCCAGCACTAGCAGCCGGGGGCGTCACTAAGGACTTAAAATGTCAGGGGAAATAGCCCCAATACATATGTGTCTGCCCAAAAAAATGTGTGTGTGTATAAAGCACTACGACCCTATAAACTATGGATAGGATACATTGGCTCAGCAGACAGTATCACACATGATAGGATTAGATACAGAGGCCCAGCAGACAGTATCACACATGATAGGATTAGATAGAGTGGCTCAGCAGACAGTATCACACATAATGGGATTAGATACAGAGGCCCAGCAGACAGTATCACACATGATAGGATTAGATACAATGGCTCAGCAGACAGTATCACACATGATGGGATTAGATATAAGGCCCAGCAGAGTTTCACACATGATGGGATTAGATATACAGCTCAGCAGACAGTGTCACACATGATAGGATTAGATAAAGTGGCTCAGCAGACAGTATCACACGATAGGATTAGATACAGTGGCTCAGCAGACAGTATCACACATGATAGGATTAGATACACAGCTCAGCAGACAGTATCACACATGATAGAATTAGATACACAGCTCAGCAGACAGTATCACACATGATAGGATTAGATACAGGACCCAGCTCGCTGACATTGCGGCTCCAGCGCTGGACCCAGGAAAGGTAAGAATAATCATTGTTTTGCTTTTTTATGTGTTTCTAATTATTTTTGTGTGTTTGTGTTTTTTTACAGGTTCGGTTGTTGGACTTCGGATTCGAGGACAATTTCAATGACAGCGTTTTTTTATTCTCAATAAAATGGTTAATGGGGGTTGTGTTTTTTTATTTCAATGAAATATTTTTTCTATGTGCTTGTACTTTTTTAAACTTTATTATTACCGCCTTAGTAATGGCCGCTGGCTAATTGACAACCTCCATTACTAAGGCGGGGCTTAAAGAGGCTCTCTCACCAGATTCTCAAACCCTTATCTCCTATTGCATGTGATTGGCGCTGCAATGTAGATAACAGCAACATTTTTTAAAAAAAAACGTTCATTTTTGGCCAAGTTATGAGCAATTTTATATTTATGCAAATGAGCTTTGAAATGGACAACTGGGCGTTTTTTTTTCGTTATGTCCAACTGGGCTTGTATTGTGTTTTTAACTGGGCGTGTTTATGTGTATGACGCTGACCAATCAGTGACCAGTCAGCGTCATACACTCCTCAACATCTGCATTCTCCTCTCCTGAAATATTCTGTGCTGCTGTGAACTCTGCTCTTACCATTACGTAGCTCTCAGTCTGTTACCTCTCCTCCACTCCTGTCCTCAATAACACCTTCACATGATTGGCAAGTCACCACCCCGCACGCTCATCTCCTGAAATACTCTGTGCTGCCTTAAAGAGACTCTGTCACCACATTATAATTGCCCTATCTCCTACATAAGGAGATCGGCGCTGTAATGTAGGTGACAGTAATGCTTTTTATTTAAAAAAACGATCTTTTTTCACAACGTTAGGAGCGATTTTAGTTTATGCTAATGAGCTTTCTTAATTCCCAAGTGGGCGTACTTTTACTTTCGACCAAGTGGGCGTTGTACAGAGGAGTGCATGACGCTGACCAATCGGCATCATGCACTCCTCTCCATTCATTTACACTGCACTAGCGATATAGATATATCGCTATGTGCAGCCTCATACACAAACCCTAACATTACTACAGTGTCCTGATAATGAATACACATGACCATCCAGCCTGGACGTCATGTGTACTCAGAATCCTGACACTTCTGACTCTTTTTTGTGAGATTCCAGCAACGGATACGAAATCTCGCGAGATCACGGAGCTAAACGAGATTTGGTTTCACTTGCCGGAATCTCACAAAAAAAGAGTCAGAAGTGTCAGGATTCTGAGTACACATGACGTCCAGGCTGGATTTCATGTGTATTCATTATCAGGACACTAGTAATGTTAGGGCTTGTGTATGAGGCTGCACATAGTGATAGATCTATATCGCTAGTGCAGTGTAAATGAATGGAGAGGAGTGCATGATGCCGATTGGTCAGCGTCATGCACTCCTCTGTACAACGCCCACTTGGTCGAAAGTAAAAGTACGCCCACTTGGGCATTAAGAAAGCTCATTAGCATAATCGCTCCTAACGTTGTGAAAAAAGATTGTTTTTTTTAAATAAAAAGCATTACTGTCACCTACATTATAGCGCCGATCTCCTTATGTAGGAGATAGAGCACTTATAATGTGGTGACAGAGTCTCTTTAAACTCTGTGGACAGGTCAGGATCCTGTTTTTTTTAAATGCTGCTGGGGAACCCGCTCGATCCACTATGTAAGGCTGCGTCTCCATCCTCTTCTGCCCCAGTCACTTATTCCCAAGCACTGTAAACTTTCAGATTGGTTGCGCTGTGAATATTCGGAGAAGGTGATTGGTTTATGTGCAGGGTAATGAACATACAGACAAGCAGTAGAAGACTGACTAAGGGCTGAGCATTTCATTGAATTCAGTCTTCTACTGCTTGTCTGTATGTTCATTACCCGGCACATAAACCAATCACGTTCTCCGAATATTCACAGCGCAACCAATCTGAAAGTTTACAGTGCTTGGGAATAAGTGACTGGGGCAGAAGAGGATGGAGGCGCAGCCTTATATAGTGGATCGAGCGTGTTCCCCAGCAGCATTTAAAAAAAACAGGATCCTGACCTGTCCACAGAGTTTAAGGCAGCACAGAGTATTTCAGGAGATGAGCGTGCAGATGTGGAGGAGTGTATGACGCTGACTGGTCACTGATTGGTCAGCATCATACACATAAACACGCCCAGTTAAAAACACAATACAAG